>NC_058135.1:69556799-69638949 GCF_016433145.1 Gracilinanus agilis | reverse complement strand
TATATATATATATCAGTATTCTGGAGAGGAAGGTACTATTCTCATTTTACATGCGAGAAAACTGAGTAACTTTGACTAGTGTAAGACAGCTAGGAAGTTTATTAGGCAGAATCTGAACTTTAGTCTTCTTGATTTCAGCTCCAGCAGTCTATCGACTTTACATGAGGTTAATCTTTTATCGAAAAGAGCATTGATGTGTATCAATATTTTAAAAAATAGCCTTGTAAGCACAACTGGGAGAACATTGTACACAGTAACATCAATATTGTGTAATGATAAAGTGCGATAGACCTAGCTACTCTCAGCAATTCAATGATTCAGGACATTTCTGAGGGGCTTATGAAAAAGTATGACATCCACCTCCAGAGGAAAAAACTGTTGGAGCCAGAATGCAGATGAAAGTTTATGACTTTTCAATTGTTTCTTTGGGATCTTGGCTTTATATGATTAATCATTTACAAAAATGAATGATATGGAAATATGTTTTGTGTGATAATATATGTTTTACCCAGATTGAATTGCTTGTCAGCTCTGGGAGGGAGGATGGAAGGGAGAGAGGGAGACAATCTGGATCATATCACTTTCAAAAACTTATGTGGAAATTTGTTATTACATGAAACTGGCAAAATAAATAAATAAATTATCTTTGCAAACATTAAGGAATTAAAAAAATTTAAATTAAAAATAGCTTTAAAACATTTTGAAACTTGGTTAATCAAAGTTATAACAGGAATCTATTGTAATTGCCATTCTGTAGCAATCATGAGCATAGAACATGAGCTAGGGTTGCCAGCATTATGTTTTTGGCATAACTGAGCACATCTAGTCAAAGTTCTAAATTCACCTATGTTATAGAACAGTGATTACAATTGATTTATGCTAAAATGTGTTAATTAACTAAGGCTGTAAAATATTTCTAATGTTAATTTTTTAATTAAGTAAGCTGATATAATATTGTGATTTTTTTCAAAAACTAGAAATCAAATTTATATAAATCATTTCTACTACATTTAAAAGAGCCCTGCATTTTGTTATATCTTTCAATCTACAGAATCATCACTTAGCCATGCATAGCATGCCATTTCTAAATTATATACTAAAAATATATAGTCTCTATATAGACTTATATATGCTATATATAAATATTTAGTCTAAATATAAACTATAGACTACATGTAGTCTATAGTCTTTATATAATATATAGTCTAAAAATATATAGTAAGTGATGATTATAAGACTTTTCATGGTCTAACATCAAGCTGAAGTTCTGTACTACACAACTTTCAAATAATGTTCACAGTTCATTTTTATCAATAAACATCATTTGCAGTCAAGATGTAAGTTTTAGAATATTGAATTTTAGTCCACTAGAAGACTTCAACTCATGTTCTCTCTTAAGCTAGATAATGGGTCCTTGGGTAATTTTCTACTGTGTCAAATTGTTCTAAAATGATTTGCTGCTCTTCATTCCCCCAAAGCCCTCCAAATTCCTGTAGGCATGTTGTTAGTTTTCATAACTGCCAGGTTTTGGTGAATTTGGCCTGACTAAGGAGGTAGAGTGAGCTCCTATTTAACCATAGGGTACCTTCCTTAGGCATACTTTGATTTAAAGTTTCATCCCAAATGAATCTGAAGTGTAGGTTGGGGAGAGAGGCTGGCATTAGACCATAGAGAGAAGCTGGCATTAATATGAGACTGTAGGTTGTAAGAAATAAAATTAATATAAAGGGATAGATTTAAAAATATCATGGTTTTAAAGGGTTTATTGATAGCCATTTAGGAAAATGAAGCCACATGCCTGTTAAGAGTTAGTTTGAGAATTATGTAACCATGTTAACTTTTCTAAAAAATAAATATTAATAAATGTTTAAAAAAAGAGTTAGTTTGAAAGCCCCACCATACCTCCACAACTATGCTGCTTCAGCTGGAAAAGAGAGCATCCCCTTCCAGCCACTCAGCCTTTATTCTTCTCTCTATGTTATTAGGTAATTGTCTATGCCATTTAACTAAGCCAGGAATCATGGGAAATGTAGTTTGAAAGAGCCCTAAATGACCACAGGAAGTTTAGATCAGGGACCTCAAAATTTTGGTCAAGGACTCCCAAATTTCCAATATCACAAAGTGGAGGTGGAGTGGGACCCTAGAGTGCTAATTGATATTTTTGTCATAAAGAATTGAGAAAGGAGAGAAGAAACATTTTTTTTCCTGATGGCACTACTATAACAATAAATGGTAAATTGTTTAAGGTTTTCCTTGGGGGCAGGTTATTTGACCTTTGTCCCTGTCAAGTAATGGCAGAACAAGATTTCCTATTGCTCCTCACTTGGTTCCCCAACTGAAATAGTATCTGACTTTTGCCCTTTTCTTGGTTAGCTCTCAGGTCAAGCAGTCTTTAGGGTATAATTAAAATACTCAGAAAATAGTAAGGGTTGGAGCATGGTCATGATAAAGCACATAATTTGTAGGGCACATTTGACATTTAAGAACTTGTTACATTCTTTTCTTTTAATACCAGAATTCTCTCTTGTTTGTCATTGACTTCTTTCAGTAGAACTCAAGGATGAACTCAACTTTTATTATGCATAGGGTGACTTGGCAGGATGATGAAAATTGAATGGGAAGTTGTGTAGTGCGGTGGGTAATGAGAAGGTTAATGTTTCTCATTTTTATTCTGTCAAGGATGGATTAGCATGAATTGATAACATGGCCAAGTTTGTCAAATAACTGCTCATAAACTTCCTTGGGGGAGGAGGGTGTGGATGTACGACTAATCCAAATTAACTTTTTTACAATTAGGCTCAATATTTCTAGTTTTGTAGAGCTAATGATACTTATCTCAGTATTGCGTTGGTAGTATTCAATAATTAAGTATTTGTTAGTTTGATCAATAAATTCGATGAATAAATTATAGATGAGAATTGAAAATGATGCAGACTTTACAACTGTAAATCTAAGGCCAGCAGCAAGAAGGCAGCTTGAGATTCATATGTTTTAATTCCAGGATATTAGTTTTTCTATTACAATCATATCTTTTCCATATGAATTTGCATGCCTGAGTGACTTAAGAAAGTAATGTTGGTGGGGTGCATGATATGTAGACTTTGCTATAAGGAGTGGCAGAAATATGCACCAACTGTGCCATTTTATCATTGGGATTATGATAATTGTCCCATGGTGGAGGTTGAGGGTGCAGGGGGTACACATGTTAAAGGGATTCTCTTCATCTCTCCCTCTGTCTAGCTTAAGAGGCAAGAGAGCAGGGCTTCTCAGTGGATCAGAGAACTGACAGGTTCAGTGAGCAGTGAGCCACAGCTGAAGATTCTGTTACCAAGGAGACCAGGACACTGAGGAGAAGAAGGAGGAACTGCTTTCTGGAAGGAAGGTAGTTGGTCAGTGAGAAGATAAAGGAAGCAGTCACTGAGGGAAGAGGTTTTTGCCTCTAGGATCTCTAGAGAGCAGGAGGTCTGGCTCTCAGGCAAGGGGCTGTGGGCAGTTGGCTGGTGACAGTTGGCTGTCTATTGTTTTAGGGAGTTAGTTGGAGAGTCTTTTGCTGATAGAGTAAAGCAGGAGTTAGTTAATTAGTTATTAATTTAGAGATAGAATAGAGTAGATTAGGCCTGGTGTGCTAGGCAGAAGAACCTGTCCTGAGAAGATAATTAGAAATAGTATTAGGAAATTTTAGGTAGTTATTAGGAATTATTTATTAATGAGACTTAAAAGTTGATTTATGGGGTATAAGGTTAATAATTTCTCTTTTTCTCTTTCCTATTTTTCCGTCAACCTCCTTAATTTTACCATTACGATACTTCCTGTTAATCTTCCATTCCTCACTTTTTACTATACTATCCCTATTTTTCCAGAATACACAGGCAAAAAGTAGCAGTACAGGAACTTTTTATAGATGATTCAATATGGTGCCTATCTCAAACAACTCCTGTTCCTGGAGAGCTTTACCAAGCTGGTACAGCTCACAATTTTAGATTGTCTTCGTCCATTACCATTTCTGAGATTATTTTTTCTGATAGTATTACTTTGAATATACCAAATTTACCATATAATTTATCTAGTTTTCCCTAAGAAGCAGAAAGAATGGAAAGATAGCTTAATTGAATCTTGATTTGCACACCTTGAAGATTGTATGTCTCAAATGGCCCAAATTATTTTTCAGCTTATTGAAACTTTCTCTCACTCTAATCAACCTGTCTCTCCTACCTGACTCGCCAAGTATTGTAGGGATTAAATTAAGGAGTTTGACAAAATGAGGAGAGAAGTTTTAATAAAATAAAATAAAACAAAATAATAAAATTTGTTTAATTCAGAAAGAAGTATAGATGGAAATATAGGAAAGGGAAAAAGAGAGATTATTAACCTTATGCCCTATAAATCTACCTATACAGTCTCATTAATAAATAATTCCTAATAACTACCTAAAATTTCCCAATACTATTTCTAACTGTCTTCTTAAGACAGATTCTTCTGCCTGGCATACCAGGACTAATCTACTCTACTCTATCACTAAATTATTAATTTACTAACTCCTATTCTACTCTATCTGCAAAATACTCTCCAACTAACTCCCTAAAACAATAGACAGCCAACTGTCACCAGCCAACTGTCAGCAGCCCCTTGCCTGAGAGCCAGACCTCCTGCTCTCTAGAGATCCTAGAGACAAAAAAACCCCTTCCCTCAGTGGCTGCTTCCTTTATCTTCTCACTGAAACATTTTTGACAATTGTTTTCTGACATTTTAGGATTCAAATTTCCTCCCTCCCTCCCTCCTCCCCTCCTTAAGGCAGTTAATAATCTGATATAAATTATACCAGCACTTACATGCAATGTATATTTCCATACTGCTTTATGTCGTGATAGAAAACACATATCACATATACAATAAAAATTTCACAAAGGAAATAAAATGAATGATGCCATGCTTTGATCTCCACTCAGAGTCCAACAGTTCCTTTTTTGTCTGTGGATAGCATTTTCATCATGAGTCCTTTGTAATTATCTTGTAAACTTTGCTGATAATGGCTTAGTCATTCACAATTGATCATCATATAATATTTCTGTTTCTATAAATGTGGTCATTTTAGTTCTGCTTACTTTATTTTGCAACACTTCATATAAGTTATTCTAGGCTTTTATGAACTCATCCAATTTGTCATTTCTTATGGTATAATAGTATTCTATTACAACCATATAACACAACTTGTTTGTCCATTTTCCGAGTGATGGATAATCCCTCAGTTTTGAATTCTTTGTCACTACAAAAAGAGTTCCTAAAAATAATTCAGTGTTATAATATACACCCAGTAGTGATATTGCTGAGTCAAAGGGTATGCATAGTTTTATGGTCATTTGGTCCAGGTTCCACATTGCTCTCTAGAATGGCTGGATCAATTCACAGGTCTACCAGTAGGGTATTAGTGTCTCAATTTTCCCACAACCCCTCCAACATTGAAGTCCTTTTCAACTTTAAATCTATAACCTTATAATTAGATGTTGCCAGAATGTTTTGTCCATCCTATTCTCCTGAGTATAAAATTTTGAGCCTATAAATTGAGAATACTAATCTTATTAACAAATATTGTTTTAAAAAACCCTCTAGCTTGAACTTGGTTATTCATAGTTCCATTATGATTGATTCTATGACTTCATGTTAGTTTTTATATGTGTAAGGAGAAAAGAATTCTTGATGGAGGAACAGGATTTCTAAGTGGGCCTTTTTATAATACTAGTAAAGTAATTTTAGAAGGAGAAAAAATATAAAAGATTACCAAAACTTTGTTAAAATGTATTTCTCCATCCTCCCTGTAGATTAAGTCACCTTTTCCTATTGTGAATTCTCTTAAGAGACAATTCATGTAGATACTTCCTCAAGACCCAGAAACCCCTAAGGTGTGGATGCTCTTTTCTCTCTAACTTCATTTGTATTGATTCTAAGGAGCTAATGACTTGGTTAAATACCATTAAGACTGACTGCCTATGAAATGACTTCAGGATTTCATGCATTCCTGAGTGCAATGGGTCATTATTCAGACCCTGGCTAATATTTTGAAACTTCAATATAATTTATATTATGAAGGTTGTTGCCAAATGCTAGAACTTAAAAGTCAGGTTACCTAAAATGTTCTGGCCTAAGTTGAATTGTTAAATATGCAAGAATATATCAAAGGACTAGTAATTCATTTCAGAGCATCAACATCATAAACAGGGCAATCAGGTAATACAGTGAATTGAACACTAGGCTTGTAATCAGGAAGGATTCTGCATGTATCCTCAGATATTAGCTGTGTCACTGGGCAAGTCACTTAAGACTGTTTGCCTCAGTTTCCTCATCTGTAAAATGAGCTGGAAAAGAAATAGCAAACCACTCCAGTATCTCTGCCAAGAAAAACCCAGATGAGGTCAAAAAGAGTTGCACATGCTTAAACAATGAAATAATAATATAGTAAATAGATAACTTTCATATTTTGGTATAATATAAATAAGAATATATCTGAAATTATTTTAATTTAATTAGTGGTATTCCAGTATACCATACCATGGCTTGACACGGAGTTAGTGTTGATAGCAGGATTTAGAGACCAAGTAAAGCCTTGCCTGCTCCACAAATCTTCCCCACATCCTTCAAAAGGTCAACCTTCTTTTTATCTTACCTGACTACCATCATTAGAATTTCATACTTAGATTAGATAATGAAAGTAAAGGCACTGATTCTAATAAGCCACTATTAAAAGTTTTTCTATTATGGTCAGAGGAGTCTGTCAAATTTGATTGTTGACTATGAGAAACCTCTCTAGATTGCCAAGCTTTGGCGGCAGCTGGGTGGCTCAGTGGCTTGAGAGTCAAGCCCAGACATGGGATGTCCTAGGTTCAAATGTGGCCTTAAGACACTTCCTAGCCATGTGACCCTGGGCAAGTCACTTAGCCCCCATTGCTCCCCGCTACCACTCTTCTGCTTTGGCACCAATACACAGTATTCATTCCAAGACAAAAGGTGAGGGTTTTAAAAAATAACTTAAATTGTCTAGCTTTTAGAGAAGGACACGCAAGACAATTCTCAGTGAAAGAGAAAAAAATATGTAAGAAAAGTCCTGAGAGGCAGTGGAAGCAAGAGGACAGGGATAAAATAATGAGCCAATCCATCCCTTTGATGGGCACTTTGGGAAATAACAAAAAAGGCAGCAGTTTGACAAAAGTGAAAGGGGGTACTAAGACTGAGATGAGGCAATGATTAGGGGAAGAGAACATCAGCATCATTGAAAAGGAAGTGAGGAAGGCAGTGGGTGTTGTAAAGGTGGGGCACCAGAGATGTTAATTATTATTAAAATATAACCTAAATGGTTTGTGGGTCCTCACTTGGTTGAAGGAGAGACAGGACCAACCAGGATAGGGAGACCAGGGTTCACTGTTTTAACTGACACAGGAATGGCAGTTGGCCCAACGATCACCCAGCTCACCCTAGGCCAGGGTCTATGGAACCAGCAGGCAAGGTAAAAGTTTGTACAGTTTTAACTGGGGAAATAAAAATGACGGATGGGAATAAGGGAATTCTACACTTGAAAACCCAAGGGCAAAACACAGGGGCAGGGAAGGACTTAAACTACTTTATCCTAATTGACCTAAGCCAGGCAGGGCCCAAAGGAGCAGTACTGGAGTCACAGGGAAGGCTTCTTCAAACCTGGTTCCAGCCAGGTCAGCACAGCTAAAGGGCCAATTGGGCTCTCACGGTAATCCAAGGATGGTCACAGGATGCCAAGAGCCAACTCCACCAGGGGATCCAAGGTACCCAGGTAAGGAGAGTGAATTTGAAATTCTGTCCATCAGATCCCAAACCACTTCCCCACTTGGTGCTGCTCTGCTGGTCTTGTCCACTTGCTGAAAGCCTCCACCTCTCAGGATCCCAGGGAATCTGGATGCAGTTTTTCCCTAACTCTGAGATCTCCCAGGGTTAGCAACAGTTATGTCCAACCACTAATGGAGTCCCTCTCAGAGCACAAGCCACTTCCTGCTCCTTCATTCCATCTTGGAATTCTCCAGCCCTTCCTGCTAGGTCCAACACTATCACTAACTAATCTTCCTCACAACAATGTAGCAAAAGGAGCAATGGAATTATTGTCTATAGACCTTGGTTCAAATTTTTTCTACCCTGCTCCAGGTCTAGACTCCTTTTACCCTTTTCTTCCTTAAAACTGCTCTTTTTTCTGTATCATCTTCCTACATTAGAATGTTGGCTACTCAATATGTCTTCTTTCACAACACGAAGAACATGGAAATATGTATCACATGATAACATATGCAAAAGTTAAATTATATTACCTCTTATCCTGGGGAGGGAGAAGAGAAAGGGAGGGAGAGAGGGAGAGAACATGGATCCCAACATGTCAGAAAATGAATATTAAAAAATATATCTTTGTGTAATTGGGAAAAATATAATAATTTAAAGATAAAATATATACTTCTCAAGAGCAGAAATTATCCTTTTTTCTGCTTACAACAGGTATTTCCACTGTATAACATTATGTCAGGCACATAATAAGCACTTATTAAAAGCTTGTTGACTTGACAAGTTGTTCTGTTGGATTCAATCTCTATAGGTCACTACAAAGACCCTGTAAGATCTTCTCTAATGTGATAAAGTGATTTCATTTATGTTGTCAGTCTAAAACCTCCCTAATGCAAAATAATAATAATGATGCTGATAACTATAAATAAATTATTTCAAAGGGGCATTATCATTTTTTAAACCCTTACCTTCCATCTTAGAATAAATATTGTGTATTGATTCTAAGGCAGAAGAGTGGTAAGGGCTAGGCAATGGGGGGTCCAGGATCACACAGCTAGGAAGTGTCTAAGGCCAGATTTGAATCTAGGACCTCTCATTTCTAGGCCTGACTCTCAAACCATTGAGCAGCCCAGCTGCCCCCTGTGTTATCATTTTTAAAGGGGATCACATTACTCCCATTATGCATCAGTGAGACTTTTGGTAAAATTGTTTGAGTTTATGTGTCCATATAATGCAGTTTGAACTAATTTAAACTAGTAAAGGAGACTTTTGCTGTTGATACTCAATATTATATTATTTTCCATATTTGAAAAAAATTGTAACCCCAAGAATGAATTTATTTTAGATTTCGTAATTCAGCACCAATTTAACCTGCAATCTATTTTGCTGGAATTCTTTGCTGTTTTGTCTTTTTCATTGTTATTCAACTATTGTGATCCCATTTGGGGCTTTCTTAGCAAAAACACTTGGAGTGGTTTGCTGTCTCCTTTTCCATTTTTCCATTTCATTTTACAGAGGAGAAAGCTGAGGCAAACAGTGTAAAGTGACTTGCCCAAGGTCCCATAGCTAGAAAGTATCTGAGGTCGGATTTGAACTCAAGTCTTCCTGACTCTAGGACAACACTCTCTTCACTGTATCACCCAGCTGCCTGTGTTATCTATAGGACTTGTTTATTCAAAATGTCCACTGTGCATTTGATCTGTGCAAAATCAGACAGGCAATCTGAAGAATGGAAAATTCTATACAATAAGTTCACTATCTCAGTGGGCTTACAAGTTAGTAGGAGAGATAAATAACAATAGCTCCAGTAGAAATATGAATAAAGTACTCAGAAAAATTTCTTTTTATTTAAAAATTTTTCTAGAAGCTAAGCTTCAGTTCAATTAATGAATGGGCTTCTTGTTTCCTTCTTATCACATTTTTATAGGCTCATGTTTCCTTGATGACCTCTGGCACAAAATTCCTTGTGGGTGTTTTGCTTCAGTGTATGTTGTCAGTTAGCTGGTACAGTGGATACAGCACTAGAAGTCAAGACATCTCAGTCAGGTAGATCAAAGTTCAAATCCATCCATAGACGCTTCCTAGTTATGGGATCCTTAGCTAGTCATATGACCTCAGTTTGCCTCAGTTTCCTCAACTGTAAAATTGGGAAGTGGTTGTTAGGATCAAATGATATAATATTTTTAAAAAATCATCCCAGTGTCTGGAACATAATAGGCACTTTAAATGTTTATGGCATTCCCCACCACCCTTAATGTTAGTCCACACTGAACCTTTCATTGAATATATTAGGATAAGAATGGATTTTGGGTTTTGTTCAATAAGCTAAATTCTAAAAAATTGCCTCAGTCTTGCCTTGGAACTTGCAAAGCAGTGGGGAGTGCTTGGAGTTCTGTGGAATGTTGAAGGTGTTTTTTTTTGTTTTGTTTTTTTTTTTTTAACCAAATGTCCTTCCTGGGTGCTCTTTCTCACTGGAGCTTGGTCAGAGAGGTTGTAACCTCTGGAGCCCTTGACCTTCCCTGTGTCCAGTTTGGAATACCAGGATCAGAGCTCAGGGACTGTTTGGCTGTGGTCTGAGAGCTATTGCCAACTTGGAAGAAACAAGAAGGTCGTTTTTGGTCTCTGTGAGTCTGGCAGAGTGAAGACAGACTGTTGAATGAGCTGGTCAAGGAGCCATTCTTGACCTCCTTGGCTTAACCTTGGAGGCTGTATACATTTGATCTATAAGCATTTGGACATAGGTTTAGACAAGCTAAAGGCACAGGGAGAAACAGGAAGGTTCAGAAGGGTATGGGAAAATGTTTAGTGCCCCATAGAGAATTTAGGGGACCCTCTACCTCAACCCCATTTATTCTTTCCTTCTTTAAATCTTAACATGTTAAATAAGGTTTGTTTTTGGCAGCCTGCTTTCGAGGAGTTTTTGTCATTTGCCAGAGTTTACCTGCTCCGTATCCTACCTCAACTTAAATGCAGTCAGATTGCTTTAACGACAACAACCACCTAGTAAGGGATTTGGGATAAAGTTTATTATCCTCCCTTACAATATTAAGTGATCCTCAGTTTTATTTCTTCACAGACTTTTCTCCACAATGGTTCTCAGCTACACAATGATTCCTGATATGACAGGAAGAATACTGGTTCATTCTAGAGAGGTTACAGAATGCAGGTAACGAATTGTATATATTGTCAAATTCAGTTGTGAAGATGTGTATCATTAATTAATGTCTTTATTGCAAGGAGAATTGAGACAAGAGGTGTTTTTAAAAAAACAAATGGATTAATAAAGCATTTTATTTTTAAAATATTTATTATTTATTTTAATGTTCTTTTTTTATTTCAAATTTCAGAATTTTCTCCCTTCTTTTCACCCCTCCCTCAGCCACTGAGAAGGCAAATAATAAGTTACCAATTATACATGGGAAATCATGCAAAACACATTTCAACATTAGCTATATTACAAAAAAGAAAGCCAGAATCATATTTCAATTTGCATTCAGAATTCATCAGTTCTCTCTCTTGCAGTGTGTAGCATTTTTTTTTTCATTTTGAGACCTTCGAAATTGTCTTGGATTACTATACTGATCAACATAGTCTTTCATAGTCATTCATCTTTACAGTATTGCCTTTATTGTACAAAATGATTACTCAGTTCTTCTTACTTCACTTTGCATCTGTTCATCTTGCCAGGTTTTATTTTATTTTATTTTTAAATTTCTTATAGCTAGTACTCTATCATAATAATTTACCATAGCTTGTTTAGCCATTCCCCAAGTTATGGGCCGCCCCTCAATTTTTGTTATAAATGTTTTGTACATATAGGTCTCTTTCCTTTTTCTTTGACCTCTTTGGGGTGCAGACCTAATGATACTATTATTGGATCAAAGGCTATATACAATTTAAAAACCCATTGGCTTTCCAGATTGTTATACAGAATGGATGGACCAGTTCAATATTCTACAAATAATTCATTAAGGTACCTTTTTTTCTCATCCACTTTGGCATTTATAATTTCTGATAGGTTTGAGCTGGTACCTCAGATTTGGTTTAATTTGCTTTTCTCTAACAATGATTTAAGAGACTTTTAAATATGACTTTAGATAACTTTAATTTCTTTTTCTGAAAACTGGCTGTTCATATTCCTTGACTATCAGTTGGGAAATGGCTTTTATTTTTATATATGTTTTTTAGTTCCCTATGTATTTGAGAAATGAGGCCTTGTCAGGGAAAAATTCTTTATTTTCTAATATTACTTCATTGTCTGTGGTACCTTTTAGCAAAATATCGTTTCTCTAAACATAACTTTCAATAAGTTCTATTTTTGCATTTTCTTTGTGCAAAATCATGATTGCTACCCCTTCCTTAACTTCATCTGAAGCAGAGTAGATTCTATTTCAGCTCTTCATTTCACCTCCATATTAATCTCTTGTACACAAAGTACTTTTGGATTTTGGTTTCCAATCCATTCTGATATCTGCTTTCATTATATCAAAGAACACACATTATTCAAAGTTGAAAATTATGATTACCTACTATACACTTCCCTCTATTCCATTGTCTTCTATGTATCCTCCTCTCTTCTTTGTATGTATCCTCCTATATATATATATATATATATAATCTTCAAAAGAAGCCTTTGTGGGATCTTTAAAGACAATGTGTAATCCCCCAGGTACAATATAAGGGTAATCTTTTCCTCCTGTTCCTTTCTGGTCCTAGCAGAAGTTTTCCAGATTGTAGAGGTCGATAGACCAGCTTCATTAATCCAAAGGTGTATAATAGAGTAGATAATAGGAATGCTTTATTAACTTGTTTAACTTGATATATATTTGTTTCATCAGTTATTTTTTTCTGTACTGTCAAGTCAGCCTTCCTTAGTCCTAATCGTGGAGATGATGACATCACTTTCATAATGCATAAATTTTTTTAAATTTAAAATTCGTTCTTTTTTGACATATTTTCTCATAGACAAATATAACATTAGTACATGTAATCTATATATGGTAATGCCCAAACTTAATCATCTTTTTTTTCCATGCCCTTTATCTAGTGAGATAATCTAACTTAAATGACTCTGTACATATTTGTCTTTCCTTCCTTGGAACAACTGACATCTGTGATATATAAATAGAGCCTAGTAAATTTCCAGAAAATGCCTAAATTAAAATTGTGGAGTTGATTGGCTCACTTAACAGATGAAGAGAAATCAAATGCCCAGAAAAATTTTAGTCTTGGGAATTCCTCAGTCCATCCTGGGGTTTGGCCATCAATAACTAGTCCCAGTACTAACCTAGGTCTTGGGCTGTGAATTCCAATGACCAAAATTTCAGGGACTTTTTCTACAACTTAATTTTTAAACCCTAAAGGAGGGTTTAAAAATTAACTTGCAGGAAAAATGACACACACACATATTTGTAAATATATATATGTATATATATTTGGATATAATATATCCATTATGCAACTTAGCTGCCTTGTAAATATTACAAGGCAGCTAAGTTGCATAATGGATAGAGTCCTGGGCTTGGCTTCAGGATGACCCGAATTCAAATCCAGCCTCTGAAACTTCCTAGCAGTGTGACCCTAGGAAATCAGTCATCCTTTGTTTGCCACTGAGAAGGAAATGGCATATCACTCCAATATTTTTCCAAGAAAACCCCACAAACAGAAGTCCACCAGGTCACAAAGAATTGAATGACTGAAAGCAACTAAACAAGGGTTGGAGAGATTCTCTACCAATTCTCTGAAATGCTAATGGGCTATGGACTACATAAGGAGAGGGAATAAATGGAGAAAGTGGAAATGTAAGGAATTAAAATACACTCTAAACCAACTCAGCAACCTCCAAATAAAGAAGAGACTTACTTGCTCTTCCTTGAACATGCCGTTCCAACACCTGCCTTGTACTTTTACACTGAGTATTTTCCATGTTGGACATGTTTTTTTTTCTTCTCGTTTTTCCTCTTGGAATCCTTCTTCAATTCTCACTCCCATTCCCCTGGAAATTGTATTATGCTTACTTTCTTATATTGTATTTATATATGTGCATATGTATTGCTATTTCCTATAGATGCTTTACCTCCATGTAAACTCCTTGCAGAGAGATTCTTCCATTTTTATATCCCTAGCCAGTGCTTAACAAAGTGACTCAATCATAATAGTAGTTTTAAAATGTGTGTTAATTCTTTTAAATTGGATGGTATCTTCCATATAAGAGGATTCTATGGTAGACTAGACAAAGAGCTGACCACAGAGCTAATTTCCAGACCTCTTTTTTGCACATTCTGGCTTTGTGACCCTACATAAACCATTTAACCTCTGTGTCCTCTAGGCAACTTTCTAGGATTAAAAGATGGTAACCTGCATCAGTAGAGTAATTTTCTTCATGGAAGAATTCCCTTTATTATTTTAGTTTATTTTATTTATTTTAGTTTAAAAAATTTCCTTATTTGACTTAATGAAGTATCATTTATTAGTGAACTCACAAGGCTAATTCTTAACTCAATTTCATACAATCCTAGTCTTTGAATAGATTGATGTAGAAAAAATGGTATTATCATGTACTTTATTTTATTATTATACAGAATTCATTCTTATTATTCATCATCTTCAAATCGATTCATCCATAGATGAGGATACTTCTATAATTAGAAGATTTAAAGAAGATTATCTAGCCTGAAGTTCAAAACATACAGAATAAATAATTGTTCTCTGAATAAAATGTTTATGCACTGGCTCTGTCATTTGATACCTTCAAGAATTTACACAAATCACTTGGTTGCTCTGAGTTCCAGTTCACTCATCTGAAAAATGAAGAGATTGTACTGAATGGTCCCCTGAAATGCGATGAAGCACAGATGATACGATTTGCTCAAGGTAGCACAGATTTTTAGTAAGAGATCTCATACTAGAAATAAATATTTTACCATTCTTTCCTTAATACTAATCTACCTCCAGTTTCTTGTTAACAGGTGAGAAACTAGTGCAGAGAAGTCTTTGAAATTCTGAATACTTCTACAAAACTCAGCAGCTTCTGGGGGAGCATGTGGTTTTAGTTAGAAAGGGATTCATTTTCCAATGAAATTCCCAGAGAGCTTATTTGACTTAATGAAGTGTTAAGATGGACCTGAGGCTCCTTTTGGCATAATTTCCCACTCATTGGAACTGATTCTGTCTGATCTTATTCAAGGGACATCTTCCCCCTACTCTTTAGGGCATATTAGTTGAATCCTTTTTCTACTAGCCCCTTGTGCTAGTTTCTTTTCTCTCTCTTCCCTTCACATCACCCTCAGCCAACCTCCAATCCTCTCCACAGGCCCATTGCAGACCTTTCTATTCACCATAAAGATGTGTGTGAACCAGGGCTGAAGATGGATTAATGACTTTGCATTTGGCTTGGTGTGAAATAGGATTGTTGGCATTTCAAATCCTATTAGTTTATTTTGAATAGTTGAAGCTTGTTTTATTGGTTAATTCTTGAAATTGGCCCTAACTGTGTATAAATTATGTCATTAAAAAAGTTGAAATGATAAGTCCATGAGGCAAGCTGTTCTTCTGTTCTCCAAGTTATCCTCTACCACTTTCACAAATTAGAAGACTGGGTTATTATTGCCCAGAGCACGAGCTACCTGCTTGTACTGAGGATGCTTTGGACATCTGCCAGAAAAGCAAAATTGAGTCTCATGAGATCTTAAGTTCTAAATCCAGACGCCTTGGGGAGAGCTCCATAGACCTCAGTCAGAATATCCAATGGACTTAGCTTTCTCCCTAATGATCATCTTACATTCCTCAAAGTCTAGGTTTCCATTTAGAAAATAATAAGCTGCAAAACCTACACAAATAGGGGAATTACATATTTTTAAAGTTGCATAGAAAATTAACAAGACACACTCTGTCCCACTAATTCACTTCTCTTTCAAAGATCCCTAGCTAGAGCTGTCTATACTTATCTTTTCAAAAAATAATGAAAAGGAAAGGGGAAGCCACGCAGGTCTAGCTCCATAAAGTTGACTGACATTAGGAAAGTTGTCCAGACTCAGAAGGCTGCTACTATGTGCATGAGAGTCAGAATAGTCCTAGATAGGAAGGCTCAAGGTTGTCAGCCACTTTAAATACCAAACCGAAAAGCTATATTTGAATCTACAAGTAATAGGAGCCACTTGTTTTTTGAAGAAGGAGGTTATATAATCAGATCTGCACTTTGGGGAGATCATTTTGACAGCTTCATGGAGGATGGATTGAAATGAGAAAAGAAACAAGACCAATTAGGAGGGTGATAAAGTAATCCAGTTTATAGATGATGAGGGATTCTTTTATAATAATATGAGAGAAGAATATTTAATGAAAGATATGGAAATAGAAATATGTTTTGGCAATTAATTCAATATATGAAATGAACGGCGTTAAGGAGTTAATGAAGGTTGTAAACCTGGATGACTAGAAAGATGATGGTAACTTCAAAAGTGTATTTCAGATGATAGACTGTAAAAAAAAAAGAGTTCTCTTTTGGATGTATTGAGTTTGAGATGCTTAAAAGATATTCTTGGAAATGTTCAATTGTTTATGATGCAAATCTCTAGTTCAAAATAACAAGGATAGATATATGGATAAGAGAGTCATTTACATACATATGATAATTGAATCTAGAGGACCTTAGGAGACCATCATGTGAGACTGAAGAAAAAAGACAACAGGGTCCAGGCAGAGATTTTGGCTACACATATAGTTAGTATGCTTAACATGAATAAAGATCTACTAAGAAGGACGAAAAAGCAAGTCAGGTCGAAAGAAAACCAAGACAGATCAATTTCATAAAAATCCCAGGAAGGAAAGAATATCCAAAAGAATGTTATATAGAACAAATATTGTACAAGACAAGAAGGATGAGGGCAAAGAAAAGTTCATTAGATTTGCTGATTGAGAGATTTGGAGAATACAGTTTCAGTTACTAATTAGGTCAAAAGTTAGAGGGTTTAAAAGAGAATAAGGTGGGGGGGGCAATAAGTGAAGGCACCAAATGGCGATAACTTTATCATCAAGGATTTTAATTGAGGATAGATAGAGATCTAGTGTTAATTGGGATGTATAATTTGGTGAAATAATTTTTAGGATAGAGAAGACTTGCAAATGTAAAAAAAGAACAGAGGTAGAGATACAGTTAACATTAGGGAGAAGGGGATGATAGTGAAGGGCAATTTTTTTAGAGAAGATAATTTGGCCTCAGTGGGGAAAAAAGCATTTTTTTTCTTTTACCAGAAACTAGAAAAATGGAGGAGATAAAGAGGTAATGTCAAGAGGATGTGAGATATGGAGAACACAGCTTGAGGGGACTGGTTAGTGATGTTTAGCTTAGAGAACAGAAACCATGAAATCTGTCCTAAAGGATTTGAATGGCTATTTTGTAGAAGGATCAAAATTATTCTTCTTACTGTCAGAGGACAGAGAGCAATAGATAGAATTTGCAGAAAGGGGTAATTTATCTTGACATAAGGCAAAACTTCTGAAAAATTTGAACTGTCCTAAGTTGGAATGGGCTACTTTGAGAAGTAGTACTTCTCCTCACTGAAGGCGTCAAGTGCAGCCTGGATGATAATTTAAAATTCTTGGTCAGCTATAAGTTGAGCTATTTGGTTTGTGTGGTATTTCCCATTGTTCAGGGTCTGTGATTCTAAGGTAACCTTGACAATCTCTGCACCAAACCACTTCTTAAAATTACTGAGCTGTCAAGAGCCAAGGAGATAATAATAGCCAACATTCCACAAGACTTTCAGGTTGGCAACAAGCATTCAATATAGTCCAGGATCTGATCCTCACAAAAGCTCTATGAAAAGACATTAATGATAATCTTTTTATTTGGCAGATGAGGAAACTGGGCACACAGAGATGAAGTGGATGACCTATGATCACACTGCTAGCAAATGTACTATACTTCCTTTCTAAGTTGTCAGATCGGGGAACTCCACTAACTTTCAGTGTCTGCAACAGGTGAAAATAAAGTTAGAAATGTATTCCAGAAAAATCAGTATCTCATCAGATAATCCTTCCCTAATATAAACAGAAAGACTCTAAAGGTGGCTCTTCAGTGTCCTTTCATTGTATCTAGAATGTTAGCTGGCAACTCTTGTTGGCATAGCACATAGCACGACCAGAATGGCAAAGATAGGAGTTCAAAGAGTTTCCTATAGAATATCTCTCGTTGTTCATGATTCTCAAAATAGCTTTCAGGGCTCCTGGGCATTTGGCAATGCTGTCCTTTATTGGTATATGGAACTTCCTCCCTTCCCCTTCTGGCAATAAACAAAAACAAAAACAAAACAAAAAATATGCATTGCATCCTTGCTCTAATTGAGAAATTGCAGATAGCATGAATATCCAGCCCAGTTGGGAAGGAGAGGCTATATAACATGTGGCTTGTGGAGTCTTCCTTCCTGGGCTTTTACCATTCCCCTTTTCAGTTCATTCTGGTCTTTCATCTGGCAGGATACAAAAGTACTTGAAAGACCATCTGTTCAATTGATGTTGGCTGACTGAAATTGGTTAAGGGGAATTAACTTGGTTAGGGAATGTTCACTAGGTTTTTTTTCTTCTATTTTTGTTTTTTTTTTTTCTTTTTAAATTAAAATGTCATGGCAAAAAATGAATCGAGTGTGCTGGGTTCAGGTACAGCTTATCTTATGGGGTTAGAGTTGGTGGGGGAAAATTTTTACAGGGAAAATGTGAATTTATTGAAGAATCATACAACTTTTTTTTATTACTAGCAAAACCATCATTGAAATAAGAAACCGTACAAAATTTAAGTTGTCAAGATCAAAGTCTGGGAAGTTTTCATTTTAGACCTGAGTGGCCCTCCAAGGAAGTCTTTCCTCATCCACCCAACAGCTAGGGTTCTCTTCTACCTACAGGCCCAAAGAACCAGGTCTTAATTTGCATGCATTCTGTACATACCTAGATATTTAGAACTTTTCTTCTCCCACTGGGATGCAAGCTTTTTTGAAGGAAGGAACTGTTTTAATTTTGAATTTGTACATTTGTGGATTGATTCTTAGTTATTTGTCAGAATAATATTCTTTCTTAGCATCAAGAATATTGAGTCTCAAATATTACCTCTGACAGTAAACAGTTGCATAGGACCCTAGATAAGTCACTGAACTTCTATATGCCCCAGGCAATTCCTTAGCACTTAAGGACTTACATACAAATTAACATCTGATTTAGGCAAGGGCTTAGCATATGCTATCATTTTCTCTTCTTCAAAATGCTCCAATTATCTTACATATGTAATGACTAAAATTTTCTTGGAGAATGTATATTAAATTATTTATTAGTAAAAGTTGTAAAAAAGTAAAAGTTGGAGAGAGAAAAATCACGAGATTACCCTAACTAAAAAAAAAATCACTTCCATGCTTCCTTGATGTCAACTGAAGTTCAAGGGCAGCAATAAGTGCTCCAGAAAAGGAAGAGCGATCACACTCCAACTCATGTTCAGGGAGAGTCCAGCACCAAGAGAGCATGCTACCACCTGGCCCCTGCTCTTATGAGGTTAATGATGTTACTCCTACTGTGGCTTTTTTTTTAAACCCTTACCTTCTGTCTTGGAGCCAATACTGTGTATTGGCTCCAAGGCAGAAGAGTGGTAAAGGGCTAGGCAATGGGGGTCAAGTGACTTGCCCAGGGTCACACGGCTGGGAAGTGTCTTAGGTCAGGTTTGAACCTAGGACCTCCCGTCTCTAGGCCTGGCTCTCAATCCACTGAGATACCCAGCTGCCCCCTTACTGTGGCTTTTTGACTGGATGGTCTGGATCCTGAGTCCTGATTTCCAGACATGTCACCTGCCACATGGGGACTTCTGAAAATCCCTTCTGGAAGTCAGGACTCGTGGGCCCTTTAACCGCATGATTTTCTGACTGGCATCCTGACAAAGCACGTGTGTGGGTATAGTAATGTTTATATTACTATCAATATAATTGACAATAATCAATTATAATAATTTTATATTAATTATTTATATTAATAATATTTATATTAATAAATTTAATATAAATAATAAAATTAATGTCCCTCCTTTCATTATCACCCCTCTCAACCTCATATTATTTTATGAATTGATATATGCATAAAGCTTATATACTCATGAGTATCTGAACATACTTAAATATATATGTATATGAGTATATATATCCATATATATGTGGCTATTTCTATAAACATTAACACACACTTGTGTAAGCAAGTATTTATATATATGACATATACAATTTGTATATAATTTATATAAGTACTATATAAAAAAAGAATTGATTAAATGGATGAACTATTCTGAAATTATTTTTAAAAATCTGTGGTAAATGATACTGCCTTAGCATTAATTGCTGAATATTTGATACATATCCCCAAATAAAATGGATGACTTGTTGATCTACAACCAAAGTTTTCTTTTCCTTATATCTTTTAATAGAGGGTATGAGTGGGAAATAAAGATAGGGGCAGAAGCTAGCTACACTTGTCATTTACTTTGGAATATACAGCTAGTTCTCGCACAACTGTGAGGTAGACAGTCTATTTTTAGTATCCTCTAACCTTGCGTTCTGAAAGGTTTTTCGGTGTCTTCCCATCTCCCATCAAAGTACAAATGAGTCATTCTCATGTTGCCCTGGTTCCTTCTTAGCATGGAAGAAATAGATCTGATAGACACATTCCGACAAAGTTGTTGTAACTTCATTTACTTCCCTGTCACAGGAATATTCATATTTTGCTGGAAATAGAGTGGAGATACCAAGTATACATTAGGTTCCAGGCACTGAGATGCCCTCAAAGTAACTTGTTGGGAGAGCTAACCGGTAGGGGAATTTGGAATGGTCTTTTCTGGAAGTTGGCACTTGAGTTGAGCTTTGAATGTTGGTAGAGATTCTAAGAAGCAAAGGTTGAAAACATTTCAGGCAGGAAGCACAGTCTGTACAAAGGCAGAGAGATGGGAAATACAATTCTGTGTAAATGGAGCAGACATAGGATGGGTCATACACATAGAGGAAATGAAGGGGAGGAATGTTAAAGTGAGTCTGGAAATGCTGTATGGAATCAGATGATGAAGAGCCTTAAATGCCAAACAAAGAATTTTGTACTTGATCTAAAGCAAGAGGTCTGAACTGTACTGTAATAATATCTCTTTGGAACTTATATGGAGTAGGGATGGAAGAGAGGACAGATTGGCTGGAGGGAGACCAATTAGGAGAATATTTGGAATTATTAAAATGAGAATTGAGGAAGAACTGAACTAAAATGGTGGCCATTTGAATGAAGAGAAAGGGGCAAAGCCTAGAGACACTGTCAGAGTAGAATTCAAAGAGTTGACAACTAAATATTGATTACATAAGAGGAATGAATGAGAGAGAATTGATAATGTCCTTAATGAACCTGCAAGACTAGAAGTAAGGATTCCCTCAGCAGAAATTGAGAAATTCACAATATAGGTTTGGGATAATTATAATGAATTCTGATTTGGATATGGTGGCTTTGATATAAGATACAAATTCAGTGCTTTGGAGGTGATGAGATCACTGGAAATGAGAGTATAAAAAGAGCAAAAAATAGAAACCAAGACTGAAAATGAGAGAAAAATAAATTTAAAATAAAGAGGAGACAGCCTATCAGAAGAAGGAGAAAAGAGGTGTTGGGATTTGAAGATAAAGATAGAGAAGCTACAAGAGGGAGGAGAAAGTAGGGGGCATATTATCATGAGCTTTTGAGATAAAAGGAAGAGGAACAATAGGAAGCAAAAGTAAAAGGCTTCTATTTTCTCAATAAAGTATGAGGAAATGTCTTTAACTCAAAGAAAGAGAGACATGTCTGTTGAGTCTCTTGAGAAAAGAAGATAAATTTTGGATCGATCATCTATTAAGGAAGAATGAAATGATATAAATTTCTATTGGATTCTATTTGTAGTATTGTGTAACTTTCTTCAGTTTCTGAGTAGAAGAAGGAATAGGTATATTCCTCTCCAGACTACTCGTGACTATCTCCACAGAACTTTCTCCACCATGCCATAAAAACCTTTTCAAACTGGAAATTCACCATACTTCTGGATTACTTCTCTCATTAGAAATATCCCCTGTCTCTGTGGCCTCCCTGTTTTGATTGCCTCATTTGTTCTAGAACCTCTCATTTAAGCAGGAGGCCCCATAGAGCCATGTTCTAATTTTTCTCCATGCTGCACTATCTCTAAAGAACATTGTCTACCATGCTTCCACAAGAATACCTTCACACTCTCTCTCCACATACTCATACTCTAAGCTATTTTTTTGTGTGTTGTCTTCCCTCATTAGAACACAAATTCCTTGAGAAGAAGGATGGTCTTCCTGACTATACTAATATTCCCAACACTTACGACTATGCCCAAAGTTGAGTAAATACTTAATGTGTCATAATAAAGGTAATTCAGGGTTAGAGTTTGGCAAGACAAAAAGTAGTACCAAGATAAGGGGGCTGGGATTTGTGGGTATAAACTGAATTAGAAAGTCATATGTCCGCATTTTGGAAAGAAAGAAAAAGAAAAAGACAAATCAATGGTAATGGACTGAGAGTGGACTGAGGGAAAGGTTGGGCATCACTGTGAGGATGAAAATGGGTTCAGAAGGATTAAGGCAAAAGGAGAGAGAGAATAGCAGGTAGGAAATAACAGCATGATGGAACGTGGGCAGGAGACATATTTTGGGACAGATAGGCTTTCCTGGGCTTCTCATATCATCACACAGAGGAGATTGCTTATTCTGCCAGTGTGCAAGCCTGATCCTACCTAGGAATAATGATTATATAGTGAAAAGCTAACAATGAAGGTGAAATGGAGGATGTCTGCTAAAGATTTCTGCAAGCCCCAGGGCAGTAACAATTTATGGCTTGGGTTGGCAGTAAAAATGGATTGTCCCTATCTTATTACCTCATCTATATAATACCAGCTATATAACCTGGGGTAGGGGAAGTGAGAAATGTCTGTACCTTGTTCAATTTTTGTTACTTCTATGAAACGGATTTTAAAAGCTGCTAGGATCAAGAATGAGGGCCAGGTATGAAAATAGCATTGTGTCAGTATTGGGAATTTGAATGTTCACTTCAGGAGGGGAGTATGTTCTTACATTATTCTTTCCTGGAATGGCTTTAGACAGGCTCGCCATCTTCTTGGAATGAGTGTGGTTTGCCTTTGTGTGCAAGGTGTTTTGTTTGTTTGAGATGCTAGCCCCTGAAAGATATTGTTTTAAAAGTCCAATATGGAAAATGTTTTATTATGTTGTCAGGCGATGTGCAGTCATTCCATTTACCATGCAAATTCAAACTAAAAATCAGCTTTTAAAATGTAAGCCAAGAAAGCAAGGAAGCTGCTGCTTGAAACTCATGGCTGTGGATGAAACTCATTTTTAGTCATTTTGAAACTTTTTTTTAGCTCAGTTACTTGGCACCAGATGAAATGAAAGTGCTTGCAGGATATTTCCTGGTTGCCAAGCTGTTTGATACCCAACAGTGAACAATTTGTTTCAGCATTGGAGAAGTTAAGCATTTCTTTCTCTGTGTACAAGTAGACAAAATGTCACTGTACTATCAATTGGGCAACGTCTGATTATAGCTACACTTGGCATCCATTGCTTAAGATTCTATATCTCTCTGTCATACATTTCTTCTGAATTCATTGATAAAGATTTCAGATCTAATTTGTATTTATCCTTCTGGATAGAGGACTGACCTTAAGAGTTCAGGAAGCCCTAAGTTCAAATCCTGCCTCTGACCCATACTGGCTGAGTGATGATGTCTAAAAATATAGCCAAGGTCACATGGGACATAGAGTCAGGTAGATCTGGAATCATATTCTACATTATATATTCATTGAATCTGTCACCCTGGACAAGTCGCTTCACCTCTGTTAGCCTCAGTTTCCTTATCTATAAAATGCAGGGGCTGAACTTGATAACCTTTAAGATCCTTTCTAGCTTTAAATCTATGATCCCACGGAAGTTCCTGCTCTGCATTTGGCAAAGAGGAGTTATCCAGCACTGATAGAATCATGGGCCCAGACCTCCCCAGATAACCTCCCAAATTAATCTGTTCACAGCATGACTTTTGATTACTTTCTATTATATTTATTGTTAAACCTAAGCAAAAATTTTAAAGACACTAGTACTAATGATGTTCTTCTATTTGTAAAAATAGGTCTAAAGATAGAAAAGAAGTCACAGTAGGCATTTACTTCTAACACTTGTTTTCCCCCCATTCTGAGACATCCAAATAGAGGTAGATTCACTAAAATTTTTAGGCTTTAATTTCTAGGGATATTCTGTATTTTACCAACTGATTGGTCATTTTCTTTTTACCACCTAATTGGATTAGAAGCTATCACTTTGTAATCATTATAATCTCTGATTGAAAAGAAATCTTGGGTATCATTTTGGAATGATCGTTCTGTCCTGTCTCCTTAACAAACAATCCATCAATCAACAAGTGTTTTTTGGTTCCCTTTTTGTTTTTTGTTTTGTTTTTTTTTTAAGTTCTATATCTACCCAAATAAAAGACAACATTGACAATATACTATTTTCGGATTAAATATATGGTCTTCCTCCAAAATTTTTTGTACAAAAATATTTTGTAGATTTCAAGTTGAGCTCAAAGCTTCATGGGAAAGACCAGGAAGTAGCTAAGCAGGTGAGAGAAACAATGAATTGGAACCCAATACTTACTTTGTCTTTCTACTTCCCCCACTACCAATTTAGCTAAATCAGAGGTGGGAAGAGGTTTGAGTTGGGTAAACTGGGCAACCCAAACACCAATATTATTTGATAGTTATTGGTTGAGTAAACTCAATTGTGGTTGACGGTTACATGTAATCTAGACTGAAAGATGTGTTGAAGAGTTGTTTGAGGTATACAAAATGATCGCCATAAGCTAGAGTGAAATGCCCCATGAAGAGCCAAGGCAAATACCAAGAAGTTCAGTAAAAAGAAAAGATGAAGTGAGCCAGTAAGAAGATCCTTATCTGTGTCTGAATGAACTTGGAGCCTTGGGGAAAGCATCTGCTGGAGATGAAAAATCTTCCAGCCCAGAACACTGAAAAGCAATGAACAAGGTGCTCTATAAAGGAAAAAGGACCTAACACCCTTCCTCCCGATCCAACCTCCAGAGCAAAGACTACTCTTTTCTGAATAAGAGATAGCATTATACAAAAGAACTTTAGCTGATGCCAGAAACTAGAACCAGAGAAACTTCACAGCCATGCGTTTGCTGAAGATCTAGTCAAGTAGTATCTAGCAGAGTGTCATTCAGAAAACTACCATCTAGGGAAAGAACATCAAGTGAGTCACCTAGTTCTCAGCAGGGACAATCAAGCAAAGTCAAGGGTGTCTAAACAGAGTAGCATATTAACAGAGACTGGGTTTATACAGGTAAACTTATCCATGGATGCCCTTGATGGATACCTCAACCATTGTGCCAGAAAAATTCCTAGATTTTCTTTCTCTGCCTAAATTCCTATATTTATCCACATACATACATACATACATACATACATACATACATACATACATACATATTCTAGCTTAGTGTTATGTGACTGGACCAAATTCTCTATCCATGGAGCCACATAACTGCCTTTTTTTTGTTTTAATATCCTGAGTAGTCATGGTCAAGAGTGACATTTAGGTGTCTCAGTAGATAAGTACAGAGTCTTTCTGTCTGTCTATCTGTCTATCTATTTATCTATCATCTACCTCTCTCTCCCCCTTTTGCCTATGACCACTCATGATAAAAAGAGAAAAAGGCAGCTAGGTGGTTCAGTGGGTAGAGTGCTGACCCTAGAGTCTGGCAAGAAAACTTGAGTTCAAATTTGCTCTCAATCATTCACAAGCCTTATGACCCTTTGGAAATCATTAATTTCTAATTGCCTAAATTTCTTGAATTGTAAAATTAGAATCATAATAGGATCTACCTCCCAGGGTTGTTATAAGGATAAAATGAGATATTTGCAAGGAGCTTAGCCCAGTACCTGACACATGGTAGGTATCAGAAATTCTAGTTATTATTATTACTAAAAAGGAGGGGAGTTTTCCAATATTTTAAACTAATTCCTGAACCCCTGGAAAGAATTATTCTTTCCTGCTCCTTCTTTTGCCAGCAGTTCATTTTTTTTTTACTCTGTTCCCTTTAGAGCCCAGCATACAGTTGGTTAAGCCTACCACAACATTTTATTACTGCATGAGAGAATCTGGGATCACAAATTATACAGTTCAGTTATCTTGGTTTCCATTTCATGGACTAAATAGCTTCCAGGTACTGCCCACTATCACTCTCTTTTATTCTTGTTGATCCCAGGTTTTTTCATACTCCCAGCCCCCAAATCTTAGTTTAGCTTAAATTTTTACTTTTCTTTTCTGGCTTTTAGAAGAGTAAAACTATCTAATATTTGGACCCCATGTTTGTCCTATAAAGAAATCCAGGATAAAGTTGTTTAATTCATGTTGTGTTAGATTTAATTCTGTTTATTCTATGTCTGGCTTTGACTTCACAATGTTTACAAGTTGTTGAATCATGTTCTGTTCTGCTGAAGGAATAAGGTCTGAGTGACAGATTCCAAGGACCTAGGAAAAGAAGCAATGATATGTAATACCTTTAGTATGCAAAGAAACTCAGAGCAATTAAAAAAAAAAAGAAAATAGAGAATAGGATTGGGGATGGGATGAGGCTACCAAAAGCATAATAGAGAAACAAAAGGAGGTAAGACAAGAAAGTTTTAGGGGGCAGCTGAGTAGCTCAGTGGATTGAGAGCCAGGCCTAGAGACAGGAGGTCCTAGGTTCAAATCCAGCCTCAGACACTTCCCAGCTGTGTGACCCTGGGCAAGTCACTTGACCCCCATTGCCTACCCTTATCACTCTTCCACCTATAAGTCAATACACAGAAGTTAAGGGTTTAAAAATTTAAAAAAAAAAGAAAAAAAAAGAAAGTTTTAATAAAAATTTACATTTATATATAAATTTAAGGTTTACAAAACATTATTTTCACAACAGTTTGGTGAGAGAGATAATATAAGTTTTGTCGCCACCATTTTCCAGATGAGGAAACTGAAGTTGAGAGAAGTTAAATAAATTGCCAGATTCCTAAGGGAAAGGGATGGGAAGAAATATTTATGAAATGCTAAGTGCCAAGCACTGCTTAGCATTTTATAGAGATAATATCTCATTTGAATCTCACAACAACTCTAGGAGGCAATTTCTATCATTTCTCCCATTTTACCATTGGGGAAACTGAGGAACAAAGAAGTTAAGTGCTTTTCCCAGTTTCACACAGCTGATGGAAACTGAATTGGAATTCAGGACCTCCTAACTCCAGGTCTAGGTAGGTTTGGGACCCAGGTTTCCTTAATACAAATTCATCACTTGCCTTAATGTACTTTCAATGAGGCTCATGATCCCACAAAATGAGGCAGCAGAAAGTACTACAAGCTAGATTCATTGAAAGGTGTTAAACAGGAAAAAAACACAGAACTATTAAATAGTAAGGGAAAAAAAAACACTTTTTAATTATGGATAAGAGCTAAATTGGACCTCCTCTCAGAGTTGTGCACTATAAACCCAAAAAGCTCAGTCAAGGGCTAGGCTACCTCCGTTTGGCCAAAGAGCAGAAACCACTGGGACAAAAAGAGATATTTAACACCTGGTGGGATTAGCCATCTCTATTTAAACTACTTTAAGGGGGAGTCACCTAAACCAATAAGTCTTGGTGAAATTTTAAAGGGTTCTTCTCTGGGTCAAGTAGGACAAGGCACTAGGGGGAAAGAAGAGGGAGCCACTAGGGACTGGTGCTAATCCTTGCTGCTAAGGGATGGAATGACTGAGGAACTACCAACAGGTTGATATTTAAACTTCCCACTAGTGCTAAGGGGACACTTTGAGGCCCTTAGACTAGCAGGCTTGACTTTGATTGGAGTGACTGGGAATTCCAGCTTCCTAGATGTTTTCTTCATCTAGTAGGGTGGGAGGCTGCTGAAGCCATTATTCTGCTCTTTTCAAAATATGCTATACCACATTAAGAATTCCATGAAGGCAGCAAACTGTCCTATTCAATGTTTCCTCCTCTCTTTTCCCTCCTCTTCCTCCTCTCTTTCAAATAAAGAACAGGAATTTGGAAATAGGAAGCCCTCAAGAAAAGTTAGAGGCTCATGAAGAAAGAAAAATCATTCAAGGCTTTGCTGTTTCAAATACTTGCTCCCCCACTACTCATCAGCTGACAATACTGGGACAGATAAGGAAGACCAAAGCCCTGAAAACCTGAAAAATTGTAATTAGGACTAGGATAAACAAAGCAGATATTTACAAATAGAATTTTATCAGCTTAAGTGACCAAATCCATTCTTGTACTTTGAAGCTTTCCCAACATGTTCCCTTCAACACACACGCACATATGGTGACATTACAACATATATTTGGAATTACAATTCATTTCATTTTCATTGTTCTTACTAGACAGTAATTTCTTTACTTTAAAAATGGTTAGAAAGTGGTATAATCATTTTTAGTTTACTATGCATATGGTTAATCTAAACATTTTTGAGTACTAAGGAGGCATCACAGAGAAAACTATTATTATATAACGGCAAAGTGCCAGGTAGAAATCATCATCTCCCCTCTTCTTCCACCCATACATAAAGTGCTTTCTCTGAAACTTCAATTCTTTTTAAGTGAAAGGAATGTCACAAATGCTTTTGGCTTCTAGTCAAACTGACTGAATTTATAGCCACTGCTCACCAGCTGGACTGGTGAATAACTGGTTCCTACTCTAGGAACTCAGGAACTGGATTCTACCCTACTCCCCCTTCCATAGCCCCATTTTAATCCACAGTCTCAGATCCTTTCTTTCTTTTTCTCTTCTGTCTTCAAGTAGCCAGCCTCAGTTTCTCAATCAACCTTTACAAGCAACACCACCATCTTAATTATCTTCCAATATTTCCCAACCAAGGATAGGATAACTGGCAGCCCACCCACGGGGCAGATTTCGAAGGTCCTCTTCAGCCCTTCAAGACTGGATATAATCTCTTTTTACAATATCAGCATTCAAGGATTCACAATACACATTTGCATGTTAAAGGCAACCTCTTTTGACTTCCATTAAACATTTAAAAAGCCGTCACATTTACATTTTAATGACACACCTCTGTGCCCACTCTTCCTAGTCCTGGCAATTACACAGTAGCCCTACTTTTCACAATTACTTTTTCAAAAGGAGGTATTTTTTTAACAAGCATATGAACTTATTTGTAAAGCTAATATAAAACTACAGTTGAAGAGAGATTTATATGTAAATTCTTAGATATGGCTGAAATGACTCACTGTTAGTTGCTATAAGGACCATGTTTTAAACAAGGTTCCTGTCTCTAGCTTACATTCTTATAAATAACCACCCTGATCACATTTTGGTTGTTTCAATATAGCTTTCGGGAACCTATAAATGGATCTAACTTTAAGAACCACTGTCAGGATCAAGAGCCGGGCTCTGTACCCACTCTCTTCCTTAGACTCTTTTCAACTCTGGGCTCCCTGATAGATAACCCGTGCAAATTTGGTACTGAGGGTTACTAAACAGGGGTCAGATTCTTCACATTGTGGGTCTTTATCACTAACTCCTGGAGGAAGGAAGGGAGATTATGTGTGTCTTTGGTGTTGCCTCATATTTAGTCTCCCTCAAACTAAAAATCATTAAAATCATTGTATCCATTCACTAGACTTGAGCAATCAGCAACATAAGTACAATTATGACCTTTTCAAATGACTTCATACATATCTGAATATATATCAGTTTTCAAGGCTACAGAATAAGCGTTCCTTGTTTCTGCTTGGCTCTTTACTGTTCAGACAACTCTCAGTCCCTGTTTCTTGCCAATTCAGGGCATAACTTTGACATCCTCCTGATACTGGTCATTTACTGGATGAAGAAAGAACCCTTTCCATCAGTTAGTTCCATTGGAAAGACCCAGTATCCCTGGAACTCACAACCTACCATTTAACCCTGAATATAGCCATTTAAAAAATGACATTCCTTTACCTATTAAGGAAAGGAAGGATAAATTAGAAAAGCAAGCAGTGTCCTGGGCACTAGTTCATTTGGTTGAGTCATGCTTCCCCAGCTGTCAAGAAAGGAAAGCCTTAACCCTCTCTTTGGAAATCTCAATTAAATGAAGGAAAGAAAGAAGAGACCAAATCTGAAGTTGTCTCTCTTTCTCTCTCTTTTTCTTCAGTATTTTCTTTTTAATTGAGGTAGCATCCTCCTCTATCATGGAGAGAGTGGAGGGGGCAGAGGGGGAACTAACAGGTCACCCAGATTTCTATTTTCCTACTGAAATAACAAGTCTTTGGGAAGTTGAGCATGTATTTTCTAGGAGGCAACCAGGGAACTTTAGGGCATACTCTCTGTGGCATAGGCATTGTACCCTCAAACTCAGGCAAAACTAAGCAGGGAAATTCCTTTTCTCCCTTACACCCTTGTGACTCCCAACCCAAAACATCCGACCTTGAGGATTACCCTCCTTTGATTGTCCCATTGATTTGAGATGGACAAAGACATATCTCATTCATCTGTCCTCCAAATCATGAGAACCATCTCCATGCCTTCCGCAAACTTCCCCTACTCTTTGCTTCAGTGCTTCCACTCTAGTGTCACATCTTCACTGTTATAAAGAGTATAAAAACCCCAGAATTGATGTCCTCTGTGGGGGATAGCTTTTCCATCCATGCTGCTGTCCTCCTAAGGAGCAGCTTTCTATCTTGCTGTTCTACCTTGCTATCCTCCTGGCCATTTGCAACATTACTTTCTAAATTAATGAATTTATCTTTTATTTTTAAGCTAAGTTTTGGAGTCTGGCATTCTTGCAAAAGGTATCCTTCCCAAACCCCAGGGGTTCACCTCTGCACCCCACAACACCTGAGCTTATTCCTCCTATTCAATCCATACTACAGAAGGAATAATTGGTAGTAGCTGGTGAGAATGAGAAGTTATTGACATTGAAAAGGACTAGTATCATCCTCTATCTACGATTTACAACTTGCTACCTTGAAAAAGGTATTTCACACTTCAGCTTCCTCTTCTATAAATTATTATTTATGACTAGATGGATTCACTGGCCTTTTCAACATCTAAATCAATGAAATTATAGTGTAAATAGAAAAATTTATAAAGAAACTTAAAGGGGAAGCAGGAATTCATTGGTTTTTATATTTTTGAGTAATGATACAAAATGTCTAAATGCCCTCTTCACACTTAGCAACATCACTGAGTGGATGCTACAAGTGTCTCTATCTCTGGCTGGTTTAGGAGAAGCAAGAGAGGAAATGCACAAGAGTAAATTAGGTGATAATATTAGAAAGAGTAGCTGTGAAGGTTATAGGGTCACTTAGCATTGGTGGCAGCAGCCTTCTTATAAGGGTTTATACTCAGCTATATCTGTTTACCCAGATCTATGCTTGGCCAAATAGAGTCAGAATAGGTCAGATTTCAAGCCAGTGATTGGATAGCCATGAACAACTACAACAAAAAAAAATGTGTGCTTTGGGAGCTTCTGTCTTCTCCCAAGAATACATGGATTACACATTCATCTCCGATGCAGATTACAAAACCTTTATGACTTCTATGAGAAAACAAAACAAAACAAAACACGTTATCTTTGATTATTTAAAACCATATTTCTAGGGAAAAAATCTGTAGGCTTCACCAAACTGCCAAAGAAGTCCATTTTATTTTTATAAAAAAGTTAATAACTCCTGATCTAGGATTGTTGGGGGGAGGACTTGAGGTGAACCCCCTGAGTTCGAGAAAGGTACCCTTTGCAAGAATGCAAGACTCTGAAACTTGGCTTAAAAATAAAAAGAGAAATTTATTCATTTAGAATTCATGTTGAATCTGGCCAGGAAGACAGCATAGGTGGAAAGCTGCCTCTTAGAGGATATCAACTCTGGGGTCTTTATACTCTTTACAACAGTGAAGATGTGACTCTAGAGTGGTGTGCTCTGAAGACATAGGGGGTGACTCTCATATTTAGGGGACAGATGGATGCCTTAGATACAACCAGATGGTATCAAGGCATAGCCTGAAGGTATATCTCTTTGTCCATCTCAAATCTACAGGCCAATCCAAGAAGGGTAATCCTCTCAGGGTCTTAGGGAGTTATCAGATGTTTTGGGTTAGTAGTCACTAGGATGTATGTAAAGGAGCAAAGGAATTACCTGCTTATAGTTTGCCTGAAATACTTCTATAATTTGGAGTACGATGGCCCATGCCAGAATGAACACGAATGTCCCATATTTATATCCTTTAAACAGAATGGCACGGGTGAGTCGTTATCGTTTTTAGTAACCATCACTTCACATTTCGAATTTTCGATTTCATTCCTCGTGTCCTGGAGAAGTACCAAGTTTACCATAGCTCCAGTCTAGTTACTTTCCAGGATTATAGTATAGCCTGAAGAAAACATGTTTTCAATCGCTCTGAGGCTCAGTTTGTTTTGCTACGTTCAAACTCACTGAACATTTCCCTAACCCTGGCAAACTAGCCCACCACTTTGGATGGATCTGTGAACATTTATTACTGTAACTGGATAAACAACACAAGGCAACCATATCATAATTAATCCCCTCAGTATTACTAAAATTTTGGACATGTATGTAACTCACTCAGTTCCTCTTAAGGGCCACTCTAATTGCCTTGGACACCCTATGGATTTGGTTGGATCCTGTCTCAGGGAGAGATGTTACATGCGATCATAGCCTACGCTCTTTCTATAGAGAATCCACTGGAGGCCAGATTTTGGCAAGCTGGGGAGGTAGTGAAAAGGGACTCCCAAGCTCTGCCAGCTCAGAATTCATATGCAAAGTGTTTGAGAAGCTTTTTCTTGGCTTTCTGAAACCAGAGAATACAATGCCTTGTGAAGCTGGGTTTCCACTTCAGTGCAAGAGAGGCAAACTTAGCAGCTGATAAATTTTTATAGTTCCTGTTCACGCTGTGGTTGGCAGAAGAACAATTAAAATGTACAGCAAATTCACTCTTCTCCCTCAATTCTCTTATAGCCTTGGGCTATACAAAAGTCCCAACTAAATCAGTTCACTGTAAGAGTTTAAAAAATAAGGAGATTTTTTTTATTTGGTTTCATTCTTCTTGATCTTTCTTCTTAAAGTAACAAAATTTCCATAGGCAGCACAAGGAAAGCTTATGAGATCCGGATCAGAGAAGCTGATGAATCAGTCAGAACTATATATTTCTAGCCATGAAACTTTATCCTTTACGAAGTCAGAAGAAACTGAGTTCAAGTCTGTTCATCAGTTATGGGACCCTTGTAAGTCACTTACTTTCTGGATTCTTAGGTGACCCTTTGAACAGATAGGCTGTAGAAAAAGAACTCATCTGCATTAGTAAAAAGGAATTTCCTCAGTTAAGGAATTCATAAGTCTGTTTCCCTTCCATTCAGGAATCTATGAGTTTATGGAAAATTAATTACCTAAATGTAGGCAAAGGTCAGTACTTAGCAAGCAGTCAGGTGAAAATGAGTTGTCCATCACTGGGGGAAATCTAAATAAATCATGATATATGAATGATTAAAAATGCATTTATTAAGTGCTTACTATGTGCTGGGGTTACAAACAAAAAGGAAAGGCCAGTCCTCAATGAGCTTACAATTTAATGGTGAAATAGAGTATATAAGGAAATAGAAGCTAAAGAGTACCAGTTTATGGGGCAGCAGGGTAGCTCAGTGAATTGAGAACCAGGCCTAGAGACAGGAGGTCCTAGGTTCAAATCTGACCTCAGACACTTCCCAGCTGTGTGACCCTGGGCAAGTCACTTGACTCCATTGCCTACCCTTACCACTCTTCTGCCTTGGAGTCAATCTAAGATAGAAGGTAAGGGGTAATTAAAAAAAAAGAGTGCCAGTTTAGTCCAAAGAGTTTCACAAATGTGGCAAAGCAGATTTGATCATGGTTCATACTTCATGGTTCAGACCTGAAGGAAGGGGCTTTTGAGAAGAGGTTGTGGAGATCTCAGGAGATAAGGGAATGTAAAAACAAAATTCATTTGGAGGTTAAAAAAAAGTCACCAGTCTCAAGGGAAATAATGAAGAGAAGTGGGAACAAAGAGGGCTTAGCAGTGCCACATTTTCAAGAGTACTACAAAGCAGCAATTCTCAAGAAAAATTGATACTGATTTAAAAGAAAATAGAGAGAGCTTTACGAGTGGATGAGTATATATGATATACAGTGATAAATGTATTGAGTACTCTAATATTTGTTACGGATCAACATAAACATCTCAGATATTTATTATTTGAATAAAAAAACTGTTGGGAATATTGAACTGATTTAGACCTACACTTTAAGTCTCATACCAAGATAAATGTGAAATAGATACATGATCATGATTTAAAAATCATATCATAAACAAGCATGAAAAAAAGAAAAAAAAGAACAATTCACAGATATACATATAGAAGACAATTTCATTACCAAATAAGGGTTAGAGAGGATCATAGAAGACAAAATATATAATTTTAATTATATTAAATTAATCTTTTCTATACAATACAATACAATAAAGCTAAGATTAAAAGGAGAAAAGTTAACTATGAGCAAAATTGTGTGGCAAATTTCTCTGATCAAGTTCTCATTTTTAAGATGTATAAAGAATTTATTCAAATGTATAAAAATAAGAGCCATTCCCCTTTAGATAGTACATGGCCTAAAGATATAAATAGATCAGATTCTACCAACAGATCTACCAAAAAGCACAATGGCAAAAAAGGAAAATAATAAATGTTGGAGGTACAAGGAAAACAAGCACACTGCTGCATAGTTGGTTTACCTGTGAATGAGTACAACCATTCTGGATGGCAACTGAAAATTAATACACTGAAAGTTACTAAATAATTCTTGCTCTCTGATGAAAACATACAATCATTTTAACCTAAACCCAAAGAGGTCAGAGAAATAGGAAAAATCTTATATGCAAAAATATATATATATGTATAAATATACATATTTATACATATATATATATATATATTTGGTGACCAAAAAAATAAATGGCGAACAAAAGGGATGCCCATGAAATGAGAATGACCACATATATTTTGGTAAAATTAATGTAGCAGAATTCTATTATGCTCTAAGATGAATAGTTTATGTCAGACACATGGAAAGATATGTTATCTGATGCAGAGATATGTAAGTAAACCAGATGAATAATTTATGACATAACTTTAATGTTGTAAAAATGAACAATTTTGAAGTTTTATAAACTGATAATGAAACTAGCAGAACCAGAATAATTTATATAATAACAACACTGTGGAGGCAACTTTGAAAGCTGTAAGAACATTGATCAATACAAGGACTAAATGATGATCTATAATTCCAGATGATGAAACATATTATTCACCTCCTGACAGAGAGGTGATTGATTGATTCAGGGTGCAGGATGAGCTATCATATACATATGTAAATAACTTAATAATTATTCTAATGCATTTAGTTTAATTCATTCCATATGAATTAATAATGAGGATTTGTTCAGAGAAAATTACTACAAAGATTTTTCCTATTTTTCCCTTTTAATAATAGTTTTATTAGATTTACATAGAGAAAAACTTTAATTTCATATAATCAAAATAATGACTAATAACTATATATATGTATACATAAAAACATACATATCAAGAGAGGCAAAGTCAGGGGAAGAGAGAAACAAAGTCAAAGACAAAGGGAAACAGATATAGGGATACACAGATAATGAAGGGATTTAGCTTTTCTTGACTGCATATTTTTTACAAGAAATTTATTTTTTTCTTTTCTCTCTTTTTTTTTTCTTTTAGTGAGGTAGGGGTTAGGGAGAAGTGAGATAGAATCCAGTTAATTCTTTTTTTAAATAAATAGGTGGGGTGCTATAGTAATGGATTAGTCCATGCGTTTTTCATGAAGCCATATTGTTTACTTTGTTTAAGTATTTTATTTTGTTATAAGACACATCTCATGTTATGAGAGTAATATATAAATTAACATAGAAACAAAACCCAACAATAAAACTTAAATATATATGATTATTATTTTAAAGAGAGAGGAGAAATGAAATAAATCATAAGCATAGTTTTTGGAAATAGTCTTGAGAAGAGGACCCCAATCAATGCACATAGTTTCAGACCTGGTCTCTGGTATGATCTCAGAGGTCACTTAATCAAATACTTTCATTTTACAGATAAAGACACTATGATCCTGAGAAAAACAATTTGCCCAAAGTCTCCCAAGTACTAAAGTAGCATATTTGGGATGCAAACCTCAGTCTGTTGACTCCAAACTCAACTTTTTAATATAGGACATCAAATTTCCTCTCAATTTTTTTTTTTTTTTGGTTTATGTTATATTTTACCCGCATCCCTTCAATGTAGCAGCTGGATGTCACAATGGATATGGTGCAGGTCCTGATTTCAGGAAAATCTATGTTTAAATCTGGAACTTAAACAATTAACTAGCTGAATGATCCTGGGCAAGTCACTTATTGTCTCTGAGCCTCAGTTTCCTTATTTGTAAACTGGAGATAATAACAGCATCTACCTTCTAAGGTTGTTGTGAAGTTCATATGAGATAGTATTTGTAAATCACTTTGTATACATACCAAGATAAAAATATTAACATTCAAATTCTAGCTTTTATTTTGGAATGTAAACTTCTTGAGGGCAGGTATATTTAATTTAATTTAATTTTTTTAAATTTCACTGTCTGCTCTAGTTAAATACAGTTCCTTAAATTCAAATACTACTTAATTAAATGCTTCTTGAATTAAATTGAAGCAATTTATCCATATTGCCTTACTTTTAAGAAGATCTTTTTTTTTCCAGTTATGTCAAATGAATCTGGAACAGACAGCTATAATATATTAATGCTTCTACTAATCCCCAGCACCTTCTACTTTATAATGTTGTTGCCAGTTTTATGTTTGGCTTCAGGCAGTTGGTTCAAAATTAGCATAAGTATAAAGTACATGCTGTTTTAAAACACTACTGAATCAAGTTTTGCAGATGCTTGTAGCTCAAATAATAATATTAGCTTAAAAATGGATTGAGGAAGATTCTAGAGGTATTAGGACCCCATGTATGAATATGTAGAGGACACAGTAGTTCAGGAAACAGTCTTTTACTAATTATGCAAAAGTCTATATAGAAGTCTGGAGCTCGTAGAACATTAAATATTTTCTTTTAAAAACTTTCTGAGGAGCTACTGGGTAGCTCAGTAGATTGAGAGCCAAGCCTGGAGATGGGAAGTCCTAGGTTCAAATGTGACCTCAGATGCTTCCTAACTGTGTGACCCTGGGCAAGTAACCCCCATTGCCTAGCCCTTACTACTTTTCTACCTTAGAACCAATACAGGCAGAAGGTAAGGGTTAAAAAAAAAGAAAGAAAAAAGAAAACTTCCTTAGATTCTTTCATTTATTTTACAGCCATGGAATCATTGAATTTTAAAGCTGGAAGGGACATTTGATCTAATCCAACCCATTCATTTCATACATGAAGAAATCCAACATCAGAGAGAAAAAGTGACTTTATCTGAAAGAAATAAGTGAGTTTTTTATTGTGTGTGTGTTTTTGTAAAACAAAATAGTTTGTAGTGCTTCAAAAGAAGGGATTAAGTTGAAAAACAAGATATCTGATGATTATATAAGTATCATTGAAAATAATGATAAAGTGAAATGGAATATTGTAATTACAATGATCAAACATGACTTTACCATGAGTAATTCTACCTTTTTTTTCCGTAAGATGGTGTAGGGCTTTGTGGTGGAACTTTGCAAATATTGTGAGATTCTGTATTTGGCTGGTTTTGAATGAATCATTTATTGTATTTACTATATTCAAAGCCTATGCTAAGTAACTGGTATACAAATGAAAAGGAAAAAAAAATAGTCCCTGCTCTTGAGGAGTTCATATTCTATTGGTGAAGAAAACATTTATGAAAGGTTTCAGTTGCAAGACAGATTGAAAGGTCTTCTACTTTTGAAGTATTTATATCTCTATAAAATTGCTCTGAGTAGGGGTGTTAATGAACCTGGGGTAGAGGGTGCCCATTCCTGTGACAATTAAATTTTTCTGGAGAATGTAGATTAATTTATCATTTGTATTAGTCAAATTTGGACACAGAGAGAAAACCACACTATCACTTGGCCTTCCCTAACTAATCTGAGTTTTGCCCTGCTTGTCTCCCTTCACTAGCCAAAAGCAGCCATCCAGGAAGAGACTCCAACCCAAGAGAGAGCAAATACTCCTCTACAGCCATTGACGTTGTCCCTTCAGTCTGGGTCAGAGCCCAGTCTTCTGGACTCCAGGAGTCAGGAGGGACGAGGGTCCAGTCAAAGGATGGTGCTGATACTGGCAAAAATGGGTTTTCAAACAGGAAAATATAATAATTTATATTAAATTCACACATCCCCTTCTCTAAGCAACGATATTTAGAGAGTTTAGAGCCAATGGCAGAGCCTGAAAACACAGCCCTGAAGTCCCTTAAGGGTCGTAGAACACTGAGGAAGAGGTGAAATGTAACACACTTGGCTGTCAGGCAATGGTATTAAACCATTTGATAATGCCAAGGATTTTGGCGATTAGAACTTTCTTTTCTGAGTCTTTAATAGATGTATTCTTAGCACTCACATGAGTGGTTGCCCTTTTGCATATTCAGGGGCTGCTTCCCAGGATGATGGCTACAGATATCTTGGATTCAGGATCCTGGGATACCTCCATCAGAATAATGGTGGTTTGACTTGCTCAGTGAATGCTGCCTCCTCTTTTTCTCTTCAAGGGAAGCATGCTTTAGTCAGGCTGGTTTGTCTGCTTTGTGAATGGCAGTTGGTGAAGATGAGTGATGTCTTCTCCACAGAAGCTGACCCCTTGCATGATGGCTGTGAAGGCTGAGTTGGGCAAGTAGTCCTGGGGGGATGCTGCCACTTCCAGGATTTTTATGCTTATGTGCTTTTTGGTGATGATCAGAAGTTGTTTGATGGTAGTGATGAGGAATGTGGATCCCTTTGCTCAGATGATTTATTCTATCACTGATGCCTAGGGGGGCATCATTGAGGGGTGAGAGAAGAAGGAGAAATCTGGTCAGTGGCCTGAGGAAATACTATTCTTTTTTTTTTTTTTTGGTTTGTATTTTTCTGTTTTCATTGTATTTTTATTTTGAATATTTTCCCATAGTTAATGTTTCATGTTCTTTCCCTCTCCTCCAAACCCCCCTAACCCCTCTTAGCTGATACACAATTCCACTGGATTTTACATGTATCATTGATCAAGACCTAATTCCATATTATTGATAGTTGGACTAGAGTTATTGTTTAGTGTCTACATTCCCAATAATATTCCCATCAGCCCATGTGTTCAAGCAGTTGTTTTTCTTCTGTGTTTCTCCTCCCACAGTTCTTCCTCTGAATGTGGCTAGTTTTCTTTCTCATAAGTCCCTCAGCCTTGCTCTGGATTCTTGCATTGCTGCTAGTAGAGAAGTCCCTTATGTTCGATTGTACCACAGTGTATCAGCCTCTGTGTACAATGTTCTCCTGGATCTGCTCCTTTCACCCTGCATCAATTCCTGGAGGTCATTCCAAATACTGCTACTCTTAAGATCATTGACAGGTCGGGTCATTTAAGGGCTGTGAACCTCACTTTCCTTACCTGTAAAAGACACAATATTTATACTACCTACTTCAAGGGGTTGTTATGAGAATCAAATAAGCTAATGTATCTAAAATATTTAAATACCTTAAATCACAATGCACATATCAGCTATCACTTCTACCTAACTTACTGTAACAGCATTCTTTCTGGTCTTTCAATATATTCTCTTTCCCCCTTACTTTATTCCACTGTACAAGTATCATTATGGCATAATACTTTTTTACTCAACTTTAGTAGCTCTGGATTGATTGGATAATGTAAGAACCCTGACACTGTTATTAAAGAACCTCCATTTTTTGGCACTAAAACACTTGTTGAAATTGATCCCTTCCTACAAAGCCCAATTCAGATACCATCTTCACTAGAAAGCTTTTCTAGAATCTGTTTCCTCTCCCTCCCTCAGTAAAATGACCTTTTCATGTAGTTCCTCAAAACACTTTGATCCTCTCCTTAGTATTCTCTTTTCTTTATATGTAATTATATTTATCATTATCCTAATACCACTCTTTTCCCAATGCATTTAAAGTCTTTAAGGAAAAGAACCAAACTTGTCTTGTTTTGTTTCTTTGTCCCTAGCTCTACCTATTTTCCTAGTATCCATTCAAATCCCTTATCTATTTCTATCCCCAGCTCCCAGATCCGATTTAACAAATTTCTGCAGCAGCAAGACAAAATCTATATTAATTGAAAGTAAGTTGATAATTAAACAGAATAGCCAAGAAAAGACATGGAAGTGAACTAGATAAAGAGCATTCTCAGTACTCATATCCAGAAGACCATTTTTTTCTGTGATTCTACAGGAGATTGAGTCAAATTCCAGTTCCACTTTCTAGCACCCCAACTAGCAAACCATTTTAATTAAAGATAGAACAACATATCTGCAATCAGTCTCAACTTAGTCATTTACTTTCAGTACAGCAACTAGTGAGTTTATTCTTCTGGGGAATCAGAGCCTTAGGATTTCTTACCTAACTCCACATTTTCTTCATTTTCTTTAATTTCATTCATTTTTTTCAACTTACCATGTTTTCCTGCCTTCTTCTTATATATGAGGTGGTATGATTAATTGATAGAAATTAGTTACATATAGTTATATAGTTATATACATAACCTCAGCACAACCTAAATATTGCTATGTTTTCCTCCCTCATCTCTTTCTCCATCCCCTGGATCCCTCTCTGTATCTCTCTGAGTTTGCTACCTATTGGAATCTTCTGTCTTTCTCTAACCTTCCCAAAGTGGGATATCTATCCTTTAAAAAGAAATTAAATACTTAAATAAAATAAAAACAAAAAATAAAACAAATCAAAAACCTGGTCTATTTTTAGAATTGTAATTATCAAGGTAGAATGAGAGTTAGGTGACAATTGCCACAATGAAAGTTCATCAATGGCCTTTTGGGAAATATAGTCCACAGATAATTCACATTTTTAATCAATGTTCTCCTCTTCCAAAGCACTGTGAGAAATGAATTTCCTGTTTTGTCTCTTCCAGTTCTATTCCCAGGATACCCTAGGAAATATTACTTGAATCAGATTAAATTAGATGGGAAAAATAGAATTGAACTGATTCAAGCTAGCTCTTTGCAATTCTATTTTTCAGATAGTAATTCCCTCTTCTCTTCAGCTCAGACATCCCAAATACATGATCCCTCTAATTTCCCAAACTATATGCCAAAACCCAAACAAATAATAATTGCAAAAAATAAAACACTCAACCAAACAAAAGTTCACCCAAACTTTCCCATTATATTTCTTATAAAACATTATTTTGTATCTTTTTTAATGAAGTGTTTTCATCATTGCTAAGTCTACTCTTGAATGTTATCATCCCTGCTAAGTTTTTAACTGGTTAAAAATAGAACTTAGTCTTGTCTAAATATTGTATCTCTGCCTATCACACTGTAGAGTATGAGGCATCTGTATAATTCATGCTGGTTTAATGAAATCAATGATAAAGGAGAGAGAAAGTATAGACAAAGTATGAAGAAGAACCACCATCTCTTCCCAATCAATTTATAATGTAGAAGAGTTGAGTTTATTATTTCAGCTTAGTTTTATCCTTCAGATGCTCACACACTTTAAATGTCCCAAATATTTTATTGGACAATGAGGTGGACAATAGAAAGCACACAGGACCTGGGATCAGTAGGATCTCAGTTCAAATGTTGCCTCCAACAGATAGTAGTTTTCTGTGACCCTGGGCAAATCACTTAACCTCCCCTTGCTTCCTTTTCTTCAACTTTAAAATGAGGGTAATAATAACACCTACCTCTGAGGGCTGTTTTGAGAATTGAAAAGTACTTAAAACAGTAAGAGCTATATAAAGGTTAATATTATTATAATATATATAACTATAATTTATAGTTATTAACATAACTATAAAATATAACTACAATATACATTTGTAAATATAAATAACTATAATTAAAAAAACAGGAAAAATTAGAGGCAAAACATAGACTCTGCTATATGCAGATTTCAAGAAGGCAAAGGAAGATTATGCCTTTGCCCTCAAATAATTATCAGTCCTTCCTCCCTTATCTGGAATCACCTATCTCACAGTAACTAAATGTGCAAAAGCACATTTGGAAGAGGTGCTTTGCAAGTCAAATTTACAGAGATCATTCCTTTCAGGAAAAAATAAAAACAAACAAAGAAACAAAACTTGTTTAGTTCCTGGGTCAGAATCAACAGGGCTCTCTGTAGCTCCCTCATACATAGACCTCTTTTCTCTCCTTTAAAGGGACTATTTGCTTTATGAAACCCATTAGCACAGCTGTGTGTTTTTCTCCCCAGCTCCCCCTTCCCTTCTCTCCAACCATGATTTGATTCCCTCAGGAATCCCTTCTCATAGAGAGACATCTGTTCCCATTTTCTTTTTTCATAGAGAGAGGATTTTAACCAATGAACAGGGTCTACATACCTCATTAAATAGCCTACTATCACCAGTTCTAAAGCTTTTCATGAGGCCCAAGACCAAAGACCAGGTATTTTCAGGACTCCCAAAGGAGATGATATAAAGTATTATCCCCATACCCCATTGTGTTTTATTACTTGCTGCTGTTCGTGGTGGGGGGAAAATATTTTTTATGTGCTGACTTAGAAAGAAAGAAGCAAAATATGTTGTACTTTCTACCAAAAAAAATAAAAAGTGTGACGGTGCATTTACATTGTAAATTAGGATACAATTTTGTTTTCTACAACATCTCCAGAGCAAAATGCTTCCCTAATGGATTTTACAATGTCAAAAAGAGTTATGTGCCTAAAATAAAAAATGATAAAGGGAGGGAAATTGAGAGAATTAGACACTGGAGAAAAGAGATACTCTATTTTTCTTTCAGACAGCATGGTTAATTCAATTGTTCTGGTAATGCAGTCAGGAAGAAGGACAATGCATGAATTGTGAACACAATTGGCATGTTTGGAGATTAAGGGCCAAGAAACAAGTTTACATTCATAAACCAGGTACTATTTCTTAGGTATTTCTCAGCTACTTTGCCACATACACACTCATTTCATCTAACTAAAATGACAAGGCTTAGGCAATTCTTTAAAAATAAAGGAGTCTGGGAGAGTTTGTTTTCAAAACAAATGCAAGCAAGGCAGCCCAAATGTCCTTAAGACTAGTTCTCCAATACCCAAAACATGTATGTAAACCAAGCTACCCCCCAAACCTCCCTGGAGGATTTAGACAGACAGTAAGCAAAGAATAAGCTTCATGACCTTGATGAATAGAAATAATTACTTAATATTGTTATCAGTAATGAAGACATTAGCATTTCAGCTAGAAAGAGAACTACAAGATAGTTTTCTATCAATTAATCATACCACCTCATTTCAACAATGTATTTTTACAAGTGAATATTGTCTGCAAACATATTTTATTATTGTTCAATATCTATTATGAAGTTAAAGATACTATTAAAAAGGTGAAAACTGAATGAAGACTGGGCAAATAGCACATGATCTATTCTTTAACAAATGAATTAAGAGTTTCATGCCCAATTCAGAAACATTTAACTACTAGAGTTTATAGTACTTTTTTTACACAATATGCATTTTTGAATTTCCTTAGACTTAAGTTTAATTTAAGTTAAGCTGGTTAGCTGGTTGGGACTGGAAAATGTTTCTTTAGACTAGAACAGTGGTTCCCAAACTTTTTTGGCCTACTGTCCCTTTTCCAGAAAAAAAATATTACTTAGCGCCCCCTGTCACATGCTATCACTGCCCCTAAATGCACCTGTGGCCATCAACGCTTCCCTGGATTGCTGCAGCACCCACCGGGGGGCGGTGGTGTCCACTTTGGGAATCACTGGTCTAGAAGATGTGCCAGTTACTAAAAGCTAAAAAGGGAGGCTCTATAACATGGGGAATAGATAATTTCACAATGGTAATTCAAGAACTGAAAAGAAATGATATCTTGCTTTTACTCTGTGCCTTGCCTAGGCCAATGAATCAAAAAATTGTTTTCCTAATGCAAAGTCATCAACCCATGGATTCTGAATTATTAGCTGCTACATGATTGCTGGACACTACTAGCTAGCATAATGACCTGCACATACTAGATTCTTAACAAGTGTTTGACAGATTTAATAAAATGATCTATCCATAGATGAATCTATATCTGTATCTAATCTACTATGTGTCTAGTTCAAATATATACATATATATGTATGTATAGTATATATAATGATACATTATATGTATATATGAATATTAGAAATCTATACACATGTATATATTACATATACATTTTATGTGTATATATTCATACATAATATATAGACATAATATACACTAATTGTATACATATATTTATTTGAGCTAGAAACATGTTAGATAGACATGTATGTATTAGAGCTGAAACATATAATTGGTAGATAGATTGAGAGATCAACATATTTGAACTAGAAACTCAATGAATTTGGTTTTCTAACATTTTGGAAATATGCATGAAAATAAGAATTGTTTCTCAATTTGTTTTTTTCCATTCTCCTGCCTAAGAAAAAAAAAGAATAAAAAAAAAATTAGAATTTGCTACCTCCTTATTAGTTTGACTCAAGGTCCTTTCTCAATTCATTGATAGCTATTCTGCCATTATAGAGTAGAAAGACTAAGCTTTAGCATCAGGACATCTGGGTGGAATGCTCATTCTGATAATTACTTTCTAAGTGAATTTCAAATATGATAAATGACTTGTCTGTAGCATTTGAACAATGACACACTTCACAAAGTTATCTCCTTTGACCCTCACAATCACCTTGCTGGAAATCTTCAGATATTATTATCCTAATTTTATAGAAGAATAAATCGAGGTTCGAAGTGGAAATAATTTTTACATGGTTACACAACTAGTAAATATAGGAGGTAGCATTTAAATGCGTGTCTCCCCTGACTTCTTTAACTTTATAAAGACTTCCTCTTCTGTGAAAGGAGGATAATGATACACCAGTCACCCTATCTACTTTCAGGATTTTTGTAGGGAAATCTATAAATGTTTATTGCAGATCAATTTGAGCTGGAGGAGAGGAAGCAGGTTTGTTGGGGGGATAATGTAAAAGGAAAGAAAGAGAAAATTGGTGACTTAAAAAAAAAGACCCCAAAGATGATGTGGGAGTAGGGAAGTAAGAAAGAGAAGGAGAAATTCAGCTCTTTTTTGACTTTGTAAGGTGTTCCCGACAACTTGCTTAGTGCAGTTGGCTTTGACAGCCCAGGGCTGGAGTTAGATGATTGACAGGTGTGTCTGGATACCCCTGGGAATATCCCATGGAGGATAGCTATTTTTTGCTCAGGTATTTGTTCTGCGTGGGGCCAAACAGGGTTGTCTCCAAGATGGTCTTAATTCAGATTCTCACAGGAAACATTCTCCTTCTCCCTCCCAGCTTCTAGCTGCCTGGGAGCTAGTTACTAGGAACCCAGACAGACAATCCTTTTAATCCCCCTTTGAAGGAGTCCAGGAATGGAGATGAAAGTGATACTTCCTAGACCTATATACTCTACCCACCCCCAATAGAATAGGGTAGGATTCAATGCTAAGCGTCCAGAAAAAATTTCATAACTGCATTAATTATGGTATGTACAATATCAGCAAGTCTATGGTGCTTTTCTTCTCACTGTCCCATATTAGGGGAACAAATGAACTGAATTTTGTTTATAAATGTGGACTCCAATTGATCTCTTAGGACTTCCAATAATGGTCATGTTTAATTGTTCAGTAGAGTTAGTAGTAGCCCCTTATTGGTTTGTTTAGGCTTCCAGAAATTTCCAGTTGCTTTAGAGCAGAGCAAGTCAGGGTGAGAGAAGCCAAGAAAGTGAGAGTCCTATTGCCTCACTACAAGGAGGAGGTTTTTATTTTACAAATGATTCACTTGAAATTCTATGACTATCAATCAATTAAATAATATGTATATATCGAGTATAAAGTGTTTTAGTAGTTTCCATACATCATTTCATGCTCTCAGAAAAACTCCAAGATGGAAAGTAAAGATATTATTATGCCCATTCTATAGATGAGGAAACTAAGGCACAAAAATATAAAGTGACTAGACCATGATCACATAGATGATAAATAGCAAAGGTGTGAATTTACCCAGGAAACCTCTTCCAAACTGTTTACTGAAATATGAGGGTATAGAACATGATTTTATTAGGCTAGCCAAATAATGAAAGAAATATTTTCATTATTCAATAATTCATAATTTATGATTTCTTCCTTGGCAAACTGAGGGTAAAATGAGTAATTTTAAAAATTACTTATTTTAATTTATTTCATTAGCTATTTTACTATTACAGGTAAAAGATTAACAATCCTTTTTTTTCCTTAAATTCAAGTTCCATTTTCTCCCTTAACTCCTTCAGTCCACCCTGGCTTGAGAAAACCAGCGTTCCAATTTCAGTGAGGTCATGCAAAATATGTGATTATATTAGCCTTATTGCAGAAGAAAACACGAACAAAATAAAAAAGTAAAAATAAAGAAAGTTTTGGGTTTTTTTAAGTATATTTCAATTTGCATTGAGAGTTCATCATCTCTCCCTGTTGAGGTAGATTGCATATTTATCATAAGTCCTTTGAAATTGTCTTGGATCATTGTCTTGATCTAAGTGGACTAAATATTTCATAGTTGATGATCATTGTAATATTCCTGTAATTGTGTACAGTGCTCTGGTTCTGCTCACTTCACTTTGCATGAGGTCATATAAATTAGATTATATTCATTATTTCTTTGATCACAACAGTATTGCATTATAATAATATACCACAACTTGTTCAGTCATTTCCCAGTTGATGGATATTCCCTAGCTATCCAATTCTTGGCCACCACAAGAAAAACTACTATAAATATTTTTGTACAAATAGGTTCTCTTTCCTTTTCTCTGATCTCTTTAGGACACTGATCTAGTGGTGGTTTTTGCTGGGTCAAGATATATGCACAGTTTTATAGCCCTTTGGATATAATTCAAATTATTCTCCAGAATGTTTGGACTAATTCATAATTCCATCAACAGTGCATTAATGTCCTTATTTTTCCACATCCCATCCAGCATTTGTCATTTTCCTTTTCTGTCATGTTAGGGATAAATAATTTTCAAAATCACTTCAGACTCTACAAAAGATGATAGGACTTAGAGCTAAAGGTATCATTTGAGATCTGATATCCAACCAACTTCTTTAACAGAAGAGGAAAGTCAGGGCCAGAAAGGGGACATAATTTGAACAAGGTATTGATTGAGTAGTAGATTTAAACTCAAATTCTTGGACAGTAAAAAAAAAATTCTTTCCTATACTCCATACTGCCATCTAAGAGGGAAATTTTTCTAGTTTTCAAAGGAATGAAAGCTCCTGTCCTACCCTATCTAATGGACAGAATATTAGATTTAGAACCACATAATGGATAGAGTACAGACTTGTAATTTGGGTCAGAGTTCTGATTTTCTATGAGTTTCTTTTGTTTCATTTCTAAAATGGGGACAATACCTGCCTATTCTACATGGCTATTACATGAATCAAATGAGATAATGCACCTAAAGTTCTTTGGATGAAGAACTATTTATATTCCTATTAAAATTAAATGTTTTAACTGGCAAACTGCAGCTACTCGGTAATATTTTACATTTCCTCTGGTTCCCTGGGTCATGCATTGAAATATTGCATTTAAGAATGTTCCTGGAATTATACCAGGCTTTTAGGAAGTATCTTGTATACAGGAATAGAGTGCATTTGTCTTTAATATAGCCAAAATTTTGCCGTAGAAACAATAATTTCCATAACTGAAAATTGGAGATTTAGTGAATACAAAAAGGAAGGGGAGGTTCCGAATTTTTGAATCATTAAGGATCCCAGGCTTTGATAATGGTTAAACTGGATTTTGATTCAATAGGCCTGAATTTGAATCTAAGTCATTCATTACCTGTTTGACCTTAGGCCAACCAAATCGAGTCTTTTGGACTCGTTTTTTTTCATCAACAAAATAAAATATTTGAACTAGATGATACCTAAAAGGCCTATCCAGCTCTTAATCAATGACCCTATGATTCTTAGGTGATCACTGATTTCCAAGTGTTGGATACAATATTTCTGGCATTTGGAAGGAAAGATAAATTAAAATATATGCATAGTCTTGACAGTTCATCTACTCCAGTGATTCCCAAAGTGGGTGCTACCACCCCCTGGTGGGTGCTGCAGTGATCCAGGGAGGTGGTGATGGCCACATTTTTTTTTTTTGTATTCCATTCTATTCTGAGTTCAATAAATAGTTTCATAATTTCCAAGGGGCACTAAGTAATATTTTTTCTGGAAAGGGGGCGGTAGGCCAAAAAAGTTTGGGAACCATTGATTTAGTCCATTATTATTATTTTTTTTTACAGTTGAGAAAACCTATGTGTATGTGTTACAGGTTTCCCCAAAGAGGCTGTGGTTTGCCCAGCATCTTATAAGAAGTTAGTGACAGAGCTAAAATGTAATCAGCCAATAATTCATCATTTATATACATAGTAAACAGTAAGCAAGGAAAACTAGTACCTTTGTTTTGAGGATGAGTCAAGCCCATTTTAGGGTTGCTCATCCTCCTTTGGTGTCCATCTGCCACCCAGCTTTCACCTGTGGCTCTAAGAAGCTGTAGTATGCACAATGACCACAGTATAGTAAAACCATCTTCTCTACCAGGCTAAACCAACTTGAGGGTAACCAATAGGGTAATTCATCAGTGAATTAGAGAGATTTTTGTTCTAATCATGTGAAGACTTCCACATTGGAAGGGGCAGATGAGAACAACTTGTTCCAACATCCATGAAGGCTACAAAAGCAGGCACTGAGAAGTACTTAGAGCTTGGTTAAACATCAAAGAAGTCAAGGTCATCCATTGTATCCTGAACCATCACCGGTCATCTTGACTTTTGTTTCACCACTGGACTCTGGAAGAGAGAGTGAGGCTGATGACTTTGTTCAACTCTGACTTCTTTAAATCTAATTTATTTTGCTAGTCTAAAGACATCACCATTGATGTCATTTTGGTCCTCTTTGAGTATAAAACACAACAACCAATTAAAAATCTATTAGCTACTTATTATTCTACTATATGGAGGTTACTAGGTATTCACTGGATAAAATCATGGGTCTGGAGTCAGGAAGACCCAAGTTCAAATCTAGACTTAGACACTTATCATCTGTATAGCCCTAGGCAAGTATTTAACCTCTGTTTGCCTTAATCAACTAGAGAAGGAAATGGCAAAACAGTCTAATATCCTTGCCAACAAAACCCATGGACAATATCGGCATGCTCTGGTCAAAGAGTAATGAAGAGTCAGACATAACTGAATAAAAATAATAACAACAAACCAATTATTTACCAGGTACTATACTAAGTATTAAAAATACTACAAAAGGCAAAAGAAAATCCCTGTCCTAAAGGAACTCACAATCTGATAAGGGAGACAATGCAGGAAAAGTAAGCAACTTATAGGATAAATTCTTCGAAATAGCCAACAGATGGAAAACACTAGAACTAAAAGGGACTGGGAATGGCTACTTGTAGTAGGAAGAATTGAGACTTAAAGGAAGTCAAGGAAGCCAGGTTAGAAAGTTGAAGAGGGAGAACATTTTTTTTTTTTTTTTGCACAGGGAATGGTCAGCGAAAATGTCTAGAACCAGTTTTTAGTAAGAACTTCATAAATGGTTACTGATTGATGGATCGAAAATATTCATCTATTCACAAAAGACTAAACCAGTATAATTATGGACAGTTTTGGACATCTGATCACCTTAAACTACTCCCACATAAAGGATGAATCTCCAAATAACAGCTCTCATCACATTATTCATCATGTGTAAAAATTAAACAATAAAACTTTGTTCTTCCTCATCAAATCAAACAGGAGTAATTGTCTCCTTCCAAAGCTTAATGGATTTTGCAGCTTTGATTATAATTACCCTGCTTCACTGAGCAATAGTGCTCTGACCAGTATAAATAAGTTCTGAGGAAAAAGTGGTTTTTCTTTCCTTTCCCTGGATTTAATAGCAACCTTTTCTTCCCTATAGGTCCTTTTGTAGTAATATAAAGACACTGTATTTTATATAGATAACACAGAACAAGATCAAAATGTGCAGAAATAAAATAAATGGGGGATGAGAATCATCTGTTGTCTGTAGGCAATGGGTTGGCAGCAATTCAGTTTGCTTTACTACAATCTTGACAGGCATCTTGCTCCCTGTTGGTGGAGCGAACATGCCTCAGCAGTAACTGCAGAAGCAGCTTTGAATGATTAAATCTCACTCTTTCTGCCAGGAAATTGCCTGTGATGTCTTGTCTCACGGCTACATTATGTCTCATTACAAGCTCTTTCTCTTCCCCCCTAGATTGGACCATCACACAGTTGAGTAAAAAGAGCACATTTCTAAGTTGTCCAATCGTCCCTCACCTGGAGATTTCAGGTGGTAAGATGGCTTATACACTCATTACCCAAGACACAGAAGACATAACACGTGTTTCTCAAAACACTGAAGCTTCCACTATATTTTAAATCTTGAGTGTAAATGTTTGAGTTTTTTAAATACCAAGATTATCACACCACAATATTGCTGTGTTTTCATAGCCATTTTCCCAAACTAAATGTTTTATTTCAAGGAGTTGCACCAAGTGTAATGGGCTCATTTTAGGCAGACAAAAAAAGATGAAAGCATGGAAGCCCATCCACAGGCTTACAGAGACCTAAATATTAAACTGAGGGGATCTTAAGAGATCATCCAGTCCATCTCTTAATTCATAGATGAACAAATGGAAGCTGAGAGATTGTGACTAAAGATCATTTATTCTAGAAGTTCTTAACCTGGAATCCATAAATGTATTTTTTAAAAGATAGTTTGATAATCACATTTCAATACAATTGGTTTCCTTTGTAATCCTATGCATTTCATTTTGGGCTTTAAAGACCATTATTATTCACCATTTATAAAATATTAAACGAAAAACTATCCCTTTTGCTCAAATCAAACAAGAGGTAATCATTTCCTTCTTAAGCTTCTAAAGCTCCTATAGGTTTCACAACACTGCCAAAGCATTTCACAATACACATGTACAAATATTAAGAATCCCTGATTTAATACAATCTTCTTATTTTATAGATAAAGAAACTAAATGGAAGAGATTCTAACTAATCTATCCAAGGTCATATAAGTCATCATTCAGTCAGTAATCAATAATCATTTAAGTACTTGCCAGGTATTGTAATGACCACTAAGGATATAATAAAAGGCATTTTTTTGCCTTTTCTCAAGGAGGTTACAAAAGAAGTAGTAAGTAGTAATACGAGGACACAAATACATAATGCACAAATCCAAATATGACCTTCCAAATCTGATGCTCTTTTCATTGCAATATATTTTCCTTTCTCTTACAATATATAATCATCTAGACATAGTTAAATAAAAATTTAGATATACACACATATGTATAAATATATATTTAGTTAAAAGACTATCAGACTATGTATGTATCCATTTATTGGTTTAAAAGTCTCAAATCTCTCTTTTCGTAGAAATATTTCTGAAGTTTTAAGGAAATTTTCAAGGGAATAAAAGACATGAAGAACTTAATGGGTAAGACTAGGTTTTCCATATTTGTCCTAATTTCAAGAAAGAAAAATGAATTTTTTTTAAGAATCAAAAATTCAGAGCTAAAAGTGACTTAAGTTTACATCTGACTCAGTGTAAAATGCTCAGTACATAGGACACTTGGAGACCACAACACTCCAAAGTCTGGCTTTGATCTTGTCTGATTTTAATATGTTGATATAGTAATAAAAAAGGAATATATATATATATATATATATATATAGACATTGTAGAATTTTTTAAGTCTTATAGAGTCTGAAGGGATACTTATGTACAGTTAAGGGTTCCCCGTTTCTATTTCAGCTTCACACCACAGATTTAGATAAAATATCTCACTTTTATAGATGAGGAAACTGAGACCTAAGAAGTAACTATTCCACAGTCACTCCAATGGTAAACTTAAGATTTGGGATATGGAATCAATTCTTTAAACTTCAGAATCATTACTTTTTCTACTTCTTCAAACTGATTTTCAATTGACCTTTTCTGCATGACTTTCTACCTTGATTTTAACCTTATTGATGAATAAATTTTATTAATAACATTCACTGTACCTATAAAGGAATAATTATAGATGTTTTAGGAATAAATGCAAAATATGCATGTATAAGGTGGTCCATGATTATTAGAAAAAACTGCTGTTTCATGCAATTTGATCAGGAGAGATTTCTTACTTCTTTTCCTCCTCTATTACTGGCAATATCAGTGGATATATGCCCTTATCACTGTAGGCTTTGGTCCCAAGAACACAGATTGCAAGTTCATGCATACCTTCTTAACCTATATTCCTATAATTTATGCCTTACTAGAAGCTAACCCCCAAAGGGTTCACCCAACATGCCAGGAATCTTCACTGTATGTTCCTGACATTCAAAGATACCAATAGACTATTCAGTCTATTGCTAATTGTTCGTGATGCTACCACAGCCCATCTCTGACCCTCTCTGCTTTCATCCATTCTCACAGCAGATGATATCTCTTTTTTATATTATTGAGAAATTAAAGACAACTCATCTTGAGCTTATTTTTCTCTATAGCCTCCTTCCTGGCATTGTTTTTGAGAAAACAAAATTAAGGGTAAAGAAAAGTTATTAATTTCATAATGGAAGATGCTTTTTTTTTAATGAAGCAAATCAACTAAGGAGAAATTCTCTTTTTCTTACAGATTCTCCCTAAAGCAATAGTTAGTTCATTTCAGTTGATAACATCAATACCCAGGCTCAATTACTACACAATCAAGGTAAAGTCACTCACTTCCATGTCCACAGAATAAAACCATAACTTCTTTTTCTGTCTTATAATGCATACCATTGGTCATGGGGCAGACCAAACCCAGGAGTATACTTGAATTATGACTAGTATGAAGTTATGGCTAGTAAAAACAACCAGTTCAAAATGCTCATCTAAATTATTATTGTATATCATTAGTTTTATGCTTTGCTTATAAGTTAAAACATACTGTTATATTCCTAATACTATAGAATGAAAGAAGAGGGACCTATGAGAAAGAACACTACCCACATCCAGAGAAAGAACTGTGGGAGCAGAAACACTGAAGAAAAATAACTGCTTGATCACATGAGTGGATGGGGATATAATTGGGAACATAGACTCTAAATGACCACCCTAGTGCAAATATCAATAATATGGAAATAGGACTTGATCAATGACACAAATAAAGCCCAGTAGAATTGTGCATTGGCTATGGGAGGGGATGGAAAGAACATGAATCATTTAACCATGGAAAATTTTTCTTAATCAGTTAAAAATAAAGTTAAAAAGAAAAAGAATGAAAGAAGAGGAACCATAGTATAGTGGAGACTTGGATTTGATTTTAAGGTTCAAGGATTCAAGTTCTGTTTCTATCATTCTTGTGGATGCTAGGGCAAGTCATGGGACAGAGTCTCATTTTATTTTCAATTATACAATAAGAAGATTAGATTTAAGGACTTCTAATATAACTTCTATCTGGATATGTTCTTGCATTGTTAAAAGGTAGAGAAGCAGATCAAAAGCATTTTTAGCTCATAGGTAGCAGGCTGGATTTGATCCATAGTTTGCCAGCACCTGAGCTATTATAATCTTTTTGTTCAGTTTGAGTGGAAATTTATCAACAAAAGCAGAAATATGCAGAAATATGCTTCAAGTCACCACTGACTAGGTGGCTTAATATTAAACATGATCCTTCTTCCTCTTAGGAATCAGAAAAGCAGTTTTCACCCTGCTTATTATGAGTTGTAAGAAATTATCCTTTGTCCTGTTGCCTTATGCAGATAAACTTCTACATAGGTTACTCCTCCCCAATTTAGACCTTTTGTCTACAAAACTCATGAGAGAATCTATCCTATATGCTTCCAAATGCCTACTTGGATTGTGCAAAATATGTCCTCATAAGCAGATGCTTAGGAGTGACAGTGTGCTTGGTATCCAGAACTAAGTAAAGAGGATGTCACTAAGAGATGGCTCTACTCAATGAACCATTGGATAACTGATAGGCACAGACAGGATTTAGGTGTCCTTCCCTAGGCAGGCACTATTATTAGGAGGAAATAGACTAAACTCATTGACTTGGAAAAGCATTTACTTTCTCTAGCTATTCCAATATTTCTTTGAAAATAACTGAGATATATTCCCTAAATTATCACACTTCACCTGCCTATCTCTTTTCTGAATAATTCTTCAGGAAGAAAATTAAAGATGATTGCTGGCATTTTCTTTAGGTTTAAATATCATAGAATGATTTAGTATAAAAGTTTTAGGATTATTTATAAGAATACAAAGCATCCTCCCGTTGAAAAATGGTCAAAGGATATGAACAGGCATTTCTCAGATGAAGAAATTAGATCATTCTTTAGTCATATGAAAAAGTATTCCAGATCACTACTAATTAGAGAAATGAGAATTATGATGACTCTGAGATACCACATCACACTGGCCAGAATAACAAAAAAAAAGAAAATTATGAATGTTGGAGAGCATGTGGAAAAACTGGGACATTAATAAACTGTTGATGGAGTTGTAAGCTCGTATACTTGTTCTGCAGAGCAATTTGTAACCATTCCCAAAAGGCCAAAAAACTATGTATATCCTGTGTAAGTGGAAATTTTATATCCTTTAGACTTCATCTCCCAGAATTCTTACTTAGCCCCAAACTTCCCTTTTCCTTTCTGCTTAGGTGCATCTTTTATGTGATTGTACATAAGTTTGGGGTAAAGTCCCTCTTGCTCTCATCCATGTGAGTTGAGTGGTGAATGTCCCTTGTTTTCCCTAGCTCTCTAGTTAAATATTGATAAATCTTTATAAATATTATACTTTGGAAACACTGAATATTAATTTTTAAATCTACAACCCTTTGACCCAGCAATACCACTACAAGTTCTGTATCTCAAATAGACAAAGATAGAGGAAAAGAACCTACCTGTACAAAAATATTTGAATTATCTCTTTTTGTTTTAGCAAAAAAAATTGGAAGCTGAAGGAATGTACACAAATTTATGAATGACTAAACAAGTTGTGGAATATGATTGTAATGGAATGCTATTGTGCCATAAGAAATGACGAACACACAAAAGACACACACATGCACATACACACACACACACACACACACACACACACAAACCTGGAAAGATTTGTATGAAGTGATGAAAAGTGAGCAGAACCAGCAGAATATTGAACATAGTAACAGCAATTAATATATGATGATCAACTGTGATCTATTCAATTATTAGTAATGCATGAATCCAGGACAGCTCCTAAGGAATCATGACAAAAAGTTATCCACCTCCATAGAAGGAAACTGTTGGAATCTGAATGAAGATTGAAGCTCGCCATTCTTCACTTTATTTTCTTCATTAATTTTTCTCTATTCACATGATGAGTATAGAAATATATACTATATGAAAACACATGTACAGTCTGTATTATATTGCCTTCACTCTTGGGAAGGGGAATGGGGTAGAAAGAAGAGAGCAAGGATCACAAAATATCAGAAAATGATTATTTAAAATTGCATCAACATATAACAAAATCACTTTTTGTATTGTATTTTCTGCCTTTTTTCTGAGACTCCTGCATAAATCATGCTAGCACTGGAGAATTGAGTTCCAATTCTAGACACTTGCTACTTCTGGGCCTGACCAGGATTGAGAAATTTAGCCTCTTTGACCTAAGTTTGTGTTTGATGTGCAACAATTATGCTATGTCATTCAATTTAAACATCCTTCCTTTCTTATCCATTTATGAAAGATAGACAAATATTCCTGGATTGTGTAGATCTCAATGAATGTGAAGATAGTTTCTTGTCAAATGCCTTAAAAGATGACATTTTTTTAGAGGAGAAAACTATGTATTAGTTAATCATTAGAGTCACTTTTTTTTTCTCCCAGAAGATATAATCTTTTGATGATATTCATATGTTACAGTCGAATAAGTTCAAAGGGGGAAAAGTATAACTACTTATTTGAGATAAAGTTTCCCAAAGCCATTTCAATTAAAGCTTTATTTTTTTAATTTCTAAAGTTTTCTAAAAAATGCATTTTAAGTGTTCCAAGGAAGGCAACATTTATTTCCTAGTTAGATAAAATAATTAATTTTATATAATGCTACTTGCTCACATGGCCACATAGGGTCATTGTGAGAAAAGTGCTTTGGAATCATTAAAATGTTGTAGGAATGTGAATTATTATTTAATTTATATGATGACTAGGAAAATATTTTATTTTATTTTTTAAATACATTTCTTTAGTCTTATTTTATCTAATAGCTTAATAAAGCCAGAGACTCTTACTGTGTTACAACTAAAGGAATCTTGAGATTATCTAGTCTAGCATTCTTATTTGATAGGTAAGGAAATTGAGGCCCAGGGATGTTTCCTGACAACTCAAGTATTCAACCAGAATTAAGTGCCTAGCTTGTGCCAAGCGCTGCCCATGGTGCTGGACATATAAATACAAATGTGACAGCTAATCAAGGGTAATTTACATTTATGTTGTCCCACATAGTCTTTTGCTTCCTTGGTTCTTTTTCCTGTGACCCACAAATGAATAATAACAATGATTTACCTACATAAAGAGCCAATATTTACTATGTATAAAAACGGTGTGGAAGAATTCCAATTAATTTTTCCTTACTCTTTCACATTCCCCGTAGACAAAAGTAATGATCTTTTAAGGCATCCATTCTAATTCCATTATAGTTAACTAACCCTTTCTTTTTAGTTTGTTCTGATCATCAGCTTGAATATGTGTATTCAGTTTGTGTTACAGAATATCAGAACTGCCAATCAATTTCCTGTATTATTTCACTGACAAAATGTTAGATTAAGATGTTTTGGGTTTTACGGTGCTTTTTGTTTGCTTTTAAAAAAATAACAAATATACTTAGTCAAGCATGTTTTATAATAACAGTTCTTAAACATTTTTGTTCTCATACCTGTCGGAAGGTTTGTACAACTTCTTAGGCTTCACATTGTCCTAAGTCCTGAATCAAGGTAAGGCTTTAGATAGTTGCCATAGACCTCTAAATGGGATGGATTATGAGTTGAGCACTACTGACATATCTTAAATCTTATGTCTATATTTCTCCCTAATTATAGGAGGTAATTTTTGTCAACCTCAGATATGAGATGAATTTTTTTAAATGCCTAGGATTCACTAGTATAAAGAGTACTAGATTTGTCAGGAGGTATAGAATACCTGAAGTTGAATTCTGCCTCAAACACTTGCTAGTTTCTCTCAGCCTCAGTTTCCCCATCTACAAAAAAGGGTAATAACAACATTTATCTCAAAGAGCTGTTGTGAGAATCATATGAGATAATATATGAAATTGCTTTACAAACCTTTAAATGCCTTATGAATACTAATAGCTGGGTATTATGTACTACATCATTATATCACAGAGATAAAAGAGCGGTTCCAACATTGTGTTCAGTGAGACTGTTATCTCCTATAATTGGCTTCATGCCAGAAAGATTCTTTTTCATATGTTTTCCCCAAACTGAACTACCTTATGACCCTAGATCATTTTAAAATTAGAAGAACCATGTAAATAGTTTGTTATTGATCTCTTGCCTCAAGAAGCCAGGATTTCTTAGAGATAGGTATAGATCTTTGGTTGATTTCAGGACTTCTAGAGCAGTTTCACATTTTTAGACTCTAGGCTTGTCACTAAATTAGTCTTGTTTTAACAGAAATAAAACTCCTGCTTTGGTCCTATAGCCTAATCAGTTTTCTTCATATCGAGATTTTTTTCCTTTAAATCCTGACTTTTTATTCCATGTACAATCTATTTCTCCAATTTTTGTATCATCTACAGATTTTGACAGACATGCCACTTATAGTGTTATTCAATTCATTGCTAAAAAATTTAACAATAGGACCAAGGCAATTTGGGATACTATGGACATCCTCCCTTGTTAAACCCTTAAATGACTATATTTTCAGACCATTTGTTCCAAAAATTTTAAACCTACCTACATTATATTATCATGTAACCCACATTTCTCTAGATTTCTATTATAGTCTTTAAACTTAAGTAAGTGCTATATAAATGTTAGCTCTGTATTAATATTATCCTCTGACTCTAAAACTCTAAAAATTTTCTCTCATGGTATTCCATTCCATATCTTTTGTTGCATTCCATGTATACTGTCTATCAATGAAACTCTTGCTCTTTTCCAAGCATATGGCACTTTCGCTGTTCTCTAACATTTGATGGATTACCAACAATGATGCATTGACAACAAAAATAATATCTTATAGGTATTTCATTCAACCAGTCACCTGGCAACTTGATCTTAAATAAGGGCACCTGGGTATAAATATTTTCTTAAATTTCAAAAATCTTCACATAATATAATGTGATCATTATTACCTAATGATCTTGAGTTTTAATCCTGAATCCTATTACTAAAATTCTTTAACACATTAATCCTTGAATACCTTATAAACACATAGAAATAGCATTTCTTAAAACACTTAAAAGTAGGGTTTCTTCAAGGATAAGATATACTATCCTAACTTACTCAGCAAGTTGACTGGTAGACCATAGAATGTTGTAATGATTTTAGGAATTTTAGGAATCTGTTTGACCAAGACTTTCAGGTTATAATTTTGAATTACATGGAGTGCTATAGGTTTGATGATTATACAGTTAGGGAGAGTTGGAATTGGGTTTATGACTAGGACTAAATAGTTATGATTAATAACCCAATGCAAGTTTGGATGGAAGTTTTTTTTTTTTATAGAATACTCATTTTTAGTATTGTGTTGTCCAAAAATTTATCAATAACTTAAATGAATAAGTGTTATGAATCTAACCTTTATATCACATGTTAACTGTCAGATTTCATATTATTCTCCCTCACATTCTTCAATCCAATTAATCTGGCCTTCTTGCAATCCCCAAATTCAGGATTCCATCTCCTACATCAGTGCCTTGAAAGGCTATTTCCATTTCTCATGTCCTCCACATACCCCTTCTTTACCTCTTCTTCTTACAATTTCTGGCTTACTTCATCTTTCAGGTTCAGAACCTTTTCAATATTAGGTCTTTCCTCACTCTGTCTAGTTGCTAGGATCCTTGTCAGTTTTTGAAATTGCTTTTACCGTGTTTCATATATAATTTGTATTGAATTATCTGTGTACATGTGGTCTGCCAATACCTTATGAGTTAATATTATGACAAGGCCACAAAAAGATCAATTGTATTAAAAGAGAAACAAAGTGCCCCAAATGAGAGGAAATATAGGTCCAATATACTGCGCCATGATCTGGTTACATATGGAATAATGTATTCAGTTATGAATATCACATTTTAGGAAACATAGATTCTAGTTCAGAAAATGATGATTATGATACTGAATAGACTGGAAAAAAGAACATGATTTATGTGCAAAGGAAATTCACTCTCCCCCCCCCCCTTTCTGGGATTGCACAGTGAGCCTGAACTTGACCCAGAGAAGAGGATTGTGGGAAGGAAATCACTGAGCAAATTGGGTCATAAGGATAGAATGGCAGCCTGAAAAAGGCAGCAATAGAGTCAAGAGATCATGCCCAGGCAAAATAAAAAGCCATAGTTAGTTCCAGAGACATGGAATGTGAAAGTTAGTGGGCAGAGAAAGAGTTTGATAAACTGAGGTAAAAGTAGATTCCTTTCTCTTCTCTTCTGTGTTTGTTGCTGATTGGACTGCTCTGTGAGCTTGGCTAGGGGGTGCCTAATGGCAGCCACAGAATAGCAAGCTAAATAGAGCAAAAAAAAAAGAAAGTAACCTATATATCTCTCCTATTTTTTCATCTTTTCCTATATTACTTTTGATTAATAAAATTATTAATTTACAGCCAGTCTCATAGTTTTCCCTCTTATATTTATAAGGATCCATTAAAGAAACTTGGGATTCCTAACCTAAAAAAAAATTCATGGAGGGAGAGGAAAGGGATATGATAGTTATATTAAATTATTTGAAGAGCTGGCATATGAAAGAGGAAGAAAAACTTCTAGGCTTGCTCCAGGTATACATATTTAAAAGGTACTGATGTAGAAGGTAACAGTTTCCCTCTTGTTGGAGAACCTCAGATAAAGGCTCACCAATCTTGAGACTTAACTGGTCATAGATTAGATTGGAGGATCTCTGAGATTACCTGGAGGTGCTAAATTTTGTAATTCTCTGATACTTTGATTGCTGGTATGAGCTGGCATAAGTCTAATGTGATGGTGGGGTTCTTTTTATCCATTCTCCATCACTTTCATTAAACTTAAACTTTTAGGCATATCAACAAAATAAAACAAACAGTACAAGTCAGTCAATGATTTCTCTGTGCATCTACATTTCTCTAGGTTGCTTCTCAGTTTTATTACAATCATTTAGAAGTAATCTCAGAGGCCTTCTAGTCTAACCTATAACCAGTTGAGCTTCAAGATTGGTGAGCCATTACGTGAGATCCTCCAAAGAGAGGGAACCCATTACCTTTTACGGTAGTCCCTCTTAAATGTTTTAAATATTTCTTAAATACTGCAGATATCCTTTGAGTCAGTGAGAACTTTGATATCTTTTCTATATATCTAGAAACTACCTTCAGAGCTATAGATTATTAAAAAAGAACATCATAAACAATTCTGCTCTCACAAGAAGCATGAGGCAGTAAGGGCTTGGTTGATATCAAATAATATAATTTATACAATCATTTTCTAAACTTTAAGGTCCTGTATAAATGGAAATTTTGACCTTTAATATTATTGTGGGTATAGTGGCCATGTGAATGGAGAGGAAGGTTTGATTCCAAGCTATAATTTTGAAGGATTAATCAACACATTTTATGACTACCTGGAGATGGGGAATAATGGAGAAATTAAAGATGAGTTCAATATCCTTTAGAAGAGATTTAAATATAGTTTAGAGAAAATAGAAAGCTGAAGAGGAATGTAATAGAAGATTTGGTTGGAATCTTCCATTTCAAAGTTGACTAGTATGATCCCCAGCCTATTGGATCACTGGGCAACCTTTGAGGAGCAAATAGAATGGATAAATGACCATACATCCAGGACCTCCCATATTGCCTGCAAATCCATTATTTTTCTACCGCATTAAATTTCTGGTCTTGGAACCAATAATCCAAATCATCTTCTGTTTTATGGTGCCATTTTGAATAAATCTTGGCAGCTATCTTGTTTTGGAGTTCACTTTCCTGATTTGGATTTATGATAGAGAATCTCTTTAGAACTGTCAAACCTAGGTACTATTCTCCATATTCACTCTTTTTCTCAGGAGAACATTATGCAACTGTTGTCCTGCTATTTATACTTGACCACCATTCTTAGAAGAAGTAGAACAGAAATATTGAGCACTGCAGGAATTCCCCATCACAGCTCTCAAAGCTTAAATCATTGATATCCAAGACAATGGTCCCCCTCTAAATTAAAATCAGGAATAAAAAAGATAATCCTGGTCAAGGACTTCATTTCATAAAATCTGAACAATAACAGAGTTAAAAGTATCATTTTATTACATTGATTTTTTTTGAAGGGATGGGTTAGGGAGTCCATTATGAAAGGACCAAGTTATTTGTAGAGAATTATATAGACAGAGCTAACACAGAAATAACTAACAATAGCTTTGATTTTAAACATTATTTTCCCACCTGAGAGTGGCTTTTTCCAGCTTTGAGCAAACCTGCTTTGTAATTGCATATTTATACTGTATACATAATAATAGTTGAATGATCAACATTAACATACAAAGGGATAAAGTTGGTGAAGGCAAGAAGTATGGAAAGAAATGCTACCATCATTGTACTATGAATATTTCTTACTTATTATTAAATTTCGTATGTATAAATGTTGGTTAAAAAGTTCATCTGATAGCTAAATACATTTGATGACCAACTATGCCTTAGGAAATCTTTATTATTTAGATTTTATGCCACTTTCCTGAATCCTATAAGTGAGTTCTGATGCCCTTGCTATACATAGTGTTCTCAGTTTTGAAAAATAGTATTTCAAGGCTAGAAATGCTGACCTATGCTGTCCCTGCTTGTGATAAGTTGACTATAAACATGTTGCTTTTTCCAGGTTTTTTTTAGCAACTTCCATTTTTATAGTAGGCATTGTGTATTGGAAATGCAGGGATTTGGAATGAATGAGTTTGTTGGCTTGTGTTGAGCCTGGGAGAGACCTTCGCACCCTGAGGTGAGGAAAGCAGCTATAACACAACCTGTTTAGGTGTTAGTCTTGACAAACACAACACAGGTGTGAGGGAAAGGAATCAAAGCAGCAGGTGATTATATTTTGCTAGGTCATATAAAGGAGTTCAAAGCCAGAATTGTCAAAGAAGGGAAGAGAGAAAGGTATGTTTTAGGTTAGAGACTACTTTATGAGTAAACTGATCTGGTCCATGAAAATTTAACACTAGCCTGTACCCCTTTCTTTGGCACCCCAAGACAAACTTTGGAGTTTTGAAAGGGAGAAAGATTTAATTTTAAGACAGAAGATCAACTCTGTTTCTTACCCCACCATCTGGTTGAATAAGAATACAAACAAAGCCTGTTGTTTATCCATAAATAACCTACTTAAGGTGGTAGAGGAAAGATAGTGGGATGGCAAATGCTGCCATTCTAAAGGTCTCCTTTACTCTCTGGCATTTGGGAAGACCCACCTCTTGGCCAGAGTGAGGTCAGAGTCCTCCAGTTGGAGGGACTTTGGAAGGAGACACCACTGAGAAGATAAATTGAAGTAGGGGGAGGAAGTGTGGGCTTTTTTACTGGCAATCCTGAGTAAAAAGATGTGAGGTCATTGGGGCTACCAGATGTTGACTCTTAGCCTGGCTCTTGGAGGTGGCTGCTAAGAGAATGGCCAGCCACACATACCTAGAGGACTTTTCTTTTTCTGGACTACTTTTCATTATTTAGTAAATAATTATATAAATGAAGATACTAGACAATTTTAATCTTAATAGGTTAAATCAAGAAACATTTTTAATGCATTTAATATGCTCCAAGCACCATGTTAAAGGCAAAAAATGGTCCCTTCTATCACAGAACTGATATTCTAATGTGCATATGAGTGGATATCCAAGATATCTACCGCATAGATACAAGGTCCCCAAAGGAAAGATAAAATTAATTAATTGGGACAGGAACAGGAAAACTTATGGGCAGCAGGCGGAGAAGTATACTAAGGCTAAATACAAAAGCAAAGTTCTCTCTAATTGGTTTTATTTCAGCTTTCAAAGGACTTAACTCTGAGGTAGTACAGGATTGGTTAATACCTTGTATTCCTCTTCCCCATCCAAAGATTACTTTGAGTTGGGTTGGGCCACTTCTTTGCAAATTGATGTCTCTCTGGGGCCAGGTTATGAGAGAGAATGTGGTTCTTGGGAAAGAATACTAAATTTGAGTCAGAGGACTTGAAGTTAAAATGCCAGCTTTGTTAATACTTGGGTGGCTTTGATCATTTAGTTTCTCTGGGCCTCAGTTTCTAGATTCAGTTTAGTAATTTAATAATCATTTCTTATCTACTATGCACAAAGCACTATTTCAGGTCAAAAATAGCCGGTGCCCCTCAAGGGTCAGACATTCTACTGAAGACTGGCATTTATACTGAATCTAGTAAATTTAGTAAAATTTAATAAAAACGGTTAATTCAAAGAATGGGAGAGTATCAGGAAAGCTTTTATTTAAGAAGTACCACATGTGAATGACTTAACTATTATCAGCAGTGCAGTGATCCAGAAGACACTAAGTTGCTCATGACAAAAAAGGCTATCCACCACCACCAAACTGAATCTGAATGCAGATTGAAACATACCATTCTTCATTTTATTCCTCCATAAATTTCCTCTAGTGTAAGTGATATGTATCTTCTTTCATAACAGGAGGAACATGAAAATGTGAATCATATAATAATACACATATAATGTATATTATATTACTTGCCATGTTGGGGAGAAGGGAGGTAAGAGGGAGGGAGAGAACATGGATTGCAAAATGTCAGTAAACAATTATTGAAAACTCCATCATCATATAATCTGAAACAAAATATTTTTTTAAATTAAAAGTACCACCTAAGTTGTACCAGAACTTAAGTGAGGAGGGAAGACGTTCCAGGAAATGGGGCAATCTTACTTACAGACAACAAGACAGGTGATGGAGTCTTTGATTTGAGGGACCCCTAGCAGGTCAGTTGGGTTGAAATATAAAAAGTATGAATGAGCAAAATATGAAATAAGGTTGGAAAATATTGTGAAAGTCATTGAAAGAGAAGCTGAGAAGATTGTATTTTATTTCAGAGGTAATTGTGAGCCACTGAAGGTTTGTGAATAGAGGGATGATTTTTTTTAAGCCTGGGCTTTAGAAAAAATTATATTAATGCTATGTAGAGAAATTATTTTCAGTGTAAGTGCTTATACCCCCAGTAGATTTGGGCAGGACCATAAGGGGTAGAAAATTAGAGGTTGTGAAGATGAATCAAAGGCAAATGTCCCCCATAATAGTCAATTCTAGGGTTTGGCTAAACCATTAAGCCACCTTCATTCTTTGCTTAGGAAATTATATTCCTCTATTCCAACCTATCCAATTGATGGCCTTCTGTAGCTGTGCAAGTGCCTAGGCAAGAAGCATTTTGTTTTCAGGCATTAGCTTCTGAGGATCATCAGAACCACATAGCAAACAAAACACAAACACCAAAAGCTACATAAACATCGCTCTTCTGGAGGAGCATACCCCATCGTCCATGTCCCCAGATCACCTTGTTGCTGTGGTAGGTGCCCTTCATGGTGAGTTTCCTCCTATTCACTAAATAATAGCCACATCTCCAACTTTCCTTTTCCATGGGAGAGGGTCAGTTACCCAGGGTGATCTGGCAAGACCCTATTAAAAATCCCACTATATTATCCTCTCCCCAAAACTTATTTCTTTTTTATGCTTTGTTTCTATTGATATCACTATCCTTCTAACTACCCATATCTTCAACCTTAGTATCTTCTTTGACTCCTCATTCCATTTACATATCCAATCAATTGCTAAGTTTATTGATTTTTCCTCTAGAATATTCCTTTCCTCCATTTACAATCCTGCCTCTCTCCTTCAATTCTCATTACCTCTGAGCTGAGCTATTTCAGTTGCTTCCTTACCTTGAATCTCTCTCTCCATTCCAATTCATTCTCTATAGAGCTGAAAAATTATTCCTAAACCCAGATATAATGATGTCACTCTTTTTACTCAGTGATCTCCAGTGACTCTCTTATTGTCCAAGATCAAGTATCCTTTGAAAATACCCATTTACATGTGAATTTTATGAATGGAACATAATTATTAGCATAATAAATGTTTAACATTCATATAATTTAAAAGTAATTAAGTATGCATATGTCTTGGTACTTTTTTCTAATGGGATATTCAATTAGATAAAAAAAATGGGAGGTAAATGATATACCAGATAGATGGCAGAGAAGAGATGCTCTAAGGAAATTAGAAAAGGATCACAATAGGTGGTGGGAGCTTGAAGTACAGGGTATTAGTAGTGGAAAGAAAGTGGCATTTACAAGAAATGTGGAGATGACCTCTAAGGTCCCTTCCAGCTCTAAATCTTTTATCCTATCACTCTCTCCTCCCCAGCTCTAGGAGTTCTATTTGTTCTCTGGGGATTGAGCCAGAAGGCTTTTAATAGGATATTGGACCAGATCCCTGACTTCTTCCTCCCCTTCCCCCACTTTAGACCACTCTCATTGGTTCTAGGCTTTTACAACTGATGACTGTTTACAGCTTCTGAGCAGAAAAGCCCTGAGAGCTCAGGGACACACAGTTGGCAGGCTTTAAATCTCACACTTAACCTAGCTGTGGCCATACCCATAAATCAACTGTGGTCCTTGTCTGGAGGCAGTAAGGCTGACAGCACATAAACCAAAACTTGGGATTTTTCAGTATTGGAGATTGGATTGCTGCTTCCTAGCTTTTGGGGGGAGGCAGGGTATAGCTAAAGAGTGCTGAATGTGTGATTATTTATACATGTGAATGTGTCTGTGTCTGATTGAAGATGTGCTCATTAGATCATTGGTTGAGAGTTGAATGAACCTCTGAAGTCATCTAGTCAAATATTCTCATTTTACAGAAAAGGAAACTGAGGCTTAGGGAGGTTATGCTATGATTACATTTTGAACATTCAAAAATTATATTATTTACACCATAGTTATTTCTGTATGTGCTTTCCTCCTTATCCACTATGACCCTTATTTATAAAAGGAGGCTGAGTGGGAGTGAAGCAAACAAGTGGACACATCAAACAGATCTAAGAATTGCCAACATACCTTGAATGGGACCCTCCTGTCTGTTTTTTCCCATACTTCCAAATTGTTTTCCAAAATGTTCGGACTAGTTAAAAATTCCACTAATACCATATTATCATTAATGGCACAATAATATATACCACATTCCTTGTTTTTTCCCATCCAAGAATAGACATGTGTGTAAATGGAATTAGCTCACCCCCTATTCATAGTTGAAACTCTAGCCACCAGAGATAATGTCATCCCCACCTCCCTTAGTGGGGAGGGGAGATGAGTTACCCACACGTGACAATAAGTAACAAATCAAGAACAAGGGACTGCCTTTTGGGCATTCCAAAACAGTGTTGAGGCTGCCATTTGTCCACTTGAACTAGAGGTGGACCTCCAGGAAGTGAGGAAAGCTGCTGTCCTTCAAATATGATGGTAACTTCCTGTTGGGGAGTTCGAGCTTTGAACTTGGTGCTGAAGGATCTCTGCTGAGACCTCAGGCAGCTTCCCTTCTGAATTGTCACGTGGGTAAGTTAGGCTGACTTCCTTTTGCCTACCTTGGCTTTTCTAGCATCTCTACCTCACTAAGGCTTCTTTGCCTCTCTAATTGCTAAGGCCTTGTGACCAGTAGCCTAGGTTAATTAGCCTTTTAACCCTCTCTCTGTCAGGACCTCTGCGGGTCCCTGCCAGTCTCTCCCTCTCTCTATTTCCCTACCTTCTACTTTCCCAATTGTAAATAAACTACCATAAAACCCATCCTGACTTGGGTCTATTTTAATTATGGAATCAATCTGAATTATTGATTCCTGGTGACCACACCTTAAAATATATATATATACAATATCTAAGTTTTCCCCCTTACACATATAAAGTAGTTTTTCAAATGCTTTCCTGAAATTAAAATCAATGCCATATTTACTTAGTATTTCATTGATCTGACAGTATAATAATTCTGAAAATCAAATATATATGTTTATTTAGTATAACTTATTCTTTGTGAACTCTTTTGGAATACTTTTTCTCAGTATCTGAAAAATGTTTTTAAGTAAACTTTTTTTTTCTGAATTTGGCTGAAAATAATGACACCATGCTGCCTTTTTTTTTTTAAACAATTTTAAAATCAGAGTAGCCCTTGCCCCTCTCCAATCTTCTATCACCTACATTTTTGAAACTATTACTGTTAGTGATTTCCTGATCCCTTTTAAAATTTTCACTAAGTGCCCTGAATGTCATTTATGTAGACCTTGAAACTTGAATTCCTGGAAATACATAAAGTAATTTTGTTAGTAGTAAGAGATTATTTAGGTCTATTACTAAAATCTAAGTGTATCTAAACACTCCCTTTGTAACCACACTAGTTTTATGTAATACCATTTTCTTCTATTCTGTATAATATATAATTTTCCTTTTCGTTATTAGCATCTCACTCCTAAGATCACTTCACTCCTCGTGACTGATATTCTGTGTTTTAGCCATGACTGAGTAATCATATCTTTCTTTTAGACTTTTTGAAATCTATTTTCAGGCATGACTGATTCTGCATACTTTTCTGTACATAATAAAGAACTCATTTTCTCTTCCTGTGTTGCCTCCTTACTTTTTATTTTATTTTTTTAAAACCCCTACCTTCCATCTTAGAATCAATACTGTGTTTTAGTTCTAAGGCAGAAAAGCAGTAAGAGTGAGGCAATGGGGGTTAAGTGACTTGCCCAGGGTCACACAGCTAGGAAGTTTCTGAGGTCAGATTTGAACCCAGGACTTCCTGTCTCTGGGCCTGGTTCTCAATCCACTTGAGCCACCTAGCTGCCCTCAACCTCCTTACTCTTAAAAAAAAGAAAGATGAATTCTAGAAATCTCACCAATAACTTGTTTGCTTTTGCATGTGAGTAAGTATTTTTAAAAAAATTATACTGCTTCTTCTAAGCTAAAGGATTGTTTTGGGGGTAATGCTTTAAAAACTGAAGTTTTCCTTTTGAATAAAGATTGCTTCATTCTTTGTGGCTTGTCTTCCTAGCACCAAGCCCGGTGATTTTAACAGAATAGACAAGAGGAAGATTTGATTAATGTGTCTTCTTCTCTTCATCATTATCATAGCTGAATATTTGTTGAGTACTCACTATGTGCCAGATTATTTTCTTATAGTTCTGATAAACCAAAGAGATACATAAGTCTTCAAATAAAGGCATAAATCAGCACCAGAATACAGGATTTAAGAGGGGAATAAAAAATTAAACTAATATATCAAATTCTTTAAAAAAATAAGCAAAAAACACTTCACCACATCCAAACCTGTTGAAATAGCAATTCAAATATCCTCATGTGCAAAGCCCTGGGCAGGGGTAGGGAGGAGGGAATAAACTTTTATATAGCATGGACTACTTGTGAGAAACTGTGTTAAGTGTTCTAGAAACTCTTATCTTATTTGAGCTTTACAACAATTCCTCAAGTGAGTATTATTATTATCACATTTTATAGTGGAGGCAACTGAAGCAAACATAAGTGACTTGTCTACCATCACACATCGAGTGTCAGAAATCAAATTTGTGGATTTAAATTTGTCATCCTGACTCAAAGACCAAAATGCTACCCATTCCCTTCTTAGGTGACTGATAGCAGCAGGTACAGATTTTAGAAAGTCGATTAGTAACTTCCTAGGTGGTTTTGGAAAACCAGTTTTACCATGTGAATGTACAGTAATGAAGCCACCAAATCATCAATGAATCTAAAAAAATATAACAACATGACTTTAAAATTGGAAAATACAGAAAAACCTTATTCATCATACCTTTTGATTCCTGTAGATCTCTAAGGGGGAATTTCTTCACCTGGGGATATGATGCTGATAGTATTTATATAACACTTTAATTTTTACAGAGCAGCTTACCCATACTCTCTCACTTGATTCTCACAACAACCCTGTAAGGTATGTGCTATTATTTTCCTTATTTTATACACAAAAGAAACGGAGTTTAAAGCACTAAAGTGATTTTTCTGTAGTCACACATAAGTATTGGAAATAGGATTAAAAATCATGTCTTCCTGATTTCAAAGTCTATTATTCATTTTGGTTTGCAACTTAGCTACTTCCTGGACTTAGAAAGGAAAGAGGGGACCTTTGGACACCTATCCAGGATTTGGTCTTCTAAGAGGGGAAGAACATTTTGGGAAGACACACTGCCTATGCTGCTAAAGGGCTAGTTGTTGGGGAAGTTGGGCTCTGAGCAGGGATGTGTTGTTAAATTAGTTTTAATTTAACTTTATTAATATATATATATATAATATAAATACATAATATAATAAAAAATAAATTAACAAATTAAATTTAAACTTAAATTTAATTCTCTTGGGGGGAAGTGGACTCATTTTCTAAAGGTTAATCTGCATTACTAACATTTTTCCAACCACTTTCTTAGGTCTAGACAACATAAAAATAAATTAAGCTATAATCGTTGTGTTTACTGATTTTTGAAGGGTAAATGCTCACAATGAAAATTTAGCAATCTACTCTTTAAAGAAGGGAGTAGCCCACCCCCCAACACACTCTTGATTGAGAGTATGATCCTGCCCTTGGACAGAATGAGGTTTCTAACTGCTGAAGGATTGGATGCTGCTTCTGTCAGCATCCTCTAAATTTTGGTAACCTGGGATGGCATTCTAATTGCCCTGTCTTTGTTATGGCTCTTCCTTCTATTTGGACGCTGTTTTTTTATCTTATGAACCCACAGTCACTATCTAATTCACTTATAAGTAAGATGTAACATGTTAAACTATTTAAACTGCATTGCCCCTTTACTCTAATTGCTGCCTGCACTGAAGTTATCACATTAATGGAGACATCAATTGTTTAGTTTTCAAACTGAGGAATACCTAAATGCCTGGGTATTATTTCATGGGAAGGCATTGACATTTTCAATATCTTCTTGGGGTGATTTCAAAGCTACTTCTTTCCTCTAAGATTCAGGGGGAAAAACGTTCTGCATAACATTTAGCTTTCACATATTGGTCTTTGAATGGTTTCTCACATGACTTTGAAAACTTATAATGTAATTTTAAATTTAAAAAGATTTTATAAGAATGCAAGCAAACTTTAAACTTTGCCTAGATATTCCCTGTATAAAAAGCTGGCCTCATTTAATTCCCATGAAGTCCAGGCACAGATGTAGGAGGCACTGGTGGGAATAAGAATTAGCTTAGTAATTAATAACTCATGATGTAGAAGCCAGAGGAAGGCAAATTTAAAAGCACACTGTTAACTCTAAAGAAAAAAAATATATTTTCAAAGGTATATTGTAAAGATTTAACCTTCCAATATAATAATGTTTGAGTGCAACCTCTACAAAACAGCCACATAGAAACATCCAATGCATTCCAAATTTCATATCAGTCATTTTTGATAATGTGCTTATTTCATCTTTGTATTCATTAATAATTCTGCCTATTAGTGCAGCTAGCAGGGTCAGTGGATTGAGAGCCAGTCCTAGAGGTGGGAGCTCCTGGGTGTCAATCTGGTCTCTGATATTTCCTAGCTGATTGGCCTTGGGCACATCACTTTACCCCCATTGCCTAGCCTTTATTCTTCTTCTGCTTTGGAACCAGTACAAATATTGATTCTAAAACAGGAGTTAAGGATGTAAAAAAAAATTAAAAGTAGTAATTATGCTTATCTCATCACTAATATATCTTGTATTCTGGCATAGGTCTTTTTGAGAGTTCTTATGTCAGTGATAATGAATTTTGTTTTACTTCTTGAAGATGCTATTCAAAATTGGTTTCAATTCTAAATTTCTCCTGGAGACTCATGAATCATCAGGGCATTCTTTGTATCCCAGTCTAGTCTTGGCTAAGAATAAAGGAATGTATCTTTATAAACTTGTTCAGCCTGTGTCATAGATTGTTAGGATCAAAATGACCTTGAAGATTAATTAATCCTATCCATGTGTTTTATAAATTAAGACAAGGAAGAATTGACAGAATTTACTTTTTTCCACCATGACATATTTTTAAAATTTCTACTTTAAAAACATTTTAAATAATTAATTTTTACATTCAAGATCCAGTTTCTCTCACTTTCACACCTCCTCTACCCATTGAGAAGGCAAACCACATGATATTAACTATACATGTGAAATCATGCAAAACATATTTCCATATTAACCATGTTGCCAAAAAAAGCAAGATAAATAAAGGAAGTGAGAAAATTATGCTTTAATTTGCACTCAAGTGTTCATCAGTTCTCTCTCTGGAGGTGCATAGTACTTTTTTTCATCATGAGATCACTATTGATAAGAGGAGTCAAGTCTTTTATATTTGATCATCATGACAGCATTGCTGTCACTGCGTACAATGATCTCCCAGTTCTTCTGTTTTCACCCGACATTAGTTCATATAGGTCTTGCCATGCTTTATTCTGAAAACATAGCCCTAATAAATTTTGGTAGCCTGGTAGTGTTCTATCAAGATCAAAAGCCATAATTTGTTCAACCATTCCTCAATGGATAGCATCCCATCTATTTCCAAATCGTTGCCAGCACAAAAAGAGGTGCTGTAGTTTTGTAGATATTATCCTTTCTCTTTTCTTTGATTTCTTTGGGATACAGACCTAATAGTGGTATCACTCGTCAAAAAAAGGAATTCAGAATTAAAATCCCTTTGTGTGGAATTCCAGATTGTCCAAAATTTTTGGACCAATTCTATTCCAAGTCATTATTGTACCTAATTTCTTTCATCCTCTCCAGCATTTGTCATTTCTGATAGATTTTTATAATGAAGTGAAGGTGTGTGCATACATATATACATACATATATATATATGTGAATATATGTGTATATGTAGTGAATCCTTTATGAGAGAAAACTTGGCCCAGTTTCATAGCCTTTGGGCATAGTTCCAAATTATTCTCCAGAATGGCTAAGCCAATTCATTATTTGACTACCTGTTTTCCTCATTCCCTTTAGTTTTTATAATTTCTGATATGTCTGAGGTTGTATCATAGAATTGTTTTAATTTACATTTCTCTAATAAATAGTGATTTAGAACATTTTTGTATGACTATAGAAATTTGATTTCTTCTGAAAAATGCCTGTTTAGATTCTTTAACCAATTATTAATTGCTAAATGGTTCTTATTTTTTATAAATTTTACCAGTTTTTATAATTAGTATATATTTAAAAAATTAGACTTTTATTAAAGAAACTTGATGTAAACTTTTTGAGTAACTCAATTAAATTCCTTATGATTAATCTATCATGTTTATCTTTTTATATTTCTCTTGAATCTTCTATTTAAATGTCAGATTTTCTACTCAGCTCTGATATTTTCATGAGGAATGCTTGTAAGTCCTCATTTTCATCTAATATCCATTTTCTCTGAAAGATTAGACCCTGTTTTTTCTAGGTAAATGATCCTTGGTTACTATCTTACCTCCTTTGCCTTCTGAAATATCTTATTCTAAACCCTTCATTCCTTTAACATGGAAGCCATTAAATCTTTTGTGATTCTGACTGTAATATTTGCATTGTTTCTTTTTGCCTGGAAAAAATAATTTCTCCTTGACATAGGAGCTTTGAGATTTGGCATAAACTTCCTGGTAGTTTTAATTTTGGCATCTTTTTCAGAATGTATTTGATAGATTTCTTCAATTTCTACTTTACCTTCTGGAAATAAGACATGAGGGCCTTTTTCCTTGATAATTTCTTGAAATATCATATCTAGACTCTTTCTTCACTAATGACTTTCAGGAATTCTAATAATTCTTGCTATCTCATTTCAATATATTTTTAGTTCAGTTGTTTTTCCAATTAAATATTTCACATTTTCTTCTATATTTCCTCATTCTTTTGACTTGATTTTATTGTTTTGTGATACCTTGTGGAATCTTTCACTTCCATTAGTCCAATATTAATTTTTTTTAACCCTTGTACTTCGGTGTATTGTCTCATAGGTGGAAGATTGGTAAGGGTGGGCAATGGGGGTCAAGTGACTTGCCCAGGGTCACACAGCTGGGAAGTGGCTGAGGCCGGGTTTGAACCTAGGACCTCCTGTCTCTAGGCCTGACTCTCACTCTACTGAGCTACCCAGCTGCCCCCCCCAATATTAATTTTTAAGTAATTATTTTATTCAGTGGTTATTTCTACTTATTTGTCCAATTCTGCTACTTAAGGATTTTCTTCCATTTTTGTGCCTCTTTTTTACCATTTGTCCAATTTGGTTTTTGAAGGGATTATTCTTCAGTATTTCTGTGACTCTTCTTGAGCTCTTTATTCTTTTTTTCATAATTTTCTTACAACACTTTCATTTCTCTTCCCATTTTTCCTCTACCATTCTAATCTTTATTTATTAACACTTTTAGTATTTCTTTTTGGGTATGGTTCCAATTTTTTTTGAGGCTTTGCTTGTAGCTGGTTTTACATTGCTATTATCTTCTCAGCTTTTGCATTGGTCTTCTTTGGCACAGTAGTAACATTTTGTGGCAAAATTCTTTTGTTGTTGTGGCCTGCTGAATTTTCCTGCCTATTTTTTCACTTTATGTTTTATAGTAAAGTTGGGGTCCACTCACCTGGTATTGGGGAGGCTCTGTTACAAACTCCAACTTTTTAGTGCTGCCGTTACCAGTTAGCACTGAGGGTGTGCAATCTTAAGAGAGTTTCCAGTATCCACCAATGTAGTTTGTTATCCACTAGGAAACAGCAAGTTCAATTGCCCCAATTCAGATAAGAAACAGGAAAATACATTTGACATTATTCTATATATTTATAAATATTGTATGTAACTTCTTTATCAATATGAATCATGGAATTAAAGTGTTGAACCTTCCTTTGTTGCCTCCCTACAACACATACACATAAATATACACACAAGCACGTACCACAACTGAGGCACAAGAGTAGTAGATTATAGGTCATCAAAGTTTCTATAGATATTTGCAATCCATTCCTTTACAATATCCAATCAGTCCATAAGTATTTATTATATGAAAACACTGCATGAAGCATGAGGGATAAAAAGATAAAAGTAAGGCATTCTCTGCCTTCAAGGAACTTACTAAGTTCCACTGGTGAAATCCACTAACTAACCAATCATTGCTGCTCAGGTCACACTTCACATCCCACCAAACCCCAGCACTCAAGTTATCTTCTGGACCCCTGCCCTCATGCCTTCAAAGATGCTGGCATGATTCTCCACTTCTCTTATCAAAGGGACTTATCGGCTTTGTTTGCCTCCACCAGACAGCCCTTCTGCATCCCTGGCTTCTGATACCAAGAAACTGGTAAACTTGACTTCAAGCATTTTTGGTCCAGTGAACACAATTATCTTTTGGCACAAAGGCAATAAATATGAAAATCATACTCTCTGCTTTAGTTTTTCTAAGGATTTCTAACTGTGAAAGAATATAATTGGATTCGATGTGCAACAGTTTCCCAAAGGGATCATTCTTCTCTTTGCATACTAACTATGTGCCCTCCTTTGCACAGAGAGAAGACTTGCATCCTTTCCAGCCTTCCACGAGTACTCTCCCAGCCCCATGTCTAAACTAACTGAAAGTAATAGATGTCGTCATTTTGGAAAAGGGCCTCAATAGGAATATTGCTTTTGCCTTCAGAGCCAACACAGTATAAAGATAATTACAATGGGCTCGGAATCTACTCTCAACTCTGCCACTAACTAGTTACATGGCCTTGGACAAATCACAGAACCCATCTGGGAAACCGTGTTTTCATATGAAAAATTAAGATGTTGAAAGACGTCTAGGGTATGATTTTAGCTCTAAATTATATGATCCAATGATGTCTAAAGTTCATTTAAACCAAAAGAACAATGATTTTTTATGGAGGTTTTGAAAATACATTGTTAATGCTAGAAGGATGACTAGTTCTCCAGAAATGTGTCCTAGTTGAGGTCTAGACATGACTTTGGATTAAGGGATCTTAAGTTGGGGGGTATGAAGTTTTCTTCTTTTAAATATTTTTAACTGTAGTTCAACATAATTGGTTTCCTCTTTAACCATATGTGTTTTATTTTTATATTTAAAAGCATCATTCTGAGGAGTTGAAGGACTTCATCAGACAAAAAAGGTTAAGAACTCCTTCTCTACAGAGTTCTGATTGGCCTGTGACAGAGCTATTTGTTGTCAAGGATTCTTCCGAAAGGCACCTAAGAATATAGATTTTCTAACATTCTCTGACATAGGGAATGATACATCTTATGATTCCAAAAATGAATGAAAGCAAAATGAGCAGAACTAAAAAACATTATAAACAGCAACAGAAATAGTTTGAAGAATAACATGTATATGTCTACTTCCAGAGAAAGAACTGATATAATAGAAACAAAGAAAGACATAGTTTATATATATATATATATACATATATACACACATACATGTATATGTTATACATACAAATACTTATACATGTATATATCTTTTTATTAAATTATGCTTTTTCTAGTATAGGGAAGGGGTATGAGAGTAGAAGATACTTGGGAATTTTAACGTAATGAACAAATTAATTAATAATTTTTTAAAAAAATGAATGTTCTTAGCTCTAGTCTTTTTTTAAAAACACAAGTAACCAGTATAAGTATTTTTGTTAACAGTTCCAGGGATGTTTATGTAAAATAGGGCCAGCATTTTAGAAATTGAGGGGAAATAGAATGTTTTAGAGGTATCATTTTACCTATTTTCATTCATGCCATTTTTTTCTTTAACATTGAATTATTTCCATGAAGGCCAAAGGAAGCATTATTAGGAAACAAACACTATTCCGTAAAGCAGAATAAGGATAAAATTCCAGTCCATTGCCATAATTATCACTTTCATATTTCAGAAGGATATTCATTTATAGAAGTGCCATTCTTCTACCCTATACCCTAGGTGATAAAGTTGCTGCTGCAAAATCAAAAATATTGCCCTTTACTTGAGTTAAAACTGTAAATCTCATGTTCTGAGACATTTCATAAGTCTTTAAAAGTGTTCATTAATAGAATCCTAAATGATATATTAGAGATTATCCAATCCAACTCACTGAAGAGGACATCTATAAAAATCTCTTGCTTTCATTTACTTCTCTTTATGCAAACATAATCATCTGAATTCACACTCTCATCACCTCTTACTTGATCTCCTCCCTTCATATCTATATCTCATACATCTGCTAAACTAATGTCCTTAAAGTGTGCATCTGGCTATGCTATTCTTCTGCTCAAGAAGCATCAATGTCTCTATTGCCTCTCAGAAATTATTCACACACCCACATATATACATATATACATATGTGTGTAGAAAGATAGCTAGATAGACAGATAGATAGGTAGATCTTCCTTTGTTTAGAATTTAAACCCTTTACAATCCATCTCTAGCCTTTTCTCAGGTTGATGCTTCATTACTCTTTTTCATGGACTCTATGTTTTATTAAACCAACTTATTTACTCTTCCTCATGCACATTCTATCCCTATCCTTCATTCATTTGCACAGATTAAATTCCATGTTCACTCGATAGGAACTCTGGAAGACTCTCCTTCCTCACATCTGTAGCTTGTAACTCATTTCCCTGAAGAAGTAGTTCAAATGCTCTCTCAAGATACCTTTTCTAAGACCCGCCTCTACTATCCCCCACCACACACACACACACACACACACACACACACACACACACACACACTCCAAAAAATTATTTTGTGTTCATTTTGTATAGATCTCATATTTATTTCTCTTGGAATATATGTTATTTACCTATCATAATTTTGGCAAAGATAAAGAATCTCTCACTTTTGTATTTGTATTTCCAGATACAAATACCCATTTTATTCAATAAATGATGCTTAAAATGTTTTTGGATTGAATGAGAGGAAACTATACAGGGGACATAATAGTTAATCTCAAGCATTTGGGGAAAAGTATAAACTTACTTGGTATAGGTCAATTTGAGGGTAGAAGTTGGCCAAGTGCTAGTTAACATTTTTATCAGTTTATACAGAAGTGAAAAAAATGGCATGATTATCGCATTTTCAGATGACACAAAGCTGGGAGAGAAGTACTAAAACATCAGATAGTAAAAATCCAGAATGATCTTGATAGACCAAAACTTTGGGCTGAATCTAATTAGATGAAATTTAATAAGATAAAAAGATTGTATCTTTGGTTCAGAAAGTCAATTTCACAAACACAAATTGGAAAGTAATAATGCTTGGGAAAAAATAAATCTTACAATTTACAGAATGTATCTTGGATGGTCTCATGAAGGAATACTTGTATTCAGGTTCCATGGGGGATTCCTCTTCTACTTCTGTTCTTTTTGCCTTCTCCCTGGAGACTAATCACAACCTATCCAGGCTGCTTTACTGCTCAAATTATATGGATGAGTTTGGCATCACCGACTTTATTTTTAATGAAATAGAAGACCACCAGAAAGTATGGCTTGCCTTATTTTATAGTATAGAAACCAGAAACTATTCTTACAACCTAAGGATCACTTGAGCTTTTCAACATATTGTGCTTCTTACCCTTAAAATTCCAGAATTTTTCTATCCACTTGGCATATAAACTATTTTTAATATTCTACCTTAGAATTAGAGTGTTAATTTCTTGGAAGAAGAGACTGTCTCCCCCCACCCTCCAATTTCCCATTTGAATCCTTAACACTTAGCATAGTGCATAATACTTAGTAACCTTTGTTCACTCAATTCTTCCCTTCCTCCTCTTTTTCCTTGCTTCCTTTCCTCATTCTTTCCTCCCTTTCTTCCTTTCATCTTGAATCTATTCTGTTAGGTACTGCATGCAACACCTTAAGTGTCAATTTTTCTAGATATAATTTTTCAGGTGATTTGGCATAGAGAAGAGACACTTGGTATATTAAGTAGAGTACTGGACTTTAGTTTACTTCAAACCCATTTCAGACACTGACTGTATGAATGTGGAAAAAAAGATTTAATCTTTTTAAACCTATATCTCCTCATCTGTATATGATGATAATTCCTATAACATTTCCTCATGGAATGGTTGTATGGATAAAATGACATAATTTATCAAATCAATAAATATTTTTTGTGAAGCATCTAATATTGTGCCCAGTACACAGTAGGCAATTTAATAAAATGCTTATTTTCTTTTTTCTTCCATTGGAAAACTTTCATTCAAAACTGGCTTAGTAATTTTATAGGCAGCTAAGTGACACAATGGATAGGGTGTTGACCTGGACTCAGGAAGACTTGATTTCAAAACCAGCTTCAGACATTTACTGGCTGGGTGATCCTGGACAAGTCCCTTAACTCTCATTGCCTATTCCTTATCACTCTTCTGCCTTAGAACCAATATACAATATTGATTCTAAGATGGAAAGTAAGGATTTTAATTTTTTTAAGAAAACAAAATGACTAATGATTATCATCATTATTTATTAATAATAATTGTTGTTTTTGTTGTCATCATTATTATTATCCATTATGAAATATGTTAGAAATCCAAAGGAGCTTATTGTCTAAATAAAGTGGCCAAGACATATACAAAAATAAATTTATGTGGTATGAGTAAAGAAGAATTAAGAGTTGATAACCTGATTCTACAGCTGCTAATTCAGACCCTTTTAAACCTACTTTGTATCTATCATGTATATAGTACATGTATACTCATAGAGTGATATGCAAATTACTTGAGACAGGCAATCATTTTGACATAATTTCATTTTTTAATGGAAAATGCCTCTGCCTGTCTGCTTCTATTGACACTAGGCTGACAGAGAGTATTTAATCTTAACCAAATGAAACCTAACCTAACTGATCCAGTGTCTTCAAATTTAGCTAGTTCTCCTTTCATTTGAGTATTTGATTTCAGGCCATACCTATGTGTCATTGCTCCTTTATTGTGTTTTTAAGAATTTATCTTACTCTGTGGTAGTGTGTCATTTGTACCTCTAATAGAACACACTTCAGGGACTATTACAGATCTTGCAGTGGATATTGATGTGGATGGGGGGAAGGAAAGAGAATAGATATTAAATAAGTACCTAATATATGGCCAGCACTGTGGTAAATGCTTTATAGATGATGTCACATTCGAATGTAGAAAAACTAAATATTTTAGGGATCATTCAAGACCACAATAAGTGAAGATCATTTGAAAAAAAGTACAAAGGAAAACGAGATAGAAAGTAAAAAAAATCAAGGATTTACAAATTGGTGCTACAAAACAGGTTTATTTCTCAGGAAACAAAGGGACCTGACATTTGGAATGGTTGTTATTGATTTCTATAAAATATGGCATAAATTTCTTGAAATTAGAAGAAAAGGAAGAATACAAGTTTTTAAAAAATGTTTATCATTGCTAATGGAGGAAGGCATAAAGAGGGACTTGGCATGAGCAAGCCAAGATAAAGACTGGAGCACTGAAAATTAAATCATAATAATTTAATTGATGAAGCTCACGTTTTCATTTAGAATGATGTCAAAACTGTTCTTAGAAATGAAGATAAACCTATAATATCTGGGAACCTAGTTAAAAATTAAAATGTTGACTAGACAAAAAATATTTTGAGTATTTTAAAAAATTTTTTTTGGATCTAGAAATCAATCAATTAATTAATTAATTAGTTGATTAACTTAGAATATTTTTCCATGGTTACATGATTCATATTCTTTCCCTCTCTTCTTCCCTCCCCCTTCCCATAGCCAATGAGCAATTCAACTGGGTTTTACATGTATCATTGATCAAAACATATTTCCACATTATTAATATTTGGAATAGAGTAATCATTTAGAGTCTACATCCCCAGTCATATCCCCATCAAACCACATGATTAAGGAAATGTTTTTCTTCTGTGTTTCTACTCCCACAGTTCTTTCTATGGATGTGGATAGCGTTCTTTCTCATAAGTCCCTCAGAATTGTCCTGGATCACTGCATTGCTATTAGTAGAGAAGTCCCTTATATTCAATTTCACCACAGTGTATCAGTTTCTGTGTACAATGTTCTTCTGGTTCTGCTCTTTTCACTCTGCATCAATTCCTGGAGGTTGTTCCAGTTCACATGGAATTCACCTACTTCATTATTTCTTTCAGCACAATAGTATTCCATCAGCAACAGATACCACAATTTGTTCAGTCATTCTCCAATCAAACAACATCTCCTCATTTTCCAATTTTTTGCCACCACAAAGAGAGAGACTATAAATATTTTTGTACATATATTTTTCCTTATCTCTTTGGGGTACAAACCCAGCAGTGGTATTGCTGGATCAAAGGGTAGGCAGTCATTTAAAGCCCTTTGGGCATAATTCCAAATTGCCTTCCAGAATGGTTGGATTAATTCATAATTCCACCAGCAGTGGATTAATATCTCAATTTTGCCACATTTTCTCCAACATTTATTACTTTCCTTTGCTGTCATATTAGCTAATTTTCTAGGTATGAGGTGGTACCTCAGAGTTGTTTTGATGTGCATTTCTCTAATTATAAGAGGTTTAGATCACTTTTTCTTGTGCTTATTGATAGTTTTGATTTCTTTATCTGAAAACTGCCTATTTGTGTACCTTGCCCATTTATCAATTGGGGAATTATAGGGAGTTGTAGTGCCACATGGGGTGCATGGAATGGTGGTAAGAATACAGTGAATGGGTAATGAAAGTACTCACACCTTGAAGTTCAACACTTCATGTTTTAATACATATGCTAACCACTACCCAATAGCTACAATAGTTAAGATATAGTTTTTACCTGTGGTGGGAAAGTCAAACCCACCTAGCATAAGAAACTAAACAATAACAAAAATGGATTTGGGGAATTCTTATCTTCTTAGGATTCTGGGAACTCATTATTTTCTTCTATCAAAAAACAGATGGACACCTGGAGCAAAGACCTTGATTGCCTCAGCCTCCCTATCTCAAATTTGCTTTTCTCTGAGGTTGTACCCCTTGCCTGACCTTACTCAAGAATGCTGGAGGGGAGGGGAACAAGGCAAGGAGGATTTAACTCTTTGTGTTCTCTACAGGGAATCTCTTGATTTTTTTTGTACAATTGATTTAGCTCCCTAAATATTTGAGAAATTAGACCTTTGTCGGAGATTTTTGTTATAAACATTTTTTCCCAATTTATTGCTTCATTTCTAATTTTGGATACATTGGTTCTGTTTGTACAAAAACTTTTTCTCTATTTCTTACTTGGTCTTAATTTTTTTTCTTTCCCATAGAAAAGAGAGGTGTACTATACTATGTTAACCTAGTTTACTTATAGTTTCCTTCCTTATATTTAAATTGTTTACCCATTGTGAATTTATCTTGGTGTAGGATGTGAGATGTTGATCTAGACCTAATCTCTTCCATACTGTTTTCCAATTTTCCCAGCAGTTTTTTTGTCAAACAGTGGGCTCTTGTCTCAAAGGCTGGGGTCTTTGGGTTTATCCTATAATAGAAATCTTACTGATATGCTGGAAGCAGAATTTTTCTGGAATTATAAACATTTCTTTTTTTTTTAATTTTTTAATTTTTATTTTATTTTTTAATTTTAATTTTTATTTTTTTTAACATTTATTAATAATCATTTTTAACATGGTTACATGTTTCATGCTCCTATTTTCCCCTTCACCCCCCGCACTCCCCCCACCCATGGCCGACGCACTTTTCCACTGGTTTTGTCATGTGTCCTTGATCAAGACCAATTTCCCAATTGTTGGTGGTTGCATTGGTGTGGTAGTTTCGAGTCCACACCCTCAATCATGTCCGCCCCGACCCATGCGTTCAAGCAGTTGCTTTTCTTATATGTTTCCTCTCCTGCAGTCCTTCCTCTGAATGTGGGT
>NC_058135.1:69520044-69551800 GCF_016433145.1 Gracilinanus agilis | reverse complement strand
TACCAGCTTCTAGTCTTCTTTATTAATTCAATAGTTCTTTTACTTTCGTTTTTATTAATTTCTCCCTTAATTTTTAGTATTTCTAATTTAGTTTTCATCTGGGGGTTTTTTATTTGTTCGCTTTCTAATTTTTTGAGTTGCATGCCCAATTCGTTAATCTCTGCCCTTCTTAATTTGTTAATATATGCACTCAAGGATATAAATTTCCCCCTGAGTACTGCCTTGGCTGCATCCCACATAGTTTGGTAGGATGTCTCATCATTGTCATTCTCTTCAATGAAATTGTTGATTGTTTCTATGATTTCTTCTTTGACAATTTGGTTTTGAAGAATCATATTGTTTAATTTCCAATTGGTTTTTGACTTGCCTGTCCAGGTGCCCTTACTGATTATTATTTTTATCGCATTATGATCTGAGAAGGTTACATTTATTATATCTGCTCTTTTGCATTTGTTTGCCATGATTCTATGCCCTATTACATGGTCAATCTTTGTAAATGTACCATGTGCAGCTGAAAAGAAGGTGTATTCCTTTTTGTCCCTATTTATTTTTCTCCACATATCAATTAGATCTAATTTTTCTAGGACTTCATTCATCTCTCTTACCTCTTTCTTATTTATTTTTTGGTTTGATTTATCTAGATCTGAAAGAGGAATATTTAGATCTCCCACTATTATGGTTTTACTATCTATTTCCTTCTTGAGCTCTGCCAGTTTCTCCTTTAAGAATTTGGATGCTATACCACTTGGTGCATATATATTGAGCAGTGTTATTTCCTCATTGTTTATACTGCCTTTAATCAGGATGTAATGGCCTTCCCTGTCTTTTTTAATCATACCTATTTTTACTTTGGCTTTGTCAGAGATCATGATAGCCACTCCTGCCTTCTTTTTCTCATTTGATGCCCAAAAGATTTTGCTCATACCCTTAACCTTGAACTTGTGTGTGTCTACCCGCCTCATATGTGTTTCTTGTAGACAACCTATGGTAGGATTTTGGTTTCTGAACCACTCTGCTATTTGCTTCCGTTTTATGAGTGAGTTCATCCCGTTCACATTCAGAGTTACAATTGTTAGTTGTGTATTCACTGACATTTTTTGTATCCTCCCCTAGACCCACTCCTTCTTATTGCACTATTTTCTTTTACACCAGTGGTTTGCTTTCAGCCAGTATCCCTTATCCCCTCCCTTGATTGACTTCCCTTTCTGTCCCCTCCCTTGTTGTTCCCTTATTTTTGTTTTTTTTTTTTAAAGACCTAATGAATTCCCTCCCCCTTCTTATTCCCTCCCTTTTTGGCCTCCCCACTCCCCTGCTCCCTTTGGTTTATCCCTTCTGACTTTCTCAGTAGGGTTAGATGGAGTTTTTTATCCAGATGGATAATAAAGCTACTCTTCCTTCTCCGGGTTGATTATACTGAGAGTAAGGTTTGATTATTACCTCTTAATGCTCTCTTCCTCTCCTTCTTATGGTAGTATTTATCCCCTCCCCTTCCCATGCCCTCTTTGTGTGTAATAGAATATCTTATTTTTCTTATTTACTTGGATTTTTCTTGGTGTCCCCTACTATTCCTCCCCTCTTTCCCAGCCCCCATGTCATCTTAGACCATTTAGTATCCTGTCCTCTCCCTATGAATTATTCTTCTGGTTGCTATAATAGTGAATATTATAATAGTGTATAGAGTTCACTACAGAGAATTATACATAGCATTTCTCCACCTAGTAATACAGATAATTAGATCTTATTTATGCCCTTAAAGAGTCAAGCTTAAAAGACTATGAGTTTTCTTTCTTTTCCCTCTGTTTCTTATTTACCTTTTCATCATCTTTCTCTTGATATCTGTGGTTGAGTGTCAAACTTTCCTATTAGTCCCGGTCTCTTTTGTGCAAAAACTTGGAATTCTTCAATTTTGTTGAATGCCCATACTTTCCCCTGAAAGTATATGGTTAGTTTCGCTGGGTAGTTGATTCGTGGCTGAAGGCCCAGCTCTCTTGCCTTTCTGAATATTGTATTCCACGCCTTGCGTTCTTTTAGTGTTGAGGCTGCCAGATCCTGTGTGATCCTTATTGGTGCTCCTTGATATTTGAATTGTCTCTTTCTGGCTTCTTGTAAGATTTTTTCTTTGACTCGAAAGCTCTTCAATTTCGCTATTATATTTCTGGGTGTTGACTTTTCTGGGTCCAGTTTAGAGGGCGTTCTATGGATCCTTTCAATGTCTATATTGCCCTCTTGTTGTAGAACTTCAGGGCAATTTTGCTGAATAATTTCTTTGAGTATGGAGTCCATGTTTTTATTAATTTCTGCCTTTTCTGGAATACCAATGATTCTCAAGTTATCTCTTCTAGACCAGTTTTCTTGGTCTGTCACTCTCTCCTTGAGATATTTCATGTTTCCTTCTATTTTATCAGTCTTTTGACTTTGTTTTATTTGTTCTTGTTGTCTTGAGAGATCATTGGTTTCTAAATGTTCGATTCTAGCCTTTAAGGATTGGTTTTCCTTTTCAATCTGGTCATTTTTGGTCTTCAGTTGTCTTGTCTCACTTTCCAATTGCGAAATTCTGCCTTTTAAACTGTTATTTTCTTGCCAGATTTCTTCCATCTTCCTTAGCATTTCATTTTTAAACTCTTCCATAACTTGTGACCAGCTTTCATTTTTTGGGGGAGGTTTGGATTTTTGTTTTCCCTCCTCTGTTGTCTGGATTTTCTCTGTGTAGAAGTTGTCCAGTGTTCCAGAGTTTCTCTTGATGGTCTTTTTCTTCTGGATTTCCTTATTGCTGGCCATTGTTAGCCCCGCCCCTTTTCCGCTTGGTCTTTGCACTCCGGGTCTGCCTGGGCCTTGCAAGCTTGGGGGGGGGCCTCAGGTCTCCTTGTCCTCGGGGTCAGGCCTCCTGGTAGTTCCAGGTCTGCCCCTCTGCCCGAGGTTCCTTCAGCAGTCTTTGGGGCTGCTTCCACAGCCGCGCTCAGGTCTGTACCTGGTCCTCACTGGAGGTCCAAGCCTGGGCTGGAGATCGTTCTTCAAGCCTAGGGCACTGCCTTTGCCTGCGCTGCTGCTCTTAGGGCCCTGCTTTCACCCCCGCAGAAGGTAGTGAAAGTCTGTGGGCTGGAGATCTTTATTCGCCCCTGAGGCGATGCCTTCAGTGCTTGGGAAAGGCCGCCTTTTAGGGGCCTTTGTCCCGGCCGGAGGCGGTGCCTTCACCCACGTGGGCGCTCAGGGAGACTCCCAGCCACCTGGGGTCCCTCGTCTTGCAGCGCACAGGTACAGGCTCAGGGGCTGCCAGTGATTATCTGGTTGCCCCAGTCCTGTTTACCGGCTTGTGCGGTGTGGGGGGTGGGGGAGGGGCTTCTTCCTCTCGTGTTTTAGTGTGAACTGTTTCACCCCTTTAAAGTGTGGAAATGCCCCGATTCTGCGTACCTTCAATGCTGCGCCCTGTTGTGGGGTTCCTTTGTTCCTCTGGACTCGTTTTTATTTCCCCTTGAGGGGTCCTGTGTGGTTCGGTCAGGAGAGATCGAGCAGCGGCTCCTTACTCTGCCGCCATCTTCTATAAACATTTCTTAATGGAGATAGATTGCTTTGATATAATTTTTTTTTACCATGTCACATATGAAAAAGTGGAAAATGTATTTAAGAAATGGAGATAAACATGCTTGATTTAAGCACATTGGGAACCCGCATGATTTAAACCACATCGAAAAATCTATGGGATATAATTGAACCTAGACTTCGAAAAATCAACTGTTAATTTAAGCTATGTTTAATATTCCATGCAATGTATGGTTTCATGAATAATAACTAAAGGATGCATATCTGAAACATGTGAATTCAATGATAAATTGTGTGAATTAAGTGACTACATTAAAAGGAGGACATTGAATAATAAAAATCTTAAAGCTATAAAAAGGTATACTCTTAGTTCTGCCTATTGATTTTTCAGAAAAAGGAAAGAAATATTGCTGGAAAATATGACTTAAGATGATGTCAGTTATGAAATGAGAATAATCTTCCTAGAACTCCAAGGCATATAGCTTTCTAGATAACATCTACTCTATTCTAAGGACCTAGAATGATTTGTAAAGAAAGGAAAGTCTCTTTATTAATATTTTTCTTTGAACCTATGTTCTATACATTTTTCTTGTCTGACAAAAGAAAATGACATACTTTTGGGACAATCTACAGTAAACCAATTGAGTTTTGTATGAAAACCAATGCAAGCTTTTTGGAACTTATTTTTTCCTGGGCTTTTGAATTATTTCCAATTTTGATATAGTCTAAATGTTACACATCAATGATGCTAAACCAAGCAAAATGTTTCCATGAGAACATTGAATATGCATCAGAAAAAGTGTTTATATATCAGATGGTAACATAGCTTCTACTAATCCAAGGATTACTGCTATATCCTTTTGATAAAGCAAACTAAATTATGAAACCCAGAAATTAGCAGTGTTGTATATCCCTGAAGTCAGATCCAAAAGAAAGCAATACTGTTGATGTGGAAAAGATCAATCCAATCCCAACCTTTCCAATCCCAACAGCAAGTGAAAGAAAACAATTGTGATTTTCTCAGTTTGCTAGCTAAAGACCTTCCCATAAATTGCAAGCTGAGGAAGTTGACTTTCTCTCATTGTTTAAGAGTGCCTAGAAAAAGGAAACAAAACAATGTATTTTAAATGCAAAGAAGAAAAATCAATTGACAATAAATTCAATTAAACAGAAAATTTTTGTCCACTCAGTCTGCTTCTTACCACCACCCCCCCCACTACGTACTCCAATTCAATGCTCTCCATTCTCCTTTCTGCGATGTAGATATTCCTAATTTCCTTGAAGGTTTGACTCAAATGTTCTTCTTGTCAAGCTGATAACAGTCTGAATACTCTAGCCCACATCCCTTAGAATTGTTTTGTATTTTAAAAATATATTTTGTATTTTCTTACATATATATGTTACATAAATTGAGAAAAAGAGTTTTTTCTTTGATCATGTTCTTTAGTCCTAGAAGATCACAATGAACAAAGAAAAATGAGGAAGTTATGGACTAACTAAAAATGACATCATGAGCAAGGCCTCTTTACAAAATGGGAGTGGGTAACCAGATTGAATTAGAACTGGCCATTGGTCAAGAAAAGATTTGTTCCTATAACCTCTATTACTCTCAAAAGTTTAAGAGTTCATATGCCCAAAGGGCTATAAAAGACTCTCTGCCCTTTCATCCAGCCATACCACTGCTGGATTTGTACCCCAAAGTGATCATAGGTAAAAAGACTTGTATAAAAATATTCATAGCTGTGCTCTTTGTGGTGGCAAAAAATTGGAAAATGAGGGAATGTCCTTCAATTGGGAAATGGCTGAACAAATTGTGGTATATGCTGGTGATGGAATACTATTATGCTCAAAGGAATAATGCACTGGAAGAATTCCATGTGAACTGGAAAGACCTCCAGGAACTGATGCAGAGTGAAAGGAGCAGAGCCAGAAGAACATTGTACATTGTGGTAAAATCGAATGTAATGGACTTCTGTACTAGCAACAATGCAATAATCCAGGCAAATTCTGAGGGACTTATAAGAAAGAATCCTATTCACATCCAGAAAAAGAACTGTAGGAGTAGAAACACAGAGAAAAATAACTGTTTGATCACATGGTCCATTGGTATGTAACCAATATGAGACTTTGCACGTATGACTTATTAGAAGAAATGGGATCAACAAAGGAGCACAGATTTTATCTATACAGTGCCACAGAAGCACGTACTTAACCTGCCAAAAGAACACACAGGTCAAAAAGAGAAACCAATCCTAAGGAGTTGAACCTACTGTGAGCATCAAAATTAAGATGTAGGACTCCTTGACTACACTCCTTGTGAAAATTTATATCAGGTACCTAACAATTGGCTCTTCTGGCTCCATATCTATCCTTGAGAAGAAATGATGAAAGAAGACAAGAAAAAACAATGAAATATCAACGAATAAATAAAAATCTAGTCCCTTTTTTCTAAATTACTTACTATGGTTATTGACTGTGGTCCTGGCTGATAAGTGGGTAAGTGCCTGATGCTGGACATGGATTGCTTTGATTGGACATTATTCAAAGACCTAGTGTGATATTTTTTTCTAATATAGATCTTTTTTTATATGAAATTTAGAATTGGATGTTTAGAATTTTTCATCAACTAGTTGTTTGGCCTTTTTGTGCTAATTTTTTAAAGATTTTTTAAAATATTTTATTTTTTTAGAAAAATTTTCCGTGGTTCCATGATTCTTGTTTTTACTTACCCTTTTACCCCCTTTCTCTCTCCCCTCATATACAATGTGCATTTCCACTTTTAATATGTGTGATCAATTAAGACTTATTTACATATTACTGATAGTTGCATTGGTGTGGTCCTTTAGTGTCTATATCCCCAACCATGGCCACATCAACCCATGTGTTCAAGTGGTTGTTTTTTTCTGTGTTTCCACTCCTGCAGTTCTTCCTCTGAAAGTGGGTAGCATTCTTTTCCATAAATCCCTCAGATGCTGCCAGTACAGAAGTCCATTACATTTTATTTTACCACAGTATATCAGTCTCTGTATACAATGTTCTTCTGGCTCTGCTTCTTTCACTCTGCATCAATTCCTGGAGGTCTTTCCAGTTTACATGGAATTCCTCCAGTTTATTATTCCTTTGAGCACAATAGTATTCCATCACCAACATATACCACAATTTGTTTATCCATTCCTCAATTGAAGAGCATCCCTTCGTTTGCAGTTTTTTTGCCACCAGAAAAAGCATAGCTTTAAATATTTTCACACAAGTCTGCTTATCTATGAACTCTTTCGGGTACAAACCCAGCAATTCTATGGCTGGATCGAAGGGCAGACAGTCTTTTAGAGCTCTTTGGGAATAGTTCCAAATAGCCATCCAGAATGGTTGGATCAATTCACAACTCCACCAGCAATACATTGATGTCCCAATTTGACCACATCCCCTCTAACATTCATGACTCTCCCCTTCTATTATTTTAGCCAATCTGCTAGGTGTGAGGTGATATCTCAGAGTTGTTTTGATTTGCATTTCTCTAATTATTAGATATTTAGAATACTTTCTCATGTGTTTATTGATAGTTTTGATTTCTTTATTTGAAAATTGCCTATTCATATCCCTTGCCCATTTATCAATTGGGGAATGGCTTGATTTTTAATACAATTGATTTAGCTCCTTGTATATTTGAGTAATTAGATCTCTGTCAGAGTTTTTTGTTATAAAGATTTTTTCCCATTTTGTTGTTTCCCTTCTGATTTTGGTTGCATTGTTTTTGTTTCTACAAAAACTTTTTAATTTAATAAAATCAAAATTATTTATTTTACATTTTGTAATTTTTTCTAACTCTTGCTTGGTTTTAAAATTTTCTCTTTCCCATAGATCTGAAAGGTATACTATTCTATGTTCACCTAATTTTCTTATAATTTCCTTCTTTATATTCAAGTCATTCACCCATTCTGAATTTATCTTGGTGTAAGGTGTGAGATGTTGATCTAAGCCTAATCTCTCCCATATTGTTTTCCAATTTTCCCAACAGTTTTTGTCAAATAGTGGATTTTTGTCCCCAAAGTTGGTCTTACTAATTATTATTAATTATTATTTTTATTGCATTATGATCTGAGAAGGTTACATTTATTATTTCTGCACTCTTTCATTTGTTTGTAATGGTACTATGCCCTGTTACATGGTTAATCTTTGTGAATGTACCATGTGCAGCTGAAAAGAAGGTGTATTCCTTTTTGTCCCTATTTATTTTCTCCACATATGTATTAATTCTAATTTTTCTAGCATTTCATTCACCTCTCTTATCTCTTTCTTATTTATTTTTTGGTTTGATTTATCTGGATCTGAAAGATGAATATTGATTTTACTATCCAGTTCCTTCTTGAGCTCAGCCAGTTTCTCCTTTAGGAATTTGTATGCTATACCATTTGGTGCATAAACGTTGAGTAATTTTATTTCCACATTGTCTACACTGTCTTTTATCAGTATGTAATTATTTTCTCTGTCTCTTTTAATCAGATCTATTTTTACTTTGCCTTTGTCAGAAATCATGATTGCCACTGCTGCCTTCTTTTTCTCATTTGAAGCCCAAAAGAATTTGCTCCAGCCCTTGACCTTAAACCTGTGTCTGTCCACCTGCCTCATATGTGTTTCTTGTAGATAACTTATGGTAGGATTTTGCTTTCTAATCCACTCTGCTATTTGCTTCCATTTTATGGGCAAGTTCATCCCATTCACATTCAGAGTTATAATTATTAGTTGTGTATTTGCCAACATTTTGGTATCCTCTCCTAGTTCTACTCTTTCTTCTTACACTATTTACTTTTAAACCAGTGGTTTGTTTTAAACCAGTAACCCTTGTCCCCTCCCTTGATTTACTTCCCTTTCTACCCCCTCCCTTATTATTCCCCACTTTTTATTTTTTAAGGCCTAATGAATTCCCTCCCCCTTCTCCTCCCCTCCCTTTTTTGACCTCCCCACTCCCCAACTCTTCTTGCTTAATCCCTTCTGACTTTCTCAGTAGGGTTAGATAGAATTCTATATCCCAATGGATATAGCTACTCTTCCCTCTCAGGATTAATTCTGCTGAGAGTAAGGTTTAAATATTACCTCTTAATGCTCTCTTCCTCTCCTTCTTATAATAGTATTCATCCCCTCCCCTTCCCATGCTCTCTTTTTGTGGTATAGAATATCCTATTTTTCTTATTCATTCAAATTTCTCTTGATGTCATCTACTATTCACTCCCCTCTTTTTTTCCCCACCCTGTCTCATCTTAGACCATTTAGTGCTCCAACCTCTCCCTAGAAGAATAATTCTTCTAATTACTATAATAGTAAATACAGTTTTTGAAAAATTACACATAACTTTTCTCCATATAGGAATACAAATAATTTGATCTTATTAAAGCCCTTAAATAGGCAAATTTAAAAATAAGAGTTTACTTTCTTTCCCCTCTGTTTCTTATTTACCTTTTCATGTTTCTCTTGATTTTTGTGTTTGGATATCGAACTTTCCATTTAGTCCTGGTCTTTTCTGTGCAAATACTTGGAATTCTTCTATCTTGTTGAATGCCCATACTTTCCCCTTTAAGTATATAGTCAGTTTTGATGGGTAGGTGATCCTTGGTTGTAGACCCAGTTCTCTTGCCTTTCTAAATTTCGTATTCCAAGCCTTGTGGTCTTGTAGTGTGGAGGCTGCCAGATCCCGTGTGATCCTGATTGGTTCTCCTTGATATCTGAATTGTCTCTTTCTGTCTTCTTGTAAAATTTTTTTTCTTTTACTTGGAAGCTCTTGAATTTGGTTATTATATTCCTGGGGGTTGTCTTTTCAGGGTTTAGTCTAGAGGGCGATCTATGTATCCTTTCAATGTCTAGATTAACCTCTTGTTGTAGAACTTCAGGGCAATTTTGCTGAATAATTTCTTTTAGTATGGAGTCCAAATTTCTATTAATTTATGCATTTTCAGGAAGATCAGTAATTCTCAAATTGTCTCTTCTAGACCTGTTTTCTTGGTCTATTAACTTCTCATTGAGATAGTTCATGTTTCCTTCTAATTTATCAGTCTTTTGACTATGATTTATTAATTTTTGTTGTCTTGTGAGATCATTGGCTTCTAATTGCCCAATTCTAGCCTTTAGAGCCTAGTTTTTAGCTATAATCTTTTGGTTTTCCTTTTCGATCTGGTCTGTTTGGTTCTTCAAGGCTTCCAGCTGTTCATTTCTGGTCTTCAATTTGCTTATCAATTCATTTTATTTCTGAGCCTCACTTTCCAATTGCAAAATTCTGCCTTTTAAAGTGTTATTTTCTTGCCAGATGTCTTCCACCTTTCTCATGATCTCAGATTTGAACTCTTCAAGAACTTGTTACCCATTTTCATTTTTGGGGAAGGTTTGGATGTCTTTAGTTATTTGTCCTCCTCTGATTTCTGGGTTTTTTCTGTGCAGAAGTTATCAAGTATTAGAGTTTTTTTTAATTTTTTCTTTGTCTTCTTGTTTATTTCTTGGGCTGAAGTCTGAGTAAGGCAATATGATTCTCTTTGTATGGAGTTAGGGAGCAGTTTTTGCCTACGCCTACTTTGTGAGTCTCCTGGTTTCTTTGGGGGACCCTTCAGGGGTCTCTGGTCTAGCTGTTTTCAGGGTTGAGACCCCATGTTCTTAGCCAGCTGCCCAGAGCCCAGAACTTCGCCCACATTTGCTCCTCTCCCTGGGGATTTTCCCTGAGTCTGAACATGCTGGGAGCTATTGCTGCCTCTCTCAGCCCCCTCCAGTGTCCAGAGTCAGAGTTTTCCAGCCTCCTGGGGTCTCTGGTCTAGCTGTTTTAAAGGTCAAGCCCCCATGGTCCTAGCCAGCTACCCAGAGCCTGGAACTTGGCCCATGCTTGTTCCACAACCTGAGATTTTCCCCCTTAGTCTGAGTGTGCTGGGTGGTGCTGCCTCTCTCAGCCCCACGCCCGTGTCCAAGGTCTGAGTTTTCCAGCCACTTGGGTTTTAGGTCTTGCTGTTCTCAGGGGCAAGCTCCTAGTGATGCTAGTTAACTGCCAAGGAGGTAGATTTTGTGCCCCTGCTGGCTCTAACTTTCAAGCACAGCCTCTGCTTCTGGTACTGTGGGTGGGGTGGAGAAGGGGTGATCTGCTTGCATTTTTATGGGAGCTATCCCCCCCCCTTATAGCATGGAAGTGCCCAAATCCCACATACCTTCAATACTGCACCCTATTGTGGCGTCCCTTCTTTCATCTGGATTTTGTTTTCTTGTCCTTTGGAGATATGCTGTATCTGTTTTTAAGGAGAGAAAGTCACCCTGTCTCTACTCTGCCACCATCTTAACCTGTATCTTGTGCTAATTTTTCTGATGAATTTGATTGGCAGTGATTCATATGCCTCTTGCCTCAGCCGTATATCCCTCTGTGATTTCAATGTTTCTTTCTATCTTCTTCAGGGGAGAATGTGTTTTTATTTCATATGGAGAGTTTAAGTTATTTTAGGAAAAGAGATTTACTACCTTCTGGAATAAAAATGGAGATGCCCGTGGAGACTACATGGAGAACACATGCTGATCCAGGAGCCTAAGAGAGCAACCATATGTGCAAAATTTTGAACTTTGGAGGGTTTTTAATTTATTTGTCTGGTTTAAAATTCATTTGTCTTGCTAAAATTCATTTGTTTTGTTAAATTCATTTGTTTTGTTTAAATGTATCTGTTTTATGTATATATATTTTTGTTGTGAAAGAAGGGGACTGCATCCTGAATTTTTTTTAAAGAAGTGCCAAGTATTTGATTTCCTTATATTGTAAAAATTGTTACCATTCTTCCCTTGTATTGATGTATATACCCTTTATTTTATTGTAATTGTAAATTTATTCATGTTTGTTATGATCGGGGGTGGGGGTGGGGAGACTGGTCTCCCAAAGGATCACAGGGGGGAATTGCAGTTTAAAATATTCTGTTCTCAAGGAGTTTACATTTTATTCAGAGGAAACAGTGTGTATATATGTAAGCAGTATGGAAAAGTAGCATTCTTCCTACTTCCCCTAGAATCCTAGATGCTGTATTCAAACCATGGCCCTGCCACTTATCTTCTGACTTTGAGCAAGTCTTTTAAATTCTCTGTAATTTTAATTTCTTCATCTGCAAAATAGCGAATTAGACTTGATAACCACCATCATTGTCTTATTCATTTCTAAATCTATTGTCTTGTAATCTCAATATTTAGAAAAGAAATACAAAATAATGTCAAAGGCTGGGCTCTAGGTACACTGGTGCCAGGAAAGGCTTCATGAATGAGGTGATACTTCAGCTAAACTCTGAAGAATAAATGAGATATTCAAAAGATGAGACAAGGAGGTAGGAAATTCAAGACTTGAAGGTTATGGAAATAGGAGTTGGAAGTTATATTGTAAATAAAGGAGGTGGGCCATTTTTGCTAAAAGGCAGTGAGGAGGAGGAATAACATAATAAGCCTGAGAGGATAGTATGTATCTAGACAGTAAAGGGTTTCAAATATAAATGTACAAATTTACATTTTATCATGGAGGCAATGGAGATCCTTTATCTTTTACTAAGCATTGGAATGACAGATTAACTAATCATGGAAATTCATGATCTCAGAAAAATCAAATAACAAGGCAATGGGAAGATGTATACTGGATGTGAGTAGATTGCAGCATATTATTAGCAATGACATCTGCACAAGAAGTGGTATAAAAGACATTGTTAAGAATTTCAGTAAAAGAAGGACCCCCCCCCCCCATATAGAGAAAGTAAAGAATAAAGGATAAACATTTATACTTACTGAGGGAACATCTGAGCTAAGATCATAGATTCAAGTATCTATGTGAATGATACAGTTACTAAATACCCACCCTAAATCTGTATTAGACTTTAAGCTTCATGATGACAAGGTGTTGTGTCTTATCTAAATTTTCTCTTTCTTCCAGTTACTAGCATAGTGCCCTGCAACCAGGCCATGATTTATGAGCATCTGTTGCATGGGCTTGAGAAAGTTAGGGATAATCCAGACATTTGAAGGGCAGAGTGTTATAAATTATGTTTGATGGATTTGAGCCACACTCTGGAGGGGTTTCACTATACAGAGGTGCTTTACATGAAATTATAATTTTAAATTGGAAAATGGAAGTGAAAGTTTTCTCACAAACCCTGGTGTTTGTCTAATGTACAACTGCCAACAGAGATTTTCCATAAATAAAAGCTATTTTTGCAGGTATTCATATGTGACTTTCTTATTGCTGTTTGTTGTAAATAAGATAATAATCAGTGGCCAAATGATAATATTTGTTTAAGTATAGTTCCTATTCCTGTTCTTCCCAGCAGTGTTTCACAGTAGGCAGCCAATAAATGTTTTCTGATGATGATGTAAATTGGTATATGAGTGGGAAATAGTTGAAAAAATTCCATTATTTTAATCCACTTTATTGTTTGTTTGTTTGACTTAAAGAGACATCCATTAGGGTATTTATTTGTGCCCTGAAAGATGTTGGGAAGATAGTCCTCTACCCCCTTATACTTGATTGGATTTTAGTGATAGCAATAAGTTTAAGATAATCAATATTGTACTTCTAAAGTGATTAGTATAATTCCAGCATAATCTTAATTACAACTAGTAGAATTCATGATTTTTATAAGGATTTCTAACTAAAGCATAAAACTGCTTTTAAAGGGATTTTCAATCCTTCCCTAAGTTTGCACTTCCTTTTAGCATAAGATGCTGACTATCTGAGTTTCATGTCCAGATACGGTGCAAATATCTGCACCCTTCCCTTTCTGGAAATAACCATAAGTAACATCCTTCCCACCCCCAGATCAGATGAGTCTTAAGTAATGGTCATCACTATTTCTCTATATAAGGGTATTGCCTTGTGATTTAACCTTTAGACTAATATTGGCTTTCCTAAATGAATTAACCAACCAGCTTTGTTATTGGATAACTATTTCCTAAGAAGATCTGTATGATGTTATATCTTGTGATATAAGTCCTGAACCTTGTATGGAAATATTCATTTTGTTACTGTACTAGTATATAAACTGGGTCCCTGTCGCCTTGTATGGTTTCTTGCTGGGGTCTAACATTGTAATACATACCGGAGATTGCTTTTGTTGGAAGATTTGGACCTCTTCCAATAAAATCTAATTTCCTATCTTAACTTGGAAACTTTTAAGTTATTTGAGTTGATTTATATAAACTGTCTATATCAGTGTGGTGGATTTATTTTTCCCGACAAAAATAATCCAGTTCCATAAAATTGTCCTTGTGATTCAGAAATATATCTCAGCATCTAAGAATTAACTCAGAGAAGCTGGTCCATTTTCCTTTTACAAAAGGGTCTCAGAACTGAGAATGCCTTAGCAATCATTCCATTTTAGCAGTTAGAGGAGTTATAAGAATTTGTTAATAAAGATGTTTGTATTATATTTCATAATGTTATAGAAAAAAATAAATGAGGAAGGAAAACTCTGGCTGAATCTATGCAACAAAGAACTAAAGAATTTAGAATAGGTAAATGATTTGTTCGCATAATTTAAGGACAAAATAAATCATACTTTTATGTTTAAATAATATGAATTCTTTATATGTGCAACTAAGTACTCTTGGATTTGAGTGCCTAATTACATCTAACATTTATTTCTGTGAGCTGCTACAAGCTGCTTAATTTCTCCATTTTTAATATGGAGGTGATGTATGAAAACAACTTACAGGAAATAGATGAATTGGAAACAACCCACAGGAAGCTTCTGAGGACTGATCAATGTCATAGTCCTCCTTCCCACTTCAAAAAGAACAACTATCTTCCTGAGTTTCCATGAAAAAAAGAGGGAAAAATAACAAAACAAAAAGAAAACAAAGAATCCTTTCTATAACTAAGTAGAGAATAAACCTTCAGGAGTCTTTCAAACTTTTTTATAATAGCCCAATTCCTGTACTGCACATTGTACCAAATATAAGTGTCTTCTCTTGATGTCTGGGTAGTAGACATCTGCTATTTATTCTAGTATTAATTCAAATGTTGTTTCTTAAATTAGTTTCTAAATTTAAAAAATTTTCTTAATAAAAACATAAGTAATATATTTATGTGACTGAGAGGCTAACCTTAGAGTCAGGAAAGCCAGGGTTTAAAATATGATTGACACATACTGGCTATATGACCATAGGCAAGTCATCTATTCATCTCTCTCCCTTCCCCCACCCATCTACTTAAAATTCTCTAAGGTTATAAACCTCAGACATGTTGTTGCTCTATGTATCTAGAAGGTATTTCCACACTGGGAGGCCCCTAGATGAATGAAATTACAGGTCTGGATGGCTCCTTCCCAAAAAAGCTACAGCTGCCAACTAGCATGCTAACAAAGTTCTGGAACAGTAAATTGGCCTTTCTCTCTCCAAATAACTGCATCCCTTCACATTTGACCTTTTTATAGATCAACAGGATCAAACAAGGGAATCAAAGGGGCTCCTCAGTCCTAGACTTGAAAGGATCATGGAAGAGACTCAAATACAAAAATTATGCCCTGAGGATAAAGGGCAAACCCCAAGAAGACTATGTAGCCGTTCTTTTAATTCCTAGACATTCTCACAATATCTTTGTTTGAACACTTAATAACCAAATAGTCATGCTGTTGAATTATAGTGTCTTAAGGAATTATAATGCCATATTTGGTTGGATATTGACAAGCATATGTAGCTCACAATGTAAAATTATTTGTATTGAGGTTGCATGCATTTATTATTGTAAGGCAAATAAATCATCCTTACATTTGAGATTTTGCTTTATTGGTCATATTCATTATATTTGAAACCTCATAACAGTGGCATATAGAAGGTGCTTAATAAATGCTTATTGCTACATAATGACAAAATAAATAGTAATAGCTAACATTTATATGGTACTTTTAAGTTGGCAAGACACTTTACAAATCTAATCAACTATCTCATGAAAATTATGGGAGGCAGATGCTTTTATGATCTCCATTTTACAAATAAAGAAATGTCCTTATTACAAATAAGGGAAATGAGAAATCAGGTAACTTTCCTGGGGTCAGAAAGCTGGAAATTTTCTAAATCAAGACTTGAATTTAGGTCTTCCTTGAATCCCTAGCATCGTATCTATTGAGCCCCGTAGCATGAAGATCAGAAGTATGTATCCACAGTCTCATGAATGGAGAAATGCAGACAAGCAAGAGAAAAGCAAAACATTTTAAAATGGCATATGCTGTTGAAAATTCCATCAGAAATCATTTATGAATGAATAACATAAGGAAAGTTATATGTCCTTTAGGTATAGCATTCTGCAAGCAATAGAATTCATCTTAGAATTCCTTCAGGGCCACTGAGGTAGTCTATCACAGAGCAGAGATCAAAGAGTGGAAAAACAGCAACAGGATACTAAAGCTCATTTGCAGGGGATGTAAGACCAAGCCCTAGAAATCTACTAAGACATATTTTTCATGGGGAGGAATGTTTCTCTGCCTAACAGAGTAATTTTTCTTCATCTAATAAGACATAGGACACACTCAAGTGTGCATAAATCATCTTGTGTTTGTTACATTTCTACTGTAAGTGGCTTGGATTGGAATACTTTGGACATTATTTATGTCAAAGAGAAGAAATATTATAGCAGTTAGATAAAGAAAGAAAATATCCCTGTTCCAGAGGCACAGAATTCACCTCTACTAATCTATGATCAGGAACAAGTTCCAAATGGCTAATGGAGTTTGTAAAATCGAAGATAACATAACTGGAAAATTCACTCAAAGGAAACAACTAGAGATAACATGCAATATGCTTGAGTAATCATAATGAAATGTTTCTAACTCAAGCTACACTTCACATCACATATGCAATGCTTTTTTTACATGACACGATAATAAATTGAAACGATCATTGCCTGTGTCATAAAAATCCTTTAACACCATAATCCTCCCTCTCTCATTTTATATCGAAAGGTTATGTATTAATTAATGATAGTCATTTAGCTATTGTTACTTGTAAATTATAACGAAGAAAGATTTCCTGGAATTATTTTTGGTTGTTATTTTTGCTTACTATCTTTTACTCAAAGTATTCTTCTGAGATCTGTTTCTTTGCCTTAGCTTACCTGACTCTTTCCACCTTCCTTAATTTTATGACTATCTCTGCTCCTCTCCCTAGCTTCTGCTAGAGGCAGTCCATTGCCATCATATCTCTTCTTACCATCTCTGCTGCTTTGGTTCTGTCCTTAACGCATGACCTTCAGGTCTGTTTCCCTTGGTACTGAGATACGCCTTGCTCATTCCTGACCCCCACTATGCTGTCCCTATAGCCCCACTTCTTAGGCCTCTTGCCTATCTCAGCTCCAAAAGACATACACTGTTCCTAGAGGGCACAGGCTCTCAGGATCACCCCTGCCTGGGCCAAGAGATCTTACCTTGGGGGGTGTAAATGCTGTTTGGAATGTTTTATATATCATTTATTTAGCTAAATGAATATTTTGAACAATATTGCAGTCAGTCAGAATATAATGCTTATTAAGGTGAAATAAAGAAGCTTCTAATGTGTATATATGTATATATGCACACACACATATATACATATATATTTAAAGCTATTATTAGAAGGTTTAAAACAAGATACCCCATAGAAGTAATATGTTTCAAACAACTTACTTGACCAAAAAAGGTATGTAGTACAATTATCTTCTTAAGAGGACACTTGAAAACATTAACACAATTCTGTGGTCGAATTAATTGTATTTTTTATACCCCCTGATTTCTCTGCTTTACAATGTATTAATGAATGTTTTTTAAGTCACTTCCCAGTTACATACTCAGCCATACACATTTCATTGTTCATCCTTTATTTTCAAAGAGGGCCAGTGACATAAACTGGATTTAAGTGAAGCAGACTTATACAAAGTTGTAAACTTCATTATCTCTTTCTGAGTCACTGAGGTCCAGTGGCAAGACAATGGTCAGGACTGATGATGATCTCGAATATAGTAGATTACTTTGGTATCTTTGATGTCTAACCAAGCTCTAGGGCAGTGATTCCCAAAGTCGGTGCCACCACCCCCTGGTGGGTGCTGCAGAGATCCAGAGGGGCGGTGATGACCACAGGTGCATTTGGGGGCAGTGAATAAGTGTAAGGGGGTGGTGAGAGTATATGACAGGTGGCGCTAAGTAATATTTTTTCTGGAAAAAGGGGCAGTAGACCAAAAAAATTTGGGAACCACTGCTCTAGGGTCTCCTTAGTTTCTTCTTTCTCCACTTTCATGGACATTAGAAAGAACCATCTTTATATATCCATTCTGCCATGGGGGGAAATCTTCACGTGCTTGGAGCCACAGGTAAGAGCTGGGATGCAGTTGAACACCATCCCTGAAAAAAAGACTTGTCAGGCCCTCATACTAATCTACCCTGAACATCCATAACCCCTCCCACAACAAACTTTAAAGAGGAACAGGAAAAACAAAACTACATATCAATCAATATATGTTTAGTTACCTGTCTCTCAGGATGACGGACCATTTGTTTTATGAACAGTCCTTCAGTATTAAGATTTTTCAAATCTCCTTTAAGATCTTTTTTCCTGTGTTATCTACTTCTAAAGAGAAAATTCTTGCCAATCTCTGTTTCCCCTTGATGTTTTGTACAAAAGCAATGTCAAAAAGGATCAGAGAACTTAGGAATCAATTTTCCACCCCCAATTTCACATGTGAGCAAACTAAAGTCTTCTTATTTTAGATTGCTTCAGGCAATACAGGATGGAGAAACTGTTGAGTTAGGACTTAGATTGCTTTTCATCTGGTTTAAAATTTTGTTTTGTTTTTGTTTACAAGTTGTGTTTTCCAATCAATCAAGAGCTATGTCATGAGTATACAAACACAAGCAATGAAACAATATGTATTCTCTAAGAGCTCATATTCCATAAGTGGGAACATGTATATACATAATTATATACAGAATAAGTATAAAACTGATAAATGCACATAAAACAATGTTGTTAAATAGGCAGCAGTTAAGAGGAGGTTATTAAATATGTTACTTCTACAAGGAGGGCACTAGCAATTAAGGAAGGGAAACAGGAAAGGTTTCATATAGAAAGTTGAACTTAAACTTCATCTTGAAGGAAGAGAGAGATTTTATGATGTAAAGACAAGAAAAGAGTGAATTCTAGGAAGGGAAAATAGTAAACAAAAAGGCATAGAGAAGGGAAATGAAAAGCCCTCTGTGATGAACAGAGAAAGGGAGTGAATAGGGAAATTTCTCCCTTCCACATATAACTTTAAGTCTCCAAGTGATTGTTGGTTGAGTTCATTTTTTTCCCTCATATGTTGTTCTTATTTTCATTTTAGCCCACTTTCCACTGTATAAAAATGATGTTTTTGAGAGCAGAGAAGATAGGCTGCTTTTTTCCTTTCCCCAAATTTCCCCAGGAACAGTCCTGTTGAGAGCTATTAAATTAAAGTTGAATTTGAAACATCAGTTACTTCTGTACTTTTAACAAAACTGTCTCAAACTCTTCTATACCTCAATTTCTTAACCATTGACCAGGGACTACATATATATTTCCCTGATTTGTGGAGTCAATGTCTATATTGGTCAAGAATGCTATCTTCCACTTATTTTCTTCCATGATTTAAAATGCCATAAAGTTCTGTTCCACAACAAAATCAAGCTAAGATGTCACCAAGATGTAATATCCTGCATTTTTGTATTGTCAGCTGTCCTTATGAAGCTTCTGAAAAATATTAATCTTTCAATGTGGGGGAGTGAAGATTCATTGACACCAATGCTTCTTAGTTCCTCATTCACATTTAATGCCTTGTTCTGATAATTTCATTCTATTATTCTCTTCAGCCTGGAAAATTCATTTTCAAGTGCTCTTCAATCATCACAGTTTCATTTGCAGCTTTAACTCTGGCACAAAAAACTCATTAGAATAAAAGCTGACTCTATGTTAGCACGATAGGATGAGAAGGGGATTCCTCTTGGTATGGCATTGATTGAGATGACAATAATTTAGGGAACTTCATACTTTTCATTATCTACTATTTCATCACAATCCAGCAACTTAATTCTAGACACATTGCTCAGTAAGACCTTAAGTCAGATAGAAGTTTATTATTGAAAACTTAAAGCCATCAAAGATTTTGTGGCTTTTAAATTATTACAAAAGTCTCTAGTTTTCTGAAAAGTTCATATAGCATGAAATATCTCTGAGAGAAATAATAATGTCACAGATCTAGAATTGAAAGGGACTTGATCTGATCGATTCTCCTCAATGTTTAGAGAAGAAAACTGAGACCTGGAGAGATATAGTGGCATATATACCTTCACACAGGTGGTAAATGGCAGAGGGGAAGGACTTGAAGCCAAGTTCTCTTGAGTACCTCAGCAGTGTTCTTTCTTCTGAACCATACCCCAAAATAGGATAACTAAGAAATAATAAGGGATCATGATTATATTTTTCAGATAAGTGAAATATCAGTGAATATTTATAAAGTTTTCCTCTTTTAAGAAAGTATATGACATTTGTGAACAGGTTTACATACTCAAATAGTTCTCTGATTTCATCAAGTTAGGAGTTTACTACAATAATGTAACCCATTTATGACTTTCCATCTTGAACACCTCTTGGCTATCTCCTCCCAGAAGTTTGTCACAAGGAAGTTTACACCATGTGCCAGAGGCTTTACTTACTTTCTCCCTAAATCATGAAGGTGCAAATGGAGAGCTCTGCCTGCCTTGTTATCCTTTATTCTCACTCTACATCTTGTCCATCTTCTTTATCAAAATTTTTACTTCTGATTTACAAAATTTCTCATTTGTTATATGTTGTAATTCAGGCACGTCCAACAACCACCTTTCTGATTCACCCTGCATGAAGTTCTTCTTTTGTTCTTTGAACATAATTTGCATAATGATAAGGTTTCATAGTGAATAGAGTAATGGCTCTGGAGTCAAGAAGACTCATTTTTCTACGTTCAAATATAGCCTCAAACATTTACTAGCTATGGCGTCGCAGACAAGATACTTAACCCTTTTTACCTTAGTTTCTTCCTCTGTAAAATGAGCTAAAGGAGGAAATGTCAAAATAATCCATTAATTCTACTAAGGAAAAAAACAAAACAAATGAAGTCACAGAGTCAGAAACACTGAAAATTATTGAACAACAGGAACAACATAACAAAGATGCAAGTCTCAGTGACATAAAGCAACACTGGTAAACGTTTTTAATTGAAAATATATGTCTTTCAATTCTAAAGGAGCTTTAGTGGGAGATGGAGGTAGCAAAGGAGAGAATTTTAAATGGAAAATAAAAATAAAAATTTAAGAAAAGAAGAAAACTTGATCTTTGCTATTAAAGGAAGTCTAGGGTCTGTAAACTGCTCTGTAGTTTCCTAAAATCAGTCTATTTCTTTTCTTTCCTTTTTAAAATCTGGACCCAGATCACTGACCATCTATATTGTCTATCCTAGATAATATATTCTGTTGGACAAACACTATATATGTCCATTCAATTGCATGTTGAAATTTGGGCAAGGGACATTATCCATTCATTTGTTCTTTCCTGTATAAATGAACAGAAGTGTTTAATTGATTTATAGATCCATTCCAACAGGCTCTTCAAAGACTTGGAGCTTGATACAGTAAACACAAGTCCATCCACAAACAGGAACATTGTAAAGAATCTCACCAATCATAGGGAATCCCAAATTAATGGAGACCCTGTACTGTATCTTTTCCATTTTAAAAATGAGAATGCTCTCAATTCACTCACATTTAGATTTTAAATAGATGCAAGAATAAAGATATAGGTGTATAATTCTTAATATCTTCTCAGTTACAATTATTGGGAATCCATAAATTCCAAAAGATTTTCACATCTTATAAGTCAGTCTCTCAATACTGTCACAATTGTATGATTTACAGCCCAAATTTTGTCTATTTATATTTGATCTAATCTAGTCTTTTCCCTACATTTTATGTGTTTAGTGACATACATTTCTTTTGTAAACATCTCAAAGACTGTAATGATGTAGTTCAACAATGGTGGTTCAACAATGTTTGAAGGGGAAAAAAATTAGTTGTTGTAAATACTTTTGAAAATTTTCAGTTTGAAGTACCCCTTTCATTGTCATCTTAAAATATCTTGTGATTTCTTTGCTTAGTAAAGTCTTTCCAAGCTCTTTTAAATATATATTATATATATATATCAAAGATACATATATGCATATATATATGTAATACATTAAATTATATTTGTGTCATGTGCTTTTCAGCTATTGCCAAATTTTGTGATAGCAAATTATCTTTAGAGGAACTTTATTCTTCACTGTTTCAATATGCTTTATCAATTAGTTCTGCTCAGAACCATCCATTACCCTTCACCATGAGATTTTATAGATAAGTTGAAAATTGAATCCAGTGTTGCCTTTGCCATACATCAGTATCTTTTTGGCAAGCCAATCAAGTGTTTTCTGACCAAGGTACTTTATGGATCCCTTTAGTTAATTTTTATAGCAATTAATTTACTTTGGTTTAATTTCTGGATGTAACTATTTTCCTTGATGTCATTTTCTATTTCTCACATTTTACTTTCAATATCTTGTTTATGTTATTCAAGGTTAAATTAACATTAATTTATCTATCTGAATAAATGCTAATTTGGTAAATCTTCATAGTTGAAGATAGTGCAGACAACTTGCCAAGGATTCAGAAACACTTAGTTACAAATGTTACTTCTGATATATGCTGTGTTAACTGGGAAATTTATATGACATCCCAGTGCCCAAGGAAATTCTCTAAGACTATAAATTGTAAAGCAAATATCTACCCTAAATTGACAGAGAGTTTCTACACTGGTTTCTAAGACCAATTAAATAACATATCTGTTCCCAAATCCCAATTTATGTGCTCTCTTTGAACATACACATGTAACAAATACATGTATTTGCTTATAAACAAGTATAATACACATAGATCTTTACACAAAAATGCAAAGGGAAAGAAATACTGGTTTGGAAATCAGTGGAATTTATTTCAAATCATAGCTCTGATACTTACCTACTATCTTTTCTGTGACTGGGACACATAATCTCCCTGGGCCTTAGTTTCTTCATCCATAAAATGGAGGTGGCTGTAGTAGATGGCCTCTGAGATCCCTTTCAGGTCTAAATCTATGATACTATGGTTTTATGTATGTTACAAATATATTATGTATAGAACACCTTGCTATAGAATTTAAGATTATTTCTGAACTTCTAGAAAATCTCAGAGAGAATATAAATTGATATTTGGGACCAAATCTGCATAGTGGATGATCATAAACCCAATCTCATGATTGGGTGGGACTAGGACTTTAACTTTCCAGCTCCATCTCCAATCTGGTCTGGTTCATTCTTCTCAATTCCTCACCATATTGATACCAAAAGAGTGAAGATACCAGATTGGCATAGCCCACTGCAATTCCACTCTACTGAGGTCAAGAGATTATTGAGCTTTAGCCTTCCCAGTAGCTGAGAGTTCAGGCAAGGGCTACCATGCATTACTATACTTTGTATTTTATTTTATTTCTTAATATTTTTTGTCTCAGAACTCAGTCATTGAGTTATATTTGGCCCATTTTCATTTTGGTCATAGCCTCTACTTTCTATCCTGAGCTATTTATTGTCATTCTGATCCCTTACTCTAGAGTTCTCATTTTACACCTAATTCCAATTTTTATCTCTTGCTCATCTTATTCTTAGACTTGCAATTTCTTATAACTTGTTAGGATGTACTTATGAGGCAATTCTTTACCTAAATATTATTTTCATAGTGTTCATGGACTTCTATTTACTCCTTTAATTAATGATTTAGGATTTGTGGAAGAGCCATTTTTTTTCCCAGTGGTTTGGTAGAGTACTATCTGTTCTGATGGTAATTTTTTGGTCTCCCTTCAGTGTTTTCTGTGGTCCAGCCTCATTGTCCTTGATCAGAATTCTTCACTCTTTCAGCCCCACTGAGACATCTCTTGCAAGCTTTTGATACCAACTTTTCTTCTAGTTCCCGCTTCTCTGTGTTTTTTCCCTCATTTAATTTTTTGCTTGTTTTATTTTTTGTCTTGAAATGGATAAAGGAGTTTGCCAATGTTTTTCTTTTAATTTCTTGCTCAATGATCTGAAGATTTTCTTATATCATTCTTGCAATGTATTGTATGGCAGGATTCTTCACATAATCATCTTAATTCTAAGTCACTCACAAACATTTGTAAGGTGTTTACTTTATTCAAGGTTCTTGCTAGACACTGAGAATACAAAGAAGATTAAAAATAGTCTATGACTTTGAGAAGATAAGTCTTCTAAGAAATTAAAGAAGGGGAAAAGTATTTTTTTTAGTTTTCTATAGATCACCACTATCTCTTTTTAATCAGTATCTGCCCCTCCAAAAAGATTGCTGCTAAATATGTCATAAAATAATAAAGGTTGTGGAGATTAAAATGAATATACCAAAATACTAAATATTATATTTATAAATATTTTATTAATAATAAACTAACAAAAAAGACTAACTAAAAGGTACTAACCAGCTTGCTCCAAGGAACCAAAGAGAGGACAGAGTTACAGCCAACTCTAAACCAATAATGTGACCACTCAAACGTGGAGGCGCAGGAAAAATTAAAGGGAATTTTGGGAAAAGTAAGGGACTTATGGGGAATGAAATCCAAGGTTCAAAATCTCCATTTTTACAAGGTAAATAGATTAATTGGATATATTTTAGTTATGTTCCCTTTTTCTGTATTACTTTTAACAATTAACAAAAAATTACCATAAGCAAGCATATAAGAAACTTTATCGTTGAGTTTAGAGCTAATTATCAGCTTTATGTTATTTAAGGAAATGAGAAAATTTCCCTTCTTAGGTTATAAAAAGAAAAGTGATTCAAGATTCATACAATGAACCTTTTACCAATCATGTACTTATAGTCGAGTTTCTATAGCTTATTATTTCAGTCATCTGAAATAGTTTGGAAAATTGCCATGGTTGTGGGGGGTGGGGAGAACAATATCTCTAGACACTCCTGATATAATTGTATGAGCTGGAATCTTTATATATACATTTCCTTATCTGGATATATTTAGTAGAGATAGAAGCTTTAAAAAGATCTATGTACCACATGTGCACTTTGGAGAACAAGGCCCTATACTTGGTAATCTATTCCTTCTGTAGTGCCTCTTGAACATTTAATCAAGCCTTCCAGAGTTAATCAAGGCTTTTACTTTGATTGGAATCTGAAGTCTAATAAAAATTCAGTCTGTAGAATGCCATCATTTTTTCTCTTTTTTTCTACAATAGGCTCTCCTTGACTCCCTGTACAGTATATTCTTTTGCTAAAGAAAGACAATCTTTTGGATGCTTTAACTTCCACTAAATCAGCTAATGTCAAATCACGCAAGCCTTCTGAGAAAACTTTCAGCTCAGGAAGTATGAGAATTTGGTAGAACTCTGTAATTAAAGCTACCATTTTTTCATATTTTATCCCTTCTTCCTAAGTCTTTTGCCTCACAAATTAAATCACAGAAGCATAGATATAGAGTTAGAAGGGCTTTCAGAAGCCATCTATCTAAGTCTAACTCCATGTTACAGAAGAAGTCACTGAGGCCCAGGGAAGTAAAATGATTTGCTGAGGGCACAGCAGTAGTTAAGTGGGATATGAACCAGTCAATGTCTTCTCACTCCAGGAGCCTGTACTCCACCATATCATGCTGCTATTGCCAAAGTATATATAAAGTCAATTTATACTTTTACTTTTTTTGGAGGGGAGTTGGGAGATGTGGATACATGGTAGATTGAAACCATAGGATCATAAGTAGGACCAAAAAACATTTTAAAGGTCATCCCTCTCTTTTCCAGATGTGGAAAATGGGAGCCAGGATTGAATGACTTGGTGGTGGTCCCGTAGAGTCAGTAAATGGGAGAATTAGGAATCAGCCTCTATTTCCTCTGAAGAAAGAATTCCTTACTGCAACTGTGCTCCCAGATTTTTTTATCTACACAAAGTATAGATGATTATTGCTGAACATAGATTTAAAGGTGTGCGAGGAGATCAGAAGTCACCTATTCTGTCTTAATTCTTTATTTTGCCATTGAGGAGGCTGAGTGATAGAGATCTAACCAATATACAGAGAGTCAGTGGTAAAGCTATATGTCAAACTCAGATCAAATACTGGATCCATTGCTTTCTCAATTATGCCGTTTTTGTTTCAAATTGATGATAATCATAAAATGCACTAAAATTTTGCCCAATCTGCAATAAAAACAACTGAGGAAGAGCTCTAAGTCTATAACCATTTGTTAAGAGAACCTGCCCCCCCCTTCATTTATGGGACCACAGTTCTTAGATACCCCTTTCTTCCAGAATACTGGTTTTTATAGTGCTGGTGATGCAAATGATACAGATGATTCAAAATAGAGTAGAAGATTTAATTTGTTGATAAACTTAGACTTTGGCTTTCCAAGTAGGCTAAGAGATGATGCAACCAAAATAATGGTCACAAGATAAGCAAGGAAAGGATCATCTCTGTTGACTAAGCAAATGACAGGATGAATGCCTCCCCATGTTGAGAAATAGAGGGAAATGTCACCAGGTGGAGGGGTACCCAAAATAACTGAGGGACTTTCCATAGGGAATTTCCATATTGGCACAAGAAGACTACCACTCCATGATGGGCAACAGACCGAGATGACAAAGGCCAAATGGTCATGAAAAATAGCTCGGGGACTTTCCTTGTCATTGGGACATTTCTATCATACAAAATTTGGGTGGAGGTCCAGAGGTCCTCTTGCCCACACTGATCTTTATCACTTTCTCAGGACAAAAGGATAGAGTTCTTTAGTTAGTGTTTTGTGCTAATATACTAAGCCTATGGCTTTTAGGCATCAAACATCAGAAAGAACATATTTAAACTGTTTAAATGTGAACATTCAAAAAATGTGAATTTATTCTCATTAATCAATCAAACTTCCTTGACTAAATTTAAGGATATAGAAGAATCACTTTTTCTATAAAATCACTCTAAACTAAACAATATGGAACTGAAAAAAATGTAGAACTCAAAATAATTTCATTTCCCACATTATGAATGTTTTCCCCTTTATTATCAAAGAACATTTATTAAGCACTTAAGTTTAAACAAAATCTAAAAGACTCATAATTATTAATAATCATTAATAAATTTCTACATGTGATAGGTATATAAGAGTTCTTTAATTACTCCCACTATATACCTTTGATTTCTCTATTCATTTCTGAATTTGTACATTTGCTTTTTTTTTTCTTTTCATATTTTTATATTCAGCATGTATACCTTTTTCTGCTAGAAGTGTCATTGAAGGAAGGGAGTACAAGATGAATGGAGACTGAAAAATCCCAAGAGGCAGTAATGATGAAGTCCATCTAGTAGTTTTCTTAGAGATGTAACACTTGGAAAATATTTAGCATCTAAACCAGGGGTTGGCAATGTATGGCTCTCGAGCCATATCTTGCTCCACCTCCCAGACCAGCCAGTCCCGGCCCAGCCTCAGGATGTGCCCCAAGGGGCCCTTCAGCCCCTGCCCCATATTCCAGCGCCTTCTGCCTCCATCCTCCTCCTTCTGAAGACGTTTATGACTCTCACGGCCAAAAAGGTTGCCGACCATTGAATAACTATAGTCTCACCAAATGCCTTGTTGTCCATTCCTGAAAACATGCCCAGGAGGTATTCCTACCCTGCATCTCCAATTTATCAATTAGTGGCTACTATTTCCAGATCATTATTTCAAGAATCTTCTAGCCACATTTAACTTCATTCCCTTTTTTTCTAGCTAATCCCTCTATAGTTTCATAGATAACTGCCTCACCATGTTGTATGTACCTTATCTTCCCCAATTTCCTCAAGTTCTAGAAACACAATTCATCAACAAGTCCCTTCTGCAAGCTGTTGAATAAGATGTGTTATCTGACTTCCCTATCATCCCACTTACTATTTTCTGTAAAGTTCTGGAACAAAGTGCTTATGTGTGCTGACACTCCTATGAAGCTTCCCCTCCCTTAAAGGCAGTAGTTATATTTCTGAATTTGTATAACAAGTGTTTTGTATATAATAACTTTTTAATAAGTACCTTTTCACTTATTCTATGTTTTTCTGTTCCCATGGAATCTTATAGATCTTCCCATCTATATTTATTGTTTTAAAGACCAGTATTTTCTAATGTTGACATATTATATTTTATTCAGCCATTCACCAAGTGCTGATTACCTGAATAGTTAAAACTTTTTTGAAACTATGAATAATGCTATTATGCATATTTTGAACTTTATTACATTAGGATGATGTGATATATTTGAAATTTAGTGACTATTAGATCAAAGACTTAGTAATATTTTGTGATGAGCTTTTCCAAGTTGGCACTCAAAGAAGTCCCATCGATTTTCAATTTTATCAGAAATTCATGAATATATATACATATGAGCACTAATTTTTATTAAATTTTATTAAAATATTTTCCATATTTATTGATGCTTTAAAATATTTTCTTGAAATGATAAGTTACTTTGATTGTTTTTTCTAATATCCTTGAATTCCTAGTCATGATGAACATTTTACATTAAAAGCTTACTTATTCATCTCTATTAAGACAAATCTCTAATCCATGTATCAAGTGTTATTCTTTCTGGAACTCAAATCCAATATCATTAAATGAATAAGAAGTAACAAGCTAGATGACCTCTAGGTGTATTAAATTAATCATGTCCAAAATAGAATTTATCTTTCCCCCATTCCAGATGTACTCCTCTTTCAAACTTCTCCATGTATTTCATGGATACCACTATCTTCACAGTTATGCAAATCTGTAAACTTTGAATCAATCTGAACTCTTCAATCTCTCTTACTTCTCTATTCTAATCAGTTGCCAAATCTTGTCTCTTTTCATTCCACACCATCTTTCTCATTTGTCTCCTTCTCTTTACTGAAATAACCTTCCAGTCTGAAGTCTTTCTCTTCTTTAACTCATCCTTTTCCAGAGTTCCCAAAGTGATTTTCCCAAGGTTAAGTCTGATCCTGATATTCTCTTGTTCATTATACTCCTGTGGTTTCCTATCATTGCTCAATGTGAAAAAGAATGTTTTTGTGTGGAAATTGAAATCCTTTAAAGTTTGGCTGCAATGTATCTATAATTTTAGCATGTGTTGTTTCTTTCCCATTCCTTGATTGTTCAACCATACACAATTCAAACTCTCAACTCTCTGTTCCTCTATGATATGTTAGTCCAGTGATGGGCAAATTACAGCCTGAGGGCCAGATGCGGCCCCCTGAAATGTTCTTTCTGGAAGCACATTATTCCTAATCTGATGAATACAATGAAAAGAATACAATACAATGAAACTTCAAAAGAGGCCTTAGAAACAGACTGACAGATGAGCATTTCCTTTCCTTTGGCCCCTCTTTAAAAAGTTTGCCCATCACTGTGTTAGTCAAATACTTTTCACTTCCCCCCCCAAAAATAATTATTAACATATAATTCACAACAGTGTGGATAAATCTAAGAATGGAATCTTAAGGTTTATTAATATGAAAATATTAAATAATTAAGTTGAATCATTGAAAGAAAGAACTGATTAAAATATTGATTTATAAATGTTAAATATCTGATGACTTTGATCAGATGGAACTCATAATATTTTTTTGGGGGGGAGATGACATATTCTCAGATTATTGAAAAACAAGCATAATCTAAGTAGTATTTGAAGGTTTCAATAAAACTAGAAACATTGGTATTAGGAAATTAAAGCATTACGTACCCAAAATAACTGAATTATATTTTGTATAAAAAATAACATTCTTTTCTTTTTGGTTTTCAGTGCTGATATCATTATGACTTATTAGCATTAAGTAGTACAAAACACTTTATTCTTTTTTTCTTTTAAACCTTTACCTTTCATCCTGGAATCAATATCATGTATTGGTTCCAAGGCAGAAGAGTGGGTAAGGGCTAGGCAATGGGAACTAAGTGACTTGCCCAGGGTCACTCAGCTGGGAAATGTCTGAGACCAGATTTGAAAGTAGGACCTCTCATCTCTAGGCCTGACTCTCAATCCACTGAGCTACCCAGCTGCCTCCCACTTTACTCTTTGGCACATATAATATATATTTCATTTTATCCTCATAACCCTGTGACATAGGTAACATTGTTATTTCCATTTTTTCCACAAATGAGGAAACTGAAACTAAGAAATCTTAGTTAAACATCTAAAATAGTATTTACAATATGATTTGAATTTTTATTCTAAGCCAAAGAATCTTCCTCCTGTGCCAATTGCTTGTCTACATAATATTTATTTTCCATCTTAATTTAATGTTTTATTTTGGATGTGAGTTTCAAGCACAATGAGAGCATTTTTATTAAATGGTAATTTACTATGTGAGCACTATTTTAAAAATACTGTAACTGAAAATATGCTTACATTTTAACTATCCTTGGAATAATCAGATTCTCACACTGAAAACAGTTCTATTATAACTTATGGCCTTTATTAAAATTTTATTAACCTTAATAAAATATAATTATCTTCTCCCAATAATTTCATATTTTAAAATCTATATTCCTTGATAATTCAAGTATTTAATGAAAAAATAACAATAGCAACAACTATACAGGCTCTTTAAACATGGAGAGATCAATGATATGTCTATTGCCAGTACCTTCACTTTCAACTTCTGTTCTCTAATTTTTATTCTTTCACATCAACCAATCCAAGATACTGATATTCAGGGCTTCTACTTTAAAATTCAATGACATAATTTTGTCAGTGTAATTTTTCCAGAACTCCTTTATATTTTATTCTATCTTTGTAGAAAATGGTCTTTTAAACTTACCAAAGCAATATATATGTATATATATATGTGCATATATATACATATATACATACACAATGCACCTTATGCATGTGTGTGCATGCATATTATATATATGTATGTGCATATATATGTACATATATATGACTATGTGAAATGGGTTCAAATACTCATATATATCGCCTTGTGGACAACCTTCTGATAATCCCTTGAGTTTAGTGGTTCATAGGCACTTTATGGGGATACGCTGAAGCCCTTCTAACTGGAAAGTATCTGTCAGAAATTTTATTCTTCTGGCAACAGGCATGAGGACCCATGTCACTTATTTGACACAAGTTGTTATAATAGTAATTTAATAGAAGGCCTTAAAAAAACTAAAATAAATAAGTCAATCTAGTCCCCCCTTTTAAATATTGATTATTTTGCCCAACTTCTTAAAACTTCAAGACTGTACTTAGTGAGAAAGGATCAGAATTATTGGGGAAAATGTTTGGTTTGTTTTTAAAGCATAATTTCTAATGAGTTGTCCTTTTGTGTGAAGGAAATTGCCTAGCCCTATCCCATATGAAAACACTCATACCCAAAGGCATGTAGCCTAAGCTATAAATGATGTTTTAATTATTCAGCTTAATACAAAGAATCACCTTAATGATTCTGGGAGCTGCGTGAATCCTAGAGGCAACTTTGTAGGCTCACATCACATATGGTACAAACTGATGGTTTGGGCATCCCTGATTAAAAAAGAAGGTAAAATAAAGTTATTTCAATAGTTGATGTTAAACCCAGAGATAGAGACATTCTTTTTCTGCCAAGTAGTCATCACCCAAGTTATATCATTAACAGCATGCCTTACCATTAGCTCATAAGGCTTCAGAGTAGTTACAAAGCTGAAGGAAGATGTTTTGAAGATAAAGCATTACAAAAATTTAAAAATACAGAAAGTTACCTTAGAGGCATTTTTTTAAATAAAGCTTAACAAACTAAGAAAATATATGGCTCATTCCATATATTTTCTTTACTATGAAATAAGCTCCCGTCATGGGGAAAAGTCATTTTATATAGCTCTATGGCTTTGAACTCTAGATATTTTCTATTAGATAGTTATTAGTTAGATGTGAACTTAGCTAAGATGCTTTTGACAAATGAAGAGATACAGCCAGCTGAGTTATGCAGGTCAATGATTAGCCACTTAGGGCAATATCTCTCAGGACTACACCTGCTTCTTTCTCTGTACCAGCAAGATGCAGATAGATGCAAAGAGAATTTTAATTTCTGAGATGATGTTTATCTGGCTGACTTATTAATACTGTTCTAGAATTGATTCTCTGAGGGAGAGAGAGAGAGAGAGAGAGAGAGAGAGAGAGAGAGAGAG
>NC_058135.1:69465566-69519688 GCF_016433145.1 Gracilinanus agilis | reverse complement strand
ATGTACATACATATATATATATATTATATTCCTGGAGTTTTTATTTCCTGAAGCTAATCAACTCATTATTTCTTATTACACAGTAGTATTGTGTCGCAATCTTATTCTACAATTGTTTGAATCACTCTTTATCATTTTAGCCAATCACTATTTATGCTGAATCTTTTGTCCATTTTGATGTGAGAAGTTAGTCTATATACATATTTTCCCAAATAGCTTTCCAGTTTTCCCAGCAATTATTGTCAAATGATTAGATCTTACTGCAAAAGCTTGGATTTTTGGATGTATCAAACATTAGATTATTATTTACTACTGAGCAGTGTAATAAGGTATATTATTAGAATGTAATTGAGGTGTCCATATAACATTTTATATGGAGAAATATGCAGATTACCCCTGGGCCTAGTTCTTATAGTAGGGTGTACTAAATCTATTCCACTGGTGGATAACTCCATTTCTTAGCAGATTTTTTCGATATTTACCAGGTACGATTATTTTGATGATTAATGTTTTATAATACAGTTTGAGAACTGGTACTACACCTTCTTTTATATTTTTTACTGATTATCTATATATTTTCAACCTTTTGTTCTTCCAGATGAATCCTGATTTTTTCTTTTTTTCTAGCTCTATATAATAATTCTTTGGGAGCTTGATTGGGATGAGACTAAATAACAATTCTGAAATTCTCATACTATTCACATTCAGAGTATGAATTCTAAGTGAAAATTAAAGTATTTAACTTTATTTTTCTTGCTTTTTACAACTTGTCTAATATGAAATTTTGTTTTGCATCTTTTCACATGTATAATCAGATTCATATTGCTTGCCTTCTCAATGGGTGGGGGAAAGGCATGAGAAAGAGAATTTAAAATTCAAAATTTAAAAAATGAATTATTTTGAGTTATGAGATGGAACATTGTATTTTTGAGCAATAGAAAGGTGACCAGTATCAATAAAGTTCAGACTACTTTAAGGGAAGTAAGGCATGAAAAGATTGGAAAGCAAAAAAAAAAAGGTCAGCTTATAAAAGCTAGCATAGGATTTTATTATTGATCTTAGAGGTGTTAGGTTGCCAATAGAGTTTATTGAAAAGGGGAGATGTTTTTCATGAAGGTTAATGGAGGATCAACTGGAGTGAGGAAATATTAAAGGTGGGGAGACAAACCAAGAGGCTGTTTCAATAGTATAGGCATTATATAATGTTTGCGCCAACTGAGGATTAATGTGCCTGTCTTTCTATAACTCCTTCAGCACTGATTGTCTCCCTATTTCCTTTATCTTTACCAATTTCTAAGTATGAAGTGGATCCTCGGAGTAATTATTTTAATTGGTACAAACACTCTGGAAGATGATTTGAAATTAAGAGTTCAGTTACAAAAATATAGACCCATATATATATATAAAATATTTATGGTACTTTTTCATAGTGGCAAAGAAACCTAGTATTTCCCATTCTTTGAGAAAATGGCCAAACAAGTTGTGGTTTATGACTACAAATGAATACTATGGTTCTTTAAGAAATAATAAATATGATAACTAGAGGGAATTGTGGAATTACAGATCAGAAATTTATAGAAGGGAACTTAACATTGTAGTTAGGATGTTCTCAAGAAACCAGATATTTAAAAAATAAATATTGAAGTAATAAAGGATTAAAGGACATAGGACAATCTTACCTAAAGCATTCTACTGATTCAATGCCATCCAAATTAAATTATCAAAAATTAATTTATTGAACAAGAAAAAGTTTAACAAAATTCATTTGTAAAAAACAAAAAGTCAAGACCATTAAAGGAAATAATGAAAAATATGTTAAGGAAGGAGGTCTAGCAGTATCAGATTTTAAATTATGTTACAAAGATGTTATTATCAAAACTATCTGATGCTAAGACATTCAAAAATAGATCACTGGAATAGAATAAACATAAAACAACCTATCATAAAGATTATAGTTACATTGAATTTGACAAAAGTAAAGTTCCAAGTTTTTGGAATAAAAATGGATTATTTCATGAAAATTTTGGGGAATAGTAGAAGACAGTTTGCCATAAAACAGATAAAAATCAGGGTGTTACACCATTTACCAAGATAGGATCAAAATGGATATATGATCTAGTTATAAAGGTAGAAATTACAAACAAATTAGAGGAACAGGAAACATACTGCCTAACAGATTTATAGATAGAAGAATTTATAAATAAGAGGTAAAATCATTGTGAAATATAAATGGATGAGTTTATAAAAAAAACTATCATATCTAAGAGTAGAATGAAATAAGTAAGTTTTATTTGGTGGTGGGGGGGTTATGGACAGTTTCTTGAATGAGAGCTGATATCTAAAAGATAAAGAGAACTTGTCAGATATTTGACGAGTGGAAATGATTCCCCAATTGATAAATGGCCAAAAACTATGAAGAATTTTTGGATGGAGTCAAAGCTTTACATAAATATATGAAAAATTGCTCTTAATCATTATTATTTAGAGAAATGTAAATCAAAACAATTTTGAGATACCATCTCACCCCTATCAGATTGGCTAAAATGATAAAAGAAAAAAAAATGATAAATATTGGTGGGGATGTGGTAAAATGGAGACACTCATACATTATTCATGGAATTGTGAACTAATTCAAACATTTTGGAGAGTAATCTTCAATTATACTTAAGGAGTTATAGGACTGTGTGTGTACCTTTTGATCCAATAATACCTCAGTTAATTTTATTTCCTAAGGAGATCAAGGAAAAAGGAAAATAAACTTAATATTCTAAAATGTTTGTGACAAATCTTTTTGTGGTGGCAAAGAACTAGAAACTGAAGAGATGTTCATCAATTGGAGAATGATTGACAAGTTGTGTATATTATCTTATGGGATATTATTATGTCATAAGAAAAGACCAACAAGATGATCCCTCTAAAAAACCTGGCAAGTCTTATATGAAATGATACAAAGTAAAGTGAGAAGAGCCAGGAAGATGTCCACCATAATAATAACAGCTGATGATCAGCTGTAAATGACAACTATTTTTAAAAAGGCAAGGATATAGCATAATTCCAATGGACTTGTGAAGAAAAAGGATATCCATTGCCATAGAATGAACAAAGTTTGAAATGAGATTGAAACATACCATTCTTTACTTTATTTCCTTCATGAATTTTTCTCTAGTTTAAGCAATATGTATCTTGATTCACAATATGATGAACAAGGGGAAATATGTATTATATGATAATATATATTACCTATATCTGTGATGGCAAACTATGGTGCAAGTCCAAAGATGATACACCGAGTGCTCTCTGTGAGCACTTGGCCACCCTTCCTCCTCCTGGCCAATGTTCATTACTGGAAAGGCAGAAGGACTCTTGTAGAGCTTCTCTCCTCCCCCTCTCCACTGTGCCTGATGACATTTTTCACATCACCTGCCCCTCTGCCTTAGCAGCCCAATGGGAGCTCACATTGGGTAAGGTGGGCAGATCACAGGCAGCAGAGTTGGAGGGGAGCAGGATACTTGGACCACTCCTCTCCCCCTCTTCACTTACAGTGAGGACATTTCTCACTTTACCCACCCCTCTGACCAGTAGCCCAAAGGGAACACTTTCTTCCCTGTGTGTGTTAAAGGTGGGGAGGGGCCCAGCACTTGGTCTGGGAGTGTGGGGGGTGGGAGGGGCATGATCTTCCATCTCTAAAAGGTTTGCCATTACTGACCTATATCATATCATATCATATCATGTCTTCTTGGTGAAGGGGAATGGGTGGAAGGGAGGGAAATAAAAGAATTATATAAAAATTTTTTGGATATAGCTCATGTGTTGATAAGCATATTCATTACATTTTATTACATATTTATAGCAAATTATTGTTTCAATCAGCAGAATACTTTAATTTTATTCTATCTATCGGGTACATGTAAACCACAAGCAGCGACTTAAGTTTAAGTTATATACACAAGTTAAACTAGCTAAAGACATCATTGAATATTTCTCAAGGCACAAGACATCACACTATTGAGCATAAGGAAGGGAGGACACCCTCAGACATATGCTGTGATTTATGAGTTCCTATCCAACTTTGCTACTTTGCTCATATGTATTATATTATTGTTATGTTACATATTATGTTATATATAAACAAAATACATCATAAAAATAAATGTAAACAATAATGACTTAATTAGACTTAACACGGGCTCACAAAAAGTTCCTTCATATTTCTTAGCAGCAGTGAAGGACTATGATTATGGAACAAAGCTTTTAAAATCAATTTTTAAAAATATACTGGATAGTTTAACTGAATTGGGGCTTGTTGTTCTTCACCATATGAACATAAATATACTTATATAGGAGTAGATCTCTGTATGGGAGATTGGGAAGGGAGCGCATTGGGAAATATGGGTCACATAAAGACGAAATAAGCTATTTAGAATTTATTTTTTTTAAGAGAATTATTCCAAACTACCTTATAAAAGCCTTCATTTTGAAAGTTAGGTCTTATGAAAGAAGGAAAGGACCCATGCATCTCTGCTAGTCTTTTCTTGTCCTGAGTCAATATTGCCATTGGTAGCAAACAGGAATCACTGGCAAATTCACAAGGTTTTTCTGAGTCAGAAAGTATTTTTTAATTAATTAATTAGTTACATAAAAATTCCCAAGTATCTCCTTCCCTTTTTAACTTCCCCACACTAAAGAAGACATCATTTGACAAAAATATATGTATATATAAATTTATGTCTTGCTTGTTTCTTTTTATTAGTTCTTTTTGCAGAGGTGGATATACAGAAGACATTCTTCAAATAATCTTTCTGTTGCATATATAATCTGCTCTTGTTTCTTCTCCTTTCACTTTTCATAATTTCATGTATGTCTTTTTTTTTTGTATTTTTTTTAAACCCTTGTACTTCAGTGTATTGTCTCATAGGTGGAAGATTGGTAAGGGTGGGCAATGGGGGTCAAGTGACTTGCCCAGGGTCACACAGCTGGGAAGTGGCTGAGGCTGGGTTTGAACCTAGGACCTCCTGTCTCTAGGCCTGACTCTCACTCCACTGAGCTACCCAGCTGCCCCATGTATGTCTTTTTATATTTTTTTTAATTAACCAGTTCATCTTCTCTTATGGTGTAGCAGTATTCCATCACAATCATTTGTCACAACTTGTTTAGCCATTCCCCAACTGAGGTTCAGTTTCTACCTCTTTGTCATCACAAAAAGATCTGCTCTAAATATTTTTAAAATATTTAGGTTCTTTTCCTCTTTCTCTGATCACCTTAGGAAATAAGCTTATTAGTGATACTGCTCGACCAAAAGGTGTACATAGTTTCATAACTCTTTGGATGTAATTCTAGATTGTAAAAGAGGCAAAATGGGGATAAACTGAAAATTCCATGCTCAAGTCCTGCCTCTAATGCTGCTGGCCTAGGGACTATAAACAGAACATAAGTACAATAGAATGGGCTCTGGTTCTTCAGAGAGCATAAGCTTAAATTCCATCTCTTACTCTTACTACCCTAGTGACAGTAGGCAAGTTATTTCACTTTGAGGGACCTCATTTTCTTCATCTCCTTCTCCCTGTCTTCCTCAACATAAAGCTTTAAGTTTACGATATTAGCCCTCTCTCAGGTTATGGATAGCTAGGTTTGGAAGGAAAGTTCTGCTTATATTAGACTAAAACAATACATTTTATTTAAAAATCTAATACGGGGGGCAGCTGGGTAGCTCAGTGGAGTGAGAGTCAGGCCTAGAGACAGGAGGTCCTAGGTTCAAACCCGGCCTCAGCCACTTCCCAGCTGTGTGACCCTGGGCAAGTCACTTGACCCCCATTGCCCACCTTTACCACTCTTCCACCTATGAGACAATACACCGAAGTACAAGGGTTTAAAAAAAATTCTAATTCATTCTCTACTTAGGTCTTAGTTTTAATGGAGGTGACCCTTAGTTCCCAAAGCCCTGCAACCACAATACAATCCCTGGGAAGGGCTAAAAATCTGGAAAGAATTGACCTATGGTCTACATTATCTAAGGACCACCCTAGATATGTCTGAAAAGGCTGGCTATTAGATGCTAATATGAATCTATATCCATCTACATCCCTATATATGTGTATCTATCTATCTATCTATCATCTCTCTATGTATGTATGTATGTATGTATGTATGTATGTATGTATCTATCTATCTATCTATCTATCTATCTACCTTTCAATTAAATTTCCAGTAAAATGTTCAAGAAAAGCATCAAAGAAGGGATAGCAGTGGAGTGATATTTGTGTTAGTGAAGTTAATATCCAAACCAATATGAAATTATGTATTATGTCTATGAAAAACGTTGTTGTGGTTGATTACCTCCTAAGCAGTACAGGTTTTCTCTTAAATCATTATGCTATTCAATTTCAGAATTTTCCAAGATTCATTAATACATTGCATTAATGTATAAGCATTGTAGAAAGCATTTTATGGGGCCGGAGTTCTTTTTGACAGAATTGTTATATCTTTGTTCAAGCAATTTCAGGTCAAAAACCACTAATGTGTCATGCATAAACAATTGAGTGTTTTAAACATTCACTGATGGAGTGGTATATTTCTTTAATATAGATAGTGAGAAACAGAAGGACACTCGACCAATTCATTTTTTTCATGGTTCTTTTATAATCAGTATCTTGGATAACTACTCTTTTCTACAAAGAAATATCATATCAAAGGACAAGAGTTATCAAGAAAAGCAAATCATTTGCTATGGTTGTAGAAAGCATAAATTATTATACCACTATATCAACCATAGCCTTGTTCTCCTTCCTTTGGTTGTTGTTTAAAAGCATTTTATTAATATCTGAGTGAATAAAGTGACTGACTATTTTAACATTATAAAATATATACAGCATGTGTCATAAAAAAACAAGCAAAAATCTTGGTGGTTTCCTGTGACTATAAACTTGATATTTTCAAGCCTCTGCTTTGTTTGTTCCTTTTATATCTCAGAAGAAACTTTAGGGAAAATTCAGAACACCATTTCAATTCACTAAGAAGGATTGGGATAAGAATTAAACTCTTAGGCTCTTTCTCTGACTGACTCTTTCCAGAAGGGGAAATGCTTTTGCTGCAGCAAGTCAGACAATATTTTATAACATTACTGGGAGGATAAGTCCTGGGATTGGCTCATTGTTCTACAGGCAGGGCCTACTTCTGGTTGCAAGATATAATCACTTAACCAAATTAAGAATGTAATGCCAGGTAGGGACCCTGGAAACTAAGAGGTCGGAAGGAAGAAAAAATCCAGAATTTGCACAAAAGCTCTATTTTTGTCTTTTTTCCCATTAAAGGTCCAAGGTTCAGGCAATAGAATGGTGTCTGTGAGAATTCCACTTGTCAGTCAGACATTGAGAACAGCTACATATTTGTGATGGCATCCCAGTCCTATTGAAAGAATATGAAGTGTGCATTGATGAGATTCATAATATGTAAGTTTGGGATACATACGACTTGAGTGAGCATGGACAAACTACATGACAATGCTTTAAAAATGAATAAACTAGTTCTTAATTAGTTCAAACAGTTTCTGCATTCACAAAATCAGAGAGCTAGACCAATACATACATGAAACATTTACTTCTAGGTGAGGGAGAGAGAGAAGATAGAAGGGAAGAAAGAAAATGGAAAAGGGGCAGAATTGAAATTAGTGAGAGTAAGGTCAAGAAGAAAAGAAATGTGTACAAGTAGTCTCTTCTATTCCTTAAACTATTATACTATGAAATCGCCTTTGCATGTAACTACACGCTCCAATAAATCATCATGGAATACTGCATTAGGATTAGAATGGAGTTCAGTTCTAAGTCTGGCTTTGCTTTTAGGTTGCCTTGTAATTTTCATAGATCTGGAAATGATTTTGGAGGTCATATAATCCAACTTTCTTTTTATGGACAAGGAATCAAAGCTTTTAGATAAAATGAAGTTTGTTCAAGGTTATCAAGGCAAAATCATTTGACTTATAGGTCTTAGACTTTTCTTCTATAAAGTACAGGGAATTTGATTAAATTATTTCTAAGGTTCTCAGAGCCCTAAAGTTCTATCCTTAATATCTTTCATGGAAGGACAATTTAATTGATACTCTTAATACTCAGTCCTGTTTACTGTTTGTCTGCCCAATGTGCTAGAACTATAATACTTGAGAATCTGCAATGGTTTCTACTTAAAATACATAAAATACTACTTAATATTTTATGAAGTAGAGTAACATGGTAGATAGAAAGTCAGGATAACCTGGGATCAAGTCTCACTTCTGAGAAATACTGGGGCACTATGAATCCTGGGCAAGTCATTTAAATTCCTGATGCCCTAGATAAGCACTCTAAAGTTATAACTTGCACAGAAGGTGCAGATCCATATCTATAGAGGAAATCTTCCTCATCTGAGTGTTCCATATACCATTGAAATTATAGAGTCTAGTCCCTGCTCTTACTTAGCAATTTTTAATATAACATCATGTATTGTAACAGCAATAATGTATAATGATCAACTCTGAATGATTTAACTATTATAAGTAATGCAAAGATTCAGGGCAACTCTAAGGGACTCATGATAAAAAAGGTTATCCACCACCATAGAAGGAACTGACGGAGTAAAAATGAACATTGAAGCATACTGTTTTTCACTTTGTGTCCTTTTGTGAGTCTTTTTGTCATATAAGCGGTCAATGTCTTCTTTCACAATATGATGAACATGGAAATAGGTATTGCCTGATAACACATCTAACCTATATCATATTATCTGCTATCTCAAAGACTAGGAAGGAGATGGAGGGAGAGACTATGGATCACAAAATATCAGGAAATGATCATTAAAAATGGAATCAGCATGTTAAAATACATATATAATGTCATTGCCTGAAAAAAAAATTGTCTAATTACTTTGTCTAATTTCCATAACATTTTGCTGTCTGAAGTATTTTATTATTATTATGATACTATCTTTTCATTATAACATCATCTTATTTTATTATAAATTATTACTAAAACCAAAATGGGAAGAAAAGTTAACTGAAATCCCTATTCAAACTCAAGTTTTATAGAATGAAAGCACCTGAAGAGAAATCACATCTCACATGTCTTTCTTATTGAATTATTTTTCTTATTTTCTTTTAGCCTTATTCTTCCTACTGCACAGACTGGATATGCAGGACCCATTCACAAGCTCAATACAACTGTTTCTGTGGAAATCTGGACTTGTTCTATTCCCACCCCATCCTAGTTCTTCCGTCCTGGTTGTTTCACACTCTTAGGGGCACCATATTGATATCAACCAATGAAAACACCCAATCAACTTTAGTTCTAGAGAAACTCTGAACTCATAAATTCAAGAAATTAACCCAAAAGAAGAGATTATGGGTCTGGATCTCTTTGCCAAATACTTGTGATTGAGTTCAAAAGTTAAGAGCCCTTGAATTTTGTGATTGGTGAATCCCTAAGATTGTGTCCATGAGCTCTGTGGTTGATTGCTTAGAAAAGATTGTTTGTCCCAAAATGGGGCAGTGTCCACAAATGAAAAATTAGTGAGGACAGACTTGATACCTATTTCTATGTAATAATAATAAAGAAGTTGGTAGTTCTCTCACTTGGGTGAGCAGGGAACCAAGTGTTCTTCTTTAAGTTTATTTGTGCCTCTAGGTGCCTAAATTACAAGGTTTCCAGGGGGGGTCAGGCTTTTACAGTTCTGTCTAGCAAACAGATATGGAGCTGACTATGGTAGGAGAGACAATACTTTAAAATATTAGGAGCATGCACAATCTCAGCTTGGAATAAAGCACCAGGACAAGTAGAACAACATTCTTTCCTGTCTTCCTCTGTCTCACTCATTCTCTTCTTTCCACTCCTCATATTTTCTTTCTCTCTGCCTCAGTCTCTTTGTTTAGATGTTTCTGCTTTTTTCTTTCACAGTCTACCTGTTTCTAAGTCTCTGTCAATCTGTCTCTGTACCTCTATCTCTGTTTCTGACTCTGTCTTTTTGTCTCAGTATTTTACTTGCTCTGTCACTCTCCAAGGTGTGTTTCTCTGTCTCTCTCTATGTCTCTATGTGTTGCTATCTCTCCTCTCTGTCTCTGTCTGTATCCCCCCAACCGCCCCCCCCAAAAAAAAACCAACAACAACACATTTTAGTAGCAGTGATAGCCGCCAGCTGTCTACAAAGCTTCTTCTCACCCCTAAAGCACCAAAGGAAATGAAATTCTGGAGCTGAGCACTGAAGATCTCTGGCCCACTAGACCTGGGGAAGGCAGCCGAACAAGCTGTTCATTGGACACAAGGTCAGCCAATGAAAAGGAAGCCGGCGTTGAGGAAGGAGTTATGCCTTGCACTCCAGTTCTGCCTCCCTCTCTCCTGCCACTCTAAGAGTGTGTGAGAGGATGGGAGGGGCTGAGAGGGAGCAGGAGAGAGTGCGGCATCCCTTGCTGGTAGATAAAAGTAAGGGACTCTGGTTTTGGATCAGTGCAGGAGTGCACTCTAAGTGGAACTGGTGACAGCATCATCATCATATCATCATCATCATCATCCCCTCACGGTCTAGGGCTTTGTACTTCTGGAAGGAGCGGTCCGACTGAGAAGCTCTGGCTGCTCTAGCCCCCTTCCTTGCACTGTATTCCCTGTGGGCACCTTCTGGAGTCACCTCCTCCCTAGCAGCTACTGCCTGGGTAAGGGAGATTCCAAGGCTTGGATTCCTCAGCTAAGAGTGGGAAACCGGTTCGCAGCAGCCACCCACAGGGCTGAGCTTCGGGCTGCTGGCCCCTCTTTGTAGAGCAGATTGCCACAGCGGCCGTGAGGCTGGCCACGGACCCCCTCTGTCCTGTGTCTAGAAGAGCTAGTTGCAGCAGGTCCACAGCAAAGCGGAGCAGAAACATGTTGGCGGAAATCAGCCTCCAGAGGTAATAGAATGGGAGGTATCTTTTTTTTTTTCTTTCCCCCCTCTTCTCAGTGACCAGATCAGGAAGGATTTGGGCTCCTTGCTAACCTTGGTGTATGCTTACTCTTCAGCACGGAGAAACAAGTTTGGTGTTGCATGCAATCTGAAATTCCCGGAACTCATACTAGCTGTTTAACCAGGCTTCCCTCTCTTCCGGTTTGAAATAAGCGTATTTAGCCTACTAGCAATAGCCCCTTGTGATAACTGACTCCCGGTTTGTAAATGTGATTTTTAAAGATTTTTTTTTTTTTTGGTGTGGTTCTTTTCGGCATGCCGTGATTATATTTACTTATGCATATTTATTAACCCTCTAACTTTTCATCTGCTGGAAAAGGCTGGCATTTAAAATATTCTTAAAAGACCCATTACAAGTTCACTGTAGCATTCGGAAGTCCTGTTATTTATCATCTTAGTTAACATCTGTCTTCTGAGTGTGGTACTGGAACCTGGCCTCAGGAAAGGAGTTTGGCGTGTGACACTCTTGCCCTCTAGTGTCTTGCTCCGTTGATGGCAGGTTGTTGGCCGATTTTTATTTAAATATTACATAACAGAAGAATAATCACGCTGTGAATACAACTGCCCAGCACTAAAGCCCATTTCTAGAAAGCACAATTCTAGGTCATTTGAAGTTTTGGCTTCCCTTCTGTTTAAAGCTTGGTCAGATTTTTCATTTGTTAGAACCTTCTCCGAGGTGAGTTTGTTCACTTGAGTTCACTAAAGGATTTAGTTAATTAGTGAATTATATCTACCTGATGACTTCCGCAGACTTTTAGGAGTTTATGAATAGACAAAAGAAATGATGAAATGGTTACTCTTTATTTTCCTAAAGTGTCATCAGTCATACAGAAATTACATTAAATGACATGACTGGTTTGAATCTCCTAGATTAATTAGTGGGAAAACAACCATTAAAATTTAATTAAGTTAAATAAGGAGATCTCTAGAAAGTACTCCAGGGCACTTTAAAAAAACAAACAAACAAAAAAAAACGTAAAAAGCTAGAATTAAGCATATATATTGACTCAGAGTTTTCTAAAACTGACAATTTATCATTATTTTTAAGTAAATATGAAGCACTGACTACATGTTCATTGAGCAAAGAATTTGCTAGGAATAGCAGAAATTTCAAATGCAACTTATTAGGCAAGTGGAAACTCACTCATTACTTCCCATTTGATCTCATTTATATTTATCACTATTGCTAAAAATAAAAAGGGTAATGAAATTGAATATGATATACAACTTGGTGGAAAATGACTGTATGAAGGACAAAAATATTTAGGATTAAAAACAGTCAGGTACAATACAATTATACCTCTCTAGAAAAATCACATTCTTAGTCTTTCCAATCTATTAGATCTTCAAATCCATTTTAATATTTTATATTAACTGCTTTTTAAAAATATTATTGTGGCCTGGCAGCATATGGTATTTGGGAAAAACATTTTCTAAACAGTTTTAACCGATCACATTAAATGTAAGCATCCATCCTTAAATCTTGAATCATACTTGAAACTGATATGAAATATTTGGAAACTACTTTCCCTATGTTGCAAAAATATTCCTGTTGTCAACTATAATTCCACTGCTATTCACCATGGGACATCACAATCCAACTGAGAATCACAAACAGTCTGTATATTTAGCTAAGGGACATTTTGCTTCTATCATCATTCTATTTTGATGTCACAATTTGAAAAAAAAAGTACTTTCTATAAATTGAAAGAAACATTTTTTCACATTAAATCATACCAAGAGATTTAAATTGCTAGGCTTTTTAAAAAATTCATATTTTTTAGTGCTACTGTAGCTTCTTTAGGGTACTATTTTTCTTAATGGCAACAAAGTTTTTTTTCTTTATTTTGATTTTAAAATGCTTCCTTATAATTTGTAACATGATATATTGCACTCTTGTGTTTACAAAGAGGCTTCAAATTAGCAATCCATACAGAAAGATCATGAACTTTTATCTTTTATAAAGAGATATTTTTATTTTGTTGTTTCCTTTTGCTATTACATAGGTTTCTCACATTAGATAATTTTACCCCCAGAAAAAACAATATTTTTCTTTTTTTTTATTTTCACAGATGATTTCACAGGGACTTTGGGGGGTGGGTGAAAGGTTTGATAACAAAACAATGGAACAGAAGCATAATCTTCACAGATGGTATTTAGGATTATTTTTCCCATGCTGATTCTTTCAAGAAGCCAGAAAGACCCTTTTTGTGAACCAGGATTTGAATATTGAATGGTAAATCCAAAAATAGTTTTATTTCACACTTTAAAATTCAAAGATCTGTGTTGTGAGGTACAGTATTAAGGAAATAGCTTATAAAAATGACCTTTTGGGCACTTTTGTTGAATCTCAAAAGCACTTTGGCACTTGGGGCCATTTTTTTTGGCATTGAAAACCCATATGTAAGTATGCAAAATTTATTCAAAGATATGCATACATTTTAATGCTTTAAGATTTTTGCATATGTTAAAGATAAAGGATTGGAAGAGATAAGAATGAGATATGGTATCCTCTTACCACTCATGCTACATGGAAAATTCTAATTGAAAAAAAAAGTATTTCCTTAATTAGGACTCTAATAGTTTCTAACACTGAGAATGGGATGAATGGGTGTTAAGATTGAAACATTTGAACATGGGTTCTGTGAGAACCAATCCAATTGCTATGAAATTACAATGCCAGAGAAGCATTTCTATCTACTATTCTATAATATTACTTATCAAGACAATCTTTTAAAAAATGAATAATATTGAAGGACATCTGAGAAAGAACCAAGAATTTTTTTATAGAAACTTTTTTTTTATAGTGGACTGTATCAGCTATTATATCTCACATTAAGTGACTTTCTTTTCTTCTCTAACTCCCATGATATTTTTGTGGATTTCTATAAAAGTTGGATATAACCAAGGGAAAGTGGCAAGGCCCCATTACTATCAATAACACCTAGAAATCATCTCCTAAGAGCTATAAATTGAAGACTGCAGCCCTTTATTACTCAACTGGCACATATCTCTTCTAAAAATAACTGAACATTCAGGCCAATCAAGTTCTAAACCCTTAGATTAATAATCATAGAATCTTAGCAAGATAAAAACCTCATGTTTGCAATCTTATTGAAAGAACATATTGAAAAGGCACAGCAATCAATTAAGCAAACTCGCAATGATCACTTATTTACTTAGCTTTAAGAGAGTTTAACAGAATTATGAGATGAGGATTTTATAGGCTAACCCTAAAGAGGCAATATTCATACCTGAAATGATTAGTAAAGAATGGGAAATTATAATTACTTATGTGTTGTAAAAATAAAATATTATATATGTTCTTTGTCAAGGAGGTCTTTACATATACATGTAACATATACATTGAATATGTACATGTGTATGTACATATCTATATTACACATGTATTCTCAAAAAGAAAGAAGGATCTATTCTTGCATTTGACATTATTGACTTTTATTACCTCCTCTCTGAACACTATCTACTCTTGAAAGGTCCATTATGGCTACTGACAACTAAAGACTTACTCCTACTCTCTAAATGGATTTTAATATAACACACTATATTTATGGAATTGCAAGGTTCACAAAGTGATTTTTTTTCTTTATAAGATGTGGCAATGTGCATGTGCTTATGTGTTCTGTAAGTTCCTGAAAGTGTGAATAGGAGTGGTTATCCTGAATCAACAAAGCAGATTAGTCAGGTCCTAAAGCAGTGTGTCCTACTCACACTAGTAGAGAGCATACGAAGTCCCTTTTCTCACTGTAGTGAATAGCCAGAGCAAACAAATTATAGCAGAATTGTGGCATTTGTCTTATCTAGTAGCATAGAAAAATATATGAGAGGCAAGTTGAAAGTCCTTCCCTCTTTTCCTGGAATTATACATCGTTACTGACCTCCTAGACCCAAATAACAAATTACATTATATTGGATATGATGTTAGCAAACCCAACACAAATTAAAAGCCAAATTTAGTATTTTTTCTCACTCGTTTGGCACATCATTTGCCATACCCTAATCATACAGGCAGAGTTCATTGTTGATTTTAGTAAGGGGTAAACCATCTGTATCCTTACCCATCATGGGGGGAGGGGTGTCCACTGAAAATGACTCATACTTCCATATGCTTTTTCTGGGGAGAAATGTGTTCTTATCCATGAATATGATTAAAGATTCTACTGGGAAATTCATAAAACTTGATTTCATCTCTAAAATATATTTTTTTCACATAGAAAATTATGGAATATGCTAAAAAGAGTGTGAATCTATAAGTAGAGTGCTGAACTTGTTTCAGGAAAATGTGGGTTAAAGTCCTATCTGAAGTATTGACATGTGCAGGAGGAATTATATACAAAGTAAGAAACAAATTTTGTTGGTGGAGGAAATCTTATGTTAGAGACCTGATGTACCATTGGATGGGGTCTAAGACAGTGATGGGCAAATTAGGACCCTCGGGCCAAATGCAGTCCCCTGAAATGTTCTATCCAGCCGCATGACATTATTTCTAATCTGACTAATATAATGAGTAGGATATAATACAATGAAACTTTGAAAGAGTTGCCTTAGAAACAGACTGACAGATGAGCATTTCCTTTCCTTTGGCCCCCTCTTTAAAAAGTTTGCCCATCACTGATCTAAGAAATTAAGAGACATTGTTAGGGTCTTTTTTTTTTAAGTTGGGGGTTTCAATATGCAGATTGATGTCTACTTAAACATCCTGGGGTCCAGGTCTTGAAAAAGTTATGAGTCATTCTAATTGAACTTCTTCCCAGCACCTGCTGCTCTGGTCATGTGGGTCGTATTTAACCCACCTTCAACTAACAATAGGTTATATCCATGGAATGCGAGTATGGTCAGTGGTATGATTCAAGTGGAGGAATACTAAATTTGTGGATGTTGTTTTGGTTAGGCACAATAAATCAACAATAATACCATATCCAGTATAAAATAATTTATTACCGGTGTCTGGAAGGCCACTAAAATGTTTATTCCCAGGAAAAGAGGGTTAGACTTTCAGGGTCAGATATTTGTGCTAGATGCCTCTACAGTAGTGATGTCAAACTCAAAGATAAATGGTACCACTAAGGGTCACTTAGCCATATTTAAGGATCCCTCTGCATTGTATATTGAAATAAACTACAAATTAATGTCCATTTTATTTTAGCTTTACTTATGTTATTAAGTATTTACCCATTATATTTTTAATTTGATTTGACTGAAGTCCATGGGCAGTGTATTTGATACCTCTGATTTAGGTCATATGTTTTTAATCTGGGATCCATGATTTAAAAAAAAAAAGATGTATTTTGTAGTTGTATTTCAACACAATGACTTTTCCTTAAAATTCAATGTATTTAAAATATATATTTAAAAGCATTATTCTGAGAAGTCTGTTCATCTCACTAGACTGACAAATGTAAACCATGACAAACAAAAAAAGTTTAAGAACTCTAGATCTAGAACTTTTTTTTTAACCCTTAACTTCTTGTATTGGCTCCTAGGTGGAAGAGTGGTAAGGGTGGGCAATGGGGGTCAAGTGACTTGCCCAGGGTCACATAGCTGGGAAGTGTCTGAGCCACCCAGCTGCCCCCTAGATCTAGAACTTTAAGCTTCTATAATTATTAATATTAATTTTTCTCAGTGCTCATTGCTTCTTGTATTTCTCATAAAACATATGAAAATGATACGGCTTTTTCATTCAGCTTAGTTTTCCATTTATACAATAATGAGTTTTCATTTCTATAGTATGTTGAATTTTAGATGATGTTGAGGCATTCAAATAGAAATGTCCAAAAAATGTTTGGATATGGACAGATAAAAAATGAAACTAGAAACAAATATGGGCATATAAGCACATAAACATATGTTGACACCATAAGCAAATCTAGATATGTCCAAACCTATCAAATATCTAGAAATGACCATTCTTTTTTACATCCTAAAAACAAGTCAACAAATATTCAAGTCCCTACCAATTGCCATGCACCAGAACGGTTGTAAGTGCTTTGAAGGTGTCCTTTGGATTCCTATTCATTGATTGAAGTGAAAATAAAAGGCTTAGGTGTTTTTATCGTTGTTATTTGAGAAATTGATTTCTGAAAGGGAGGAAAGCTATGGCAAATTAACTTGAGGGGACAGTAAGATCAAGTCAAGATTATTTTTAAGGATAAGGGTGACATAGATATATTTGAATGTTTTAGGGGAGGTGATGATAGCTAGAGAAAGACTGAAGATAAGAGAGACAGTAAATGATTGAAAGGTGAAAGATCCAAGAGCAGACAGGAAGGGATTGCATTAGGGGTATATGTATTAATTGCACTTGGTCTTGATAAGGAGAAGGACTACCTTTTTTATTAGATATTGAAGTAAGGGAGAGAATAGAAGGATAATAAAGTGTTTATGAGATACAGAATAACAAAAAATATGATACACAATACAGATGTCTTCTATTTTCTTGATAAAATGAGAATAAAGGCTTCTTGCTGAGAGAAATCAGAGAAATAATGCTATTAGAAGCTTGAAGAACATTAATAAGACTTCAAAGAGTTTCTATGAAGAGGGCAATAGAGTCAATTAGAGAAGAACAAAAGAATTACTTTACAATAATGTGGGCCTAGGAAAAGTTAGATTGCCAGCGAGGTGGTCAATTGATAGAGTAATAAAAATGTAGTCAGGAAGATTTGAGTTCAAATTATACATCAGACACTAGTTGTGTAATGATGGAATAGGCACTTACTTTCTCTCACCTTCAGTTTTCCTCATTTGTAAAATGAAGATAAAAATACCCTTTCTCCCCACTTTCTAAGGTTGTTGAGAGAATAAAAGAAATGAATATTTATAAAAATGCTCTGTAAACCTTAAAGAGCTAAATAAACATTATTTATACTTCATCTTCCTCATCATCTCAATTTGTAGTAGAACCCATCACAGAATTTTTTATTTACTTCTTTAACATAGATATTGGGGAGGAAAAAGTGGGATTAACCCAAGATCAGGTTTGGACAATGTAAATAGAATTAGGGGCAATTTTTTTTCCAAAGGACATGATGTTCTTATGTAGTTCAAATAATAAACTATAAGGTCAAGATTGTGATGGGAAGAAAATGAAGTCAGAGCAGGGAGTAGAGGAAAGGGTAGAATGATGAGAGGTAATGATGAAATCAAAGAATAAGGCCTGGGAGAACAGGAAGGACAGTATATTGTGATTAGATAGAATAATTTCAAAGTTCTTATTCAATAGAAAATTGCAGATGATTATGAGGGTAAACATATGACCATCCCTTTGAAAGACTGAGTTGTATTTAAGTGCAGGTTATGGAAGTTAAAGAAACTAATGATCTGGAAGCTCAGGATACTTGAGGGAGCATCAACATATATGGTGAAATCCCTAAATATGAAAAGGATTGTGACATAGAGGAAGACTGTGATCTAGGTACCGAAAGCATTGAAAAGAGAGGGAACAACCCTGATTCCAGAGAACTGATGACAAAAAATTCTATCTACTATTTGACAGCAAGGTGCAGAAAATGACAATTTTGGGCTCAGTCAATGTGTTTTTGCTTACATATATGAATGTATGTGAATATATATGAATATACATGCATATATTTGTACATATGTCTTTTTTCTCTTTTTTCCTTCCAATCAGGAAGTGAAAGGATGAATGAAACTGCAGACAGAATGGCATAAAAAAAGAAAAGAAAGAAAAAATGATTGGGGCATATGTATTTTTTTAAAATTCTCAGTTGAAAACGAAAGGAAGACTAGAAAGAAGCACAGACAATTGGGGTAGATTTTTAAATTACAGGTTGAATTTTTCATGGGCCTAGAATGAAAAGTAAGCCATACATACAAAAGAGCTAAGGTTTCCTGGATAATCATTTTTTCTCTTTTTCTATGTGGATGGAAATAACCATTTTGTTTGGTATTTGTTAAGTTTAGAATTCATTTTTTTTAAACCCTTGTACTTCGGTGTATTGTCTCATAGGTGGAAGATTGGTAAGGGTGGGCAATGGGGGTCAAGTGACTTGCCCAGGGTCACACAGCTGGGAAGTGGCTGAGGCCAGGTTTGAACCTAGGACCTCCTGTCTCTAGGCCTGACTCTCACTCCACTGAGCTACCCAGCTGCCCCAGAATTCATTTTTTAAATAATAAAATAATTAAAATGGTAGAGACACACAGAGAGACAGACAGTAGTTATAACCAAAATATAATGGGATGGTACTGAGAATTGAAGTGAACTCTCTTTTGCTTCTTCCAAATGAAACTCTCAACTATATTAGTCCATTATATACACCCCACGGCCTCACTAAACTAGAAGGAAGGTGAGAGAGAGATTTTGCTCAAATGTCAACCCTTTGCTCTGCACCTGTCACTTAAAATAAATTCTTTGAAATTCACTTCAACCATCAGTAGCATTCTGTTAGATCTTGGTTATAGTTGTCTACTGTCTCCAACTGGGAGAAGCCAGGCTTTTTTGGGCAAAAGAAAATAGGAGTGTGAGAAGACAAGGTCTAAGGTGAAGGGAAGTTTATTAATAACAAAATGGCTTTCTAGAGGACATGGGAGAAAGGGAGGGAAGCAAAACAGAATAGGGAACAACGGGGCAAGGTGAATGCAGAAGAGACAGTAAGGATGGGTAGTAAGAGGACAGTGTTTATTTGATTATTTTTAGCCTCCATATCCTGCAACTTGTTATGTCTGGGAGTGGATAAGTGAGTAGTTTGCTACTCATAGAACACAATGAGAAAATATTATAATTTAATTATCATTGATATAATGTTATGATTGATATCATATAATTTGATGGACAGTTCCATCTGGAAAGACCTTGTGATGATGGTTGGATGCAACTTCAATTAATTCTCTCTCAGTCACCAATTTAAAAAAGGAACATTGGGTTAAGTTCCAAAGGCTCATTGCCTAGAAGATGTCTTAATGGAAGCAGTTTAAAAAAAACCCTTTACTATGTATTGGTTCTAAGGGGTAGTCAGTGGGGTTTAAGTGACTTGCTCAGGGTCACCTAGTTATGAAGTGTCTGAGGCCAAATTTGAACCCAGGATCTCCTATCTTAGCGCCTGGCTCTCAATCCACTGGGACATCTAGCTACCCCAAGGTTTGGTGTTTGAGGCTCAGATCTTGGGTATATGACCCAACAATGGCACTCCTGCCCTATTACAGTCCTTTGGTTATGGAGAACTGTAGCACTGTAATAGTAAATCAGGGTTCAGTAGCTTTAAATTTCACATAAGTGGGCAGTCCCTGAGGTCCAACCTTCATTGTTAATGCCTGCTGCTCAATTGTAGTTATTGTTACTTCTCATCAGATGATAATTTATTCAGTATGATATTAAGGCGATGCTGATGGAAATTTGTAGGATTTATAGTAGATTCTTCCCTCAGAAAGGAAACTGGAAGTGATCAGGTTCATGCCTTTTTCTGCCAAGTTAAATTATTGGCTCCCTAAATCTAAATTTCTTTTTCTTGGTTAGTCTGTAAAGTTGAAAGCTCTCTGGTTCTTCCTGGTTTGAGGAACCCATGACCACTTTCTGCTGTCTCTTATTGACAAAGGCATTTGTTTTTAGAGATCTGTATGTTGTATAAGCAGATATATATTCACGTTCATCTGTATACATGTTTTCCTGTTTTGAACATGTCAACAATTAACACTAAAACCTAGGCTTTTACTTGGTTATTTGATGACCTTTTCAGTTGTATAAAACCCAATGAATTAAATTTCTCCAAAGACTGAAAGTATTATGGCTCAAGTTTGCTGAGTGATTATATATGGTGAGAAGAGAGGGATTATGAAGGACAAGGTGACAAGGAAGTTCATGCATGACTCTAGAATATTATTTGTGCAGAAAAGGTAATTTTCTTTAGAACCCTCTACCAGTAAATAGTATTAGAGAGTCTTTTGTATCTGTATTATTAGCTTTTGAAAACTCTGCCTACAAGGGACAGAACATAGATTTAGAAATGGGAGGGAAAATAGAGCTTAAATCCAGCACTGTCATTTTTCCGGTGAAGAAACTGAGTCCCAGAGAAGTTGTGCTTTGCTCAGTCACTCACTAGAGTCTGGTGGTAGCAACAGTTCAATTCAAAATTTTCAGGGTGAACAAGAATGCAGAAATGATTAAGGAAGCAATAGTTGCTAGGTAAAAGTTGGATAGAAATTCATAATCCAAATGGGAGCTGAGATTGTCTATGTACAAAATGATATGCATAGTTGCAAACAGTATTTTCAAAATCTTGTCTTACCCGAATCCTCAAATAATAGTATGTATTAAATAGAATGGGCTAAATCCTGTTTTTAGAACATATGTGTGCCTTTCCTTTGATTTCAATAGTAAACGGTGAGTACATCACCAAGCAAAAAAGCTGGTCGATGGCTCTAAATTCTGTAGATGGGAATTGTATATTAGTTTCCTAATATTCTTAAATTGTTAGAGCCATATTCTACTCACAGCTCTGCATCACAGATAAAAATCTCATGTTCAACATGTCTTTCACTTCTGACATTAGGAAACAAACTGTGAAATGCTGCTGTCTGAAATGCAAAATATTGCAACACATTTTGTACCCCATCAAAAACACTTTGCAAAGATAAATGTGCATCTTTAACATGGAATGTATTCAAAGACTGCAGAGACATTCAATTACCTGCAGTACCCAAACTAGTGAATTTTCCTGGGTTCCATGCTGACATGGATATAATGTAATAGAAATAAGAACTTTATAATTTACATTGAATTAATTTCTTATGTGTCCGCATTGCTCATTAATGCTAAATCTTACTATGTACATTGTATTCATCAATGAAAAAGGACATTATGTCAAAAACAATAAAATTGATTCTAATATATTAAGGCGCACACACATACAGACTGTCTTCTTTTTAAAGAGTGGTAAATTATTAAACTGGAAGACTCTATGTGCAATTAGTCATATTCACAATTTTTAATGGAATTTATTTCCAAATATTTCATTTGTTCATTCTTTGACTCACATCATATTAGTTGGGGAGGGTTGTTGATTCAATGGAATTTTAGGTCAGATATAAAGTACAACCTGTTACTTTGAGCTTCAAAAGAATGATTGGTTTAAAAGCATAATTTTGTGAAACTGAATAGAACTTTAAGAAAAACCTTTGCTTTCAATATTTGACTCACTTTCTGGCATTTAATTTTTTTCTTTTCAATTTTAATGTATACTTTCTAACCACTACAACCACCAAAAACATTTAACTAAATAAGTGCATTAAACTGTGTGTAAAACCACAAACTCCATGTTGTTTGTAACTTGTTTAAAAATAAATAAATTATATGTGAGCTAATGTAAACATCCTCTGTTTTTGAGTTCCCTTTAGATTTGTTTTATACTTCTCTTTCTTGATTTGGTGACTTTTTAATAATGTCATGATAGTACATATTGTTCTTATTCTCTTTTTATCTCTTCATATATTTCCCTTATTTTCTTTATATTTCCAATAGCAAAAATCAATACATCATATTCAAATATCATGATCTATTCAGCCATTTCTCACAATCATTACATTTGTGTTATTTTCAGTTATTTTGTTATTAGAAACAAAGTTTCCATGAAAATTTTCATACATGTAGAGCCTCTCCATAAGGCTCTTGGACATAATCCTAGTAATGAGATCCTTGGGTCAATGAACATGAACAGTTTTAAGGTTCTTAATTTATATTTCTAAGTTGTTTTCTAAAAAAAACAGTTATAGTTGCTCTAGCAATGTAATGTTAGGCATGTTTTTCCATGTTCCTATTAGCATTTAGTTGATGAACTTAATCTATCTGGTTCTTACTTAACATACATCCCCAGGACCAAATTTAGCTAGATTGATCCTTAGGCAGCAGATACAATCTGTTGTCAGGACTGTACTCTATCCAAAACCAAGTCTTTCCAATTTGGTAATGCTCAGTGGAAACTTGGTTCCAAAGTCACAATCCCTCAGGAATGCAGGATTACTGACAGAATATGATATGTGTTAAATAAGACTTTGGCATATTTTCTAAATCATTGTTATCAGACCAGTAACAATGTTTGGATTATGTGTATGTTCAGGCTTAGATATACTAGATATTTGTTGGCTTTCCAGATATCTATCATATTGAACTTATCTAAGGTTCTATTCATTTCCTTAACTTCTTTCTTATTTTTTTTGTTTGGTTTATCTAGTTCTGAGAGGGGAAAATCAAGTCCCTCACTTTTATTATTTTGTTATCTGTTTCTATTTGTACCTCAGTTCCTTTAAAAATCTGGATGCTATAACTCTTGGTGAATATAGATCTAATATTGATTATGTTTCATTATTCATAGCACTCCCAAGAAAATATAATTACCCTGCTCGTCCCTTCCAATTAAATTCATTTACTCCCAACTCTGTCAGAGATTATGACTGTTACCTCTGCTCTGTTACCTTCTTGGGAACAGTTGAGGCATAATATATTCTTCTTCAACCCCTCATCTTCATTTTATATTGCTCATTTTCAGTGTGTTTCTTGTAAATAACACATTCTCAAGTTCTGTTTTCTTTTTCCTTTATGATATTATTTAAGCCCTCCCTTATCTTCTCCCCTTGCCCAACTTTCCAAAGGTATTCTTCCTTGCCCCTTCCCCCTTATCTTTTTTAAAAAATTTTTTAGAATATTTTTTCCATGGTTCCATGATTCATATTCTTTCCCTCTCCCCCAAACTTCCCCCCACACTCTCCATAGCTAATGTGAAATCCCACTGGTTTGTACATGTTACATTGATCAAGACCTAAGTCCATATTATAGATAGTTGCATTTGGGTGGTCGTTTAGAGTCTACATCCCAAATCATAACCCCATCATCCCACATATTCAAGCAGTTGTTTTTCTTCTGTGTTTCTACTCCCACAGTTCTTTCTCTGAATGTGGATAGCTTTCTTTCTTATAAGTCCCTCAGAATTGTTCTGGATAATTGCATTGCTGCTAGTAGAGAAGTCCATTATATTCGATTGTACCATAGTGTATCTGTCTCTGTGTATAATGTTCTCCTTTTACTCTGCATCAATCCCTGGAGGTAGTTCCAGATCACATGGAATTCCTCCAGTTCATTACTCCTTTGAGTGCAAGTATTCCATCACCAATAGATACCACAGTTTGTTTAGCCATTCCCCAATTGAAGGACATCCATTCATTTTCCAATTTTTTGCGACCACAAATAGTGCAGCTATAATTTTGGTTTTTATCCTTTCCATCTTTCCAAAAATCCCCTCCTTTTTCCCACAACTGTTCCCCCCCACTTATTGATATGAGTTTGATTCTAAAAATGCCTCCCCTATCTTGTCCTAAGTGTCCCTCATTTATTCACTCACCTTAGTCCCATTATCTCTTGATATGTACTCCTCTCTAAGTATCCTTCCTTTCCTTTTCTTTTCTTATCCCCTTGTTCTTCCTCTTAACCCACTCTTCCTTCTCTTCTGTAAGTTTCTGAATAGGATTTCCAGTTCCTCTCTTTATCCTTTCTCCCTTCTCTTCTCTTTCAATGTATGTTCATTTTTTTTTTATCCTTGTGGTTGTGTATGCTATTCTTCTCTTTATCTCAGGTCTCTTGAAAGTACTATCAGCTTTCTACCACCTCCTCCCTTTCTCTGTAGGAGTTCTTCCACTCATTCTTCTTGCATATAAGATAACCATTCCACTCTATGTCTTCTTGGTCTATTCCATGATTACTTAAGCACATTCCATTTCATTCACCTCAACCTTGAGTCTTCAATCCATACACACTCTTTCATAATACCCAGGCAATGAGGCTATTCTCAAGGGCCATAGATGGCATTTTCCCATAAAGGAATCAAATGATTTGACCTTTTGGGTGGCTTATGATTAGTCTTTCATTACCTTTGTATGTTTCTTATAGTCCAGATTTTCTGTGGAGTTTGAATTTTCCCCCCAGGAATAGTTGAAACCCCTTTTGTTTGTAAAACTGTCCATTTGTTTACTCTTTATAATTATGCTCATCTTTGCTGGATAGATTATTCTTATTAGTAAGCCTAGTGTTTTTGATCTACAAAATGCTGCATTCCATGTTCTGTGTGTGTTTTTTTAATGTTGTAACTGCTAAGTCTTGTGTTATTCTGACTATAGTTCCACAAAATTTAAATTAATTTTCTTACAGTTTGTAGTATTTTTTCTTTAAAAAAGCTATAGAAGTTATAGAACTTAGCAATGATGTTCCTGTGCATTTTCATCTTTGAGTCTCTTTAAGGTGGTGATTGGTGGATACTTTCCATTTCTATTTTGCCATCTGATTCTAGAATTTCTGGGTAGTTTTCTTTAATGATTTCTTTAAGTATGGTGTCTAAACTCTCCTTTTGATTTTGTTTCTTGGAATCAAATTATTTTTATATTGTCCCTCTTTGATCTATTTTTAGGTCAGTTGTTTTTGTGATAATATTTCATATTCTCTTCTATTATTTCATTCTTTTGATTCTGCTTTATTATTTTCTATTGTCTTAGGAAATCATTTCGTTTCCCTTGTCCAATTCTAGTTCTTAATTCTTAATTCCTTACCTTTTGTCTTGGAGTCAATACTGTGTATTGGCTACAAGGCAGAAGAGTGGCAAGGATAGGTAATGCGGGTCAAGTGACTTGCCCAGGGTCACAGAGTTGGGAAGTGTCTGAAGTCAGATTTGAACCTAGAACCTCCCATCTCTAGGCCTGGCTCTCAATCCACTGAGCTACCCAGCTGCCCCCCGCTTTTATTTTTTCTTAATTTTCCTCTCTAATTTGGTTTTTGAGTCCTTTTTTACAGCTTTTCTAAAGGCTTTTTATTATATTTATTTATTATATTTCTTTGTTATTTTTTACTTCACTGTCTTCTGAGTTTGAAACAAAATTTTTCATGTTTCCATAATAGGTTCCAATAGTTGAACTCTTTCTCCTTTGCTTGCTCATTTTTATTAATTTTATTTTTAAAATTTTAGTAGCCCAGTCAATAAACTTAATTAGTGGCTTTTTGATGGAGTCTTTAGGGTTCCCAGTATATTGGGGTATATTACCTCAGGTTTCAGTGTTTTTTGCATTATTTTTTATCTCAGACCTTATTTAATTATTCCAGTTTTTAGGTTTGAGAGGCAAATGTATTTCCAGTTCCCAACTCACTCAGGGGTTCTAGAAACAGCTGTATATACTGTTTCAGATCCCACTACATGACTGACCTCAAGTGCTTAAACTAGATCCTTGGGTTGTTCTTCCCATGCAAATGCAAGGATCTTATCTGCCTCCTCTTGTGGCAGTAACCAGGGACCCCACTCTTCTGAAAGTGACAATAGCTGATAAGGCCCCAATTCCTCAGCAACCACACTCATCAGTGTAGACTCCTTCCTCACTTCTCCTGTCCTACTGCTATAGTCCAGGATAGAACAAGTATTTCATCTGTTTTCCTCATGTTTCCATAGTTCCTTATTTGTTAGCAGTGAGGCTTGAATTCTTCCCTTCAGGGCCCATCACCTACAGACTCCATGGTATCTAATCCTTTCATGTCTAGCTGTGGGCTAGCAGGATCTCTGGAGTCAAGGCTACAGCAGATGCAGCTGTTTGCAGGGCCCTCTGCCTATGGATTCCAGTGGTGTCCTTGGAGGAGCAATTTCTGGGGCTCATCAAACAAGGTCAGGTTGATGGCTATTGATTCCACTCTGTAAGGTTGCCAATCATGCCCCCATGTTTGATTCTACTCTGTTTGCTCAGTCCTGTTCCTAGGGCTTAAGGCAGTGGGACTGAGGCCAGGAAAGTCAGAAATCTTTCATACTTATTGTACGCTCTTCAGCTTCACTCCTAACATCTGTGTTTTTTGTTGCTTTTAGTATTGATTCTGTGGAGTTATTTTTGGTTCTTTGTTGGAGATATTAGGAGGGCAAGAAAGCTTCATTCTCTACTCTGCCATCTTCCCACACATGCTTTTTTTCTTACTCTTTTCTGAAAGGTGGATTTGGAAGTTTGATTCTTAGAAACCCTAGAAAAACATTGACAGCAGAACTGGTCTGTAGAATAAATCGATATAGAAAGAATGGGTGGTTTCCTCTATTAAGTAATTGATTGAGTGCTATGATGTCTTACCTCAGTATTAGAACCCATGTCTTTGGATCATAGGATTATAGGTTTAGATTTTACAATTTTCAAGATTATTCTTTGAAGGTCTGTTATCTATAAGCCTGATGGGGGGAAAGGTATATATGATAAATAGAAGTGAATGCATCAATTTTTTTTTAAAATGGCATCATGGCAAATCCCACTGGTTCTTTCTTCAAAGTTCCTTTCAAATTTCCAATTTTCTTTCTTTTTTTCTAGAGCCAGTATCTTAGTTTGGGCAATTATACCTCTTTTTTATACAAAGGAAAACTGTATACCTTGAGGCACTATATACATTTTTTAAAATAATTTTTATTTTTTAGAAAAGTTACCATGGTTACATGATTCATGTTCTTACTTTCCCCTTCACCCCCCAACCCCCCCATAGCTGATGCCCATTTCCCCTGGTTTTAACATGTGTCATTAATCAAGACCTATTTCCAAATTGTTGATAGTTGCATTGGTGTGGTAGTTTCGGGTCTACATCCCCAATCATGTCCACCTCAACCCATGTGTTCAAGCAGTTGCTCTTCTGTGTTTCCTCTCCTGTAGTTCTTCCTCTGAATGTGGGTAGCGTTTTTCCATAAGTCCCTCAGAATTGTCCTGGGTCATTGCATTGCTGCTAGTACAGAAGTCGATTACATTCTATTTTACCACAGTGTATTGGTCTCTGTGTACAATGTTCTTTTGGCTCTACTCCTTTCACTCTGCATCAATTCCTGGAGGTCTTTCCAGGTCACATAGGATTCCTCCAGTTTATTATTCATTGTAGCTCAATAATATTCCATCACCAGCATATACCAGTTTGTTCAGCCATTCCCCATAGAAGGGAATACCCTCGTTTTCCAGTTTTTTGCCACCACAAAAAGTGCAGCTATAAATATTTTTGTACAAGTCTGTTTATCTATGATCTCTTTGGGGTACAAACCCAACAATGGTATGGCTGGATCAAAGGGCAGGCAATCTTTTATAGCCCTTTGAGTGTAGTTCCAAATTGCCATCCAGAATGGTTGGATCAGTTCACAACTCCACCAGCAATGCATTAATGTCCCAATTTGGCCACATCCCCTCTAACATTCATTACTACATTCATTTTAGACAATCTGCTAGGTGTGAGGTGATACCTCAGCTTTGTTTTGATTTGCATTTCTCTAATTATTAGAGATTTAGAGCACTTTCTCATGTGTTTATTGATAGTTTTGATTTCTTTATCTGAAAATTGCCTATTCATGTCCCTTGCCCATTTATTGATTGGGGAATGGCTTGATTTTTTATACAATTGGTTTAACTCCTTGTATATTTGAGTAATTAGACTCCTGTCAGAGTTTTTTCTTGTAAAGATTTTTTCCCAATTTGTTTCCCTTCTGATTTTGGTTGCATTGTTTTTGTTTGTACAAAAGCTTTTTAATTTAGTATAATCAATCATCCCATTCACATTCAAAGTTATAATTATCAGTTGTGTATTCCCCAACATTTTGGTATCCTCTCTTAGTTCTACCCCTTCTTCTTAGGCTATTTCCTTTTAAACCAGTGATTTGTTTTAAACCAGTAACCCTTGTCCCCTCCCTTGATTTACTACCCTTTCTACCCCCTCCCTTGTTATTCCCCTCTTTTTATTTTTAAGGCTTAATGAATTTCATCTCCCTTCTCCTTCCCTCCCTTTTTGACTCCCCACTCCCCTGCTGCCCTTGGTTTATTCCTTCTGACTTTCTTGGTAGGGTTAGATAGAGTTCTATATCCCAATGGATATAGCTACTCTTCCCTCTCAGGGTTAATTACAGTGAGAGTAAGGTTTATATATTACCTCTTAATGCTCTCTTCCTCTCCTTCTTATGATAGTATTCTCTCCCTCCCCTTCCCATGCCATTTTTGTGTGTAATAGAATATCTTATTTTTCTTATTCCTTCAAGTTTCTCTTGGTGTGCTCTACTATTCACCCCCCTCTTTCCCACCCACCTCCTTATCATCTTAGACCATTTAGTATTCCAACCTCTCCTTGTGAATAATTCTTCTAATTACTATAATAGTGGATACTATAATAGTGACTAGAGTTCACTACTGAGAATTACACATAAAATTTCTCCATATAGGAATACAAATAATTAAATCATATTGAAGCCCTTAAAGAGGCAACTTTAAAAATGAGTTTTCTTTCTTTCCCCTCTGTTTCTATTTACCTTTTCATGTTTCTCTTGGTTTTTGTGGTTGGATATTGAACTTTCCATTTAGTCCTTGTCTTTTCTATGCATATACTTGGAAATCTTCTATCTTCTTGAATGCCCATACTTTCCCCTGGAAGTATATAGTCAGTTTTGATAGGTCGGTGATCCTTGGTTGTAGACCCAGTTCTCTTGGCTTTCTGAATATCATATTCCAAGCCTTGTGATCTTGTAGTGTGGAGGCTGCCAGATCCTATGATTGGTGCTCCTTGATATCTGAATTGTCTCTTTCTGGCTTCTTGTAAACTTTTTTCTTTTACTTGGAAGCTCTTAAATTTGGCTATTATATTGCTGGGGGTTGTCTTTTCAGAGTTAAGTGTAGAGGGTGATCTATGGATCCTTTCAATGTCTATATGGCCCTTTTGTTGTAGAACTTCAGGGCAATTTTGCTGAATAATTTCTTTTAGTATGGAGTCCAAATTTCTAGTAATTTCTGCTTTTTCAGGAAGACCAATAATTCTCAGATGATCTCTTCTAGACCTATTTTCTTGATCTGTCAACTTCTCAGTGAGATATTTTATGTTTCCTTCTATTTTATCAGTCTTTTGACTTTGCTTTATTTGTTCTTGTTGTCTTGAGAAATCATTGGCTTCTACTTGCTCATTTCTTATCTTTAGAAGCTGGTTTTCTGCTATAAGCTTTTGATTTTTCCTTTTTGATTTGTTCTATGCTATTTTCCAGCTGTTTGACTTTGGTCTCCAATTTGCTTATTAATTCTTTTGATTTGGGGGCATCTTTTTCTAATTGCCCAATTCTAGCCTTTAGAGACTGGTTTTCAGCTATAATCCTTTGGTTTTCCTTTTGAATCTGGTCTGTTTGATTCTTCAAAGCTTCCAGCTGGTCATTTCTGGTCTTCAATTTGCTTACCAATTCATTTGATTTCTGAGCCTTACTTTCTAATTGCTAAATTCTGCCTTTTAAATTGTTCTTGCCAGTTCTCTTCCATCTTTCTCATAATCTCAGATTTGAACTCTTCAATAGCTTGTGACCAGTTTTCATTTTTTGGGGAAGGTTTGGATATGATTACTTGTTTGTTCTCCTCTGCTGTTTGCTCTGTTGTCTGGATTTTTTCTGTGTAAAAGTTGTCAAGTGTTAAAGATTTCTTCTTGATCTTTCTCTTCTGGGGTTCTTGTCTCTGGCTTGCCACTGTTAGCCCAGTGCCCTCTCAGCTTTATCCTCATGCCCAAGGTCTGTCTGTGCTCTTTAGGCTCCTGAGGTCTCAGGTCTAGTTATTCTCAGGGTCAAGCCTCCTGGTGGTCCCCTTGCTTGTTCCTCTGCCCGAAGCTCCTTTAACAGTCTCAGGGTACTGCTTCCCCAGTCATGCACCCCTCTGCTCTGGGTCCCTACACATGGGACTCCCCACTATATACATTTTAATCTTCCTTCTCTTTTTCTTTTTCTTCATATTCTTTCTTATCTTCTTTCTTTTCTTCTCCCATTTTAGTAGAATTGTAACTTGATGCCTCATCATGGCAAGGGAATGATTCTCAGTTCTCATAGATGAATCCAGTGGAAAAAAAATTCTGGCAGATTCTGCCAAACTGGGAAAGGCTTTGAGTCTGGATCTGGTGATGGCATATATATCAGATGTCTGAGAACCAAGTTAATTAAGTTCAAAATTCTTCATGTCAGCTGCTGAGGACCAAAATAAGGTTGTAGACCTTCATAAGGCTAACCCTAGGATGATGCACTTAAATGTTTTAATGAATCTCAAAGTACTTCTCTTCAAGGGAAGTTATGAAATCTGAATTGGAAGAGAGCATCCACACTGATGAAATTATTGAAGTACTTAAATGTCATCATCATTATCCTCATCATCATTACCAAGAGGCAGTGTGGTATAATGAACTTTAGGAGGAGGAAGACTTGCCTATGATGCATATTGTTTGTGTAACCATGAGCAAGTCATATAACCTATCACTGTTTTATGAATTCTCTAAGTCACATGTTCTTCATTTTATGTGTGTCATGTATCCCTTTGGCATTCTGGTGAAACCTATGAACTTTCTCCTAGAATAATAATTTCAAATTTATAAAATAAAATATTTACAGTCTGTATCTTTGTGTGTACATACCTATATGTGGAACATTACAAAGAAAATCATTTATATTGATACAATTTCACATATATGTATTTTTATACATATATATGAATAACATTACCAGAATCCAGTTTTTTTAAAAAAAGAAACTCTATTCTGTGCTCACATGCTGACCTGCACTGGTAGAAGTTTCCTAAATGAGGAGTTCCTTACACCAATGAAATCCCCACTATACTCCAAAACTATTAGTGGAAGTTCAATTTCATTTCTTCAGCTTTTCACCTCATTTCTGCCTGATGGCTGGTAGCTTAAATGCTAATACTCTAAATGCAGATACAATCTAAAGTCAATAACTTGTAAGCACACCAAACATTTAGTTTTCTGATATGTTCATAAACTGTGAAACATAATAACAATGCAAATCCCTTAAAGGCTCACTTCTATTAAGGTAAAGAAGTACGTTTCTTCTACCTCTGCCTGAATCCCTATCACTATTCCATTTTTTTTGCCCTAGCAGATTTAGATATGGTGTTTCTGAAAGTGTCAATTGCCAAAGCACACCATACCACAATTCTAATCTCTAGTGTCATGCCACTTAGAATCCCCATATCTTGTCAGTAACTACGCAACTTATTTTTTGAACTTTGCAATCAATTTTCTTCTACCTGCTCAATTTATCTGAAACAGACTTGATATTTCTTGAAACTATTCACTAGATTGCTGATTCCTGGTCCTCTATTCTCTCTGCCATGTTAGTAGTCTTTATTATATTTTTTGCATATTATAACGCCAAACTAAAATTTGACCTAGAACAAATGTTCAGAAAATAAAATGCTGGTATGTAAATTCCTATCAACATACAAGAGAAACATAAGATTTTCATAAGAAGACCAATTAAAAATTCATATTGGCATTTTATTTTTTCTGAATTATTCAAAATCATCGATTACTATAATGACAAAGCTTGACCCCAAAGAAAAGACCCGAGGACTCATTTCTCTGTAGAAGTGGGATGTAATAGGTATAGACACTGAACATAATGTCAATAAAAGCTTATTGACTTGTTTTTTAATGAATTGTCTTTTTTTTTCTTTTTCTAATTCTTTGTTACAAGGGACATCTCCGTGAGCGGGAGGATGACAGGACATATTAGAAAGTGAAGATGATGTAAAAATATATATCAATTATGCTTACATTCAAATAGAAAAAATCACAATGATCCTAAAGGGGAGTTAAAAATGCAAAATAACCTAGTTTGTGAGATTTATTAGCAGTAATTATCTCACAAAAATGATTTAAGTGATATAATAGATTATGCACTGAATTTGGAGTTAAAAACATATTATTTCAAATCTTGCTTCAGATCTTGCTAGCTACAGGAACCTAGGCAAGTCACTTATTCTCTCTGGGTCTTGATTTGTTCTTCTGTAAAACAAGGGGGGATGGGTTTGGTGCCCTTCCATCTCTACAGCTATAGTCCTATGATTTTTCTAACTAAGTGAAATACTCCAGGTTTCTTTTAAATCATAATATGACAAAGATCTTACTTAGATATAGCTTTTTCTGAAAGTGCCATTTGTCAAAGTAATTCTAAATATACTGCCTTCAAGATTTTATGAATTTTCAAAGTGTGCTTGCTTTAGATAAGTAAGGTATAGTTTAGTCACTAGAAAACATATTTCCCAGAAAGCTCTTTTTTGTGTTTGGAGGTATTTATTAGTGACAGAGTCTGGCAGCCATTCTCAAAAAGCTAAAGGAACTATCTTATAAGTCTGAAGTCTTGAAAATAATATCTGAGACCCCTTTATTTAGAGTCAAGTCCTTTTAGTCATTTAAGCAAGATAGTAATAGCAAGCTCTGAGGTTGGATTTTAAATAGGTCCATTTCTTTCCTTCTCTGAGTCTTCCTTATATCATCTGGAGTCAGGTAAGACCAGTATACTCATTTACTGTTTTATCCATTCATCCGACCAAAGCAGACTCTTTGTCAGCCAGTGGGGTGGATGGATATGGGGCAGGTAGGGGAGATAGGTGAGGGGAAAGGCAAGGAGAGCTTCTATTCTTTCTAAATGTACAATTCAATATTTTATGCCTGACTTCTGTCTTTCAGACTATATTTTCTGTGAATTTTGCTGAAGGGAGACAAATGTGCTGCAATGGTGACATAAAATACCACATCGACTGGAGAAGTTGCTGAAACGCTGTCTTTTCTTTCTTTCTTTCTTTTAAATGCTGCTGTTTTTGAACAATTTGAGGCACATATATTCGACATGAGTTTTATCATGAAGCTTCACAGACACTTTCAGCGGACAGTTCTTTTGCTTGCCACCTTCTGTATGGTGAGCATTGTCATTTCAGCATACTACCTGTATACTGGCTACAAACAGGAGAACGAACTCTCTGAAATGTCTTCAGAAATGGATTGTGGGGAACTTCCATATGTGCCATATAAATTAATGGATCTAAAGACCATGAAGCCCTTTGACCCATTAAGGACAGACCCTATTGTTCTGGTTTTTGTGGAGAGTCAATACTCTTCCCTGGGTCAAGACATCATCATGATTCTCGAATCAAGTAGGTTTCAGTATCATATAGAAATTGCTCCTGGAAAAGGGGACCTCCCTGTTCTGATTGATAAAAATAAAGGCAAATATGTTCTTATTATATATGAAAATATTTCAAAGTATGTCAATATGGACTCTTGGAACCGAGGCCTTTTAGATAAATACTGTATAGAGTATGGTGTGGGTGTCATTGGATTCTACAAGACCAGTGACAATAGCCTACAGAGCTCTCCACTAAAAGGTTTCCCTTTTACAGTTCATGGAAATCTTGTCGTGAAAGACTGTTGCATTAACCCTCATTCTCCATTGCTCCGAGTGACAAAATCTTCTAAACTTGATAGACGTTCCTTACCTGGAAGTGACTGGACAGTTTTCCAAATCAATCATTCGGCATATCAACCAGTGATATTTGCCAAAGTCAAAACCCCTGAAAACTTTTCTCCCCCCATTTCCAAAGGTGTTCTCTATGCCACCATCATACATGACCTAGGGCTTCATGATGGGATCCAACGGGTTTTTTTTGGCAACAACTTGAACTTTTGGCTGCACAAGCTCATCTTCATAGATGCCATCTCCTTCTTGTCAGGGAAGAAACTCACATTATCCTTGGACAGGTATATTCTTGTGGACATTGACGACATCTTTGTGGGGAAGGAGGGAACAAGAATGAATACCAATGATGTTAAGGTATGTGTTGGATACCTGAAACCTTCAAATATGAGATAGTTTTCAGTTCCCCCCAACCCCACCCCATACCAGGTATAAACCATCTCCCATTGGAAATGACTGAAAATGAGCCTTGGAAGGAAGAATTGGTTATGAAAGGGATAAACTTCTTTTATGCCTTTAGAAAAACCTTCTACCTGGGCATTTATTAATTTACATCAGGCATTGGTTAGAATTTAACTCATGAATAAAATATAGGTAACTGTCTTTCCAATAATAAATTACAACTTTCTTTTTAAGAGAACAAAAGATCAGATTAGTAACCAGTTCAAGTATCTGAAATGTCAAAACACTATTTTAGTTTCTCTTATCATTATGTGATTTGATGTTCCAGGAAGCCACTTGAGTACAGATAAAATGATATATGAAAAGAAAATATAGTTTATGTATAAGAATTAGTTTTAAGATGAAATTTACACAGATAGATATTTAAATTAACTTTTAGTATTGAATGAATTTACTAAAATATAGATGAGGGTCAAAAAAGAGTTTTAATTCCTTTAATTTCCTTTTATCTTTGACTTAAACATTAAGCTCGAACATGTTTGTTTTTTTAAACTCTTACTTTCCGTCTTAGAATCAATACTGTGTATTGGTTCTAAGACAGAAGAGTGGTAAGGGTAGGCAATGGTAAGGGTAGCCAATGGGGGTGAAGTGACTTCACACAGCTGGGAAATGTCTGAGACCAGATTTGAACCTAGGACCTCCCATCTCTGAGCCTGGCTCTCAATCCACTGAGCCACCCAGCTGTCCCCTAAACTCTCACATGTTGATGAAAGCAAAAAGTTATTTCTGTATATAGATGTAAGAGAAACAAAGGTGTACAAAGGGCTTTTTTTTGTTCATAGATGAGGTAAATAATAAGTTACTTCCATCTTCATTTTTTTTTAATTTAGCCTTCTGCAAAATTTGAACTGTTTCCAATTATATTTTATTTTCCCATGTGAGTAAGATAGGAAGTTTCTTGAGGTGTTATTTTTAAAACTCTATATAATATTATTCTTTTTTTAGGGAAGATGTTTATTCATGCCTTCTTTTATTTTATCACTGTGATTTCTGCAGCTATACTTTTTCTTAATACTTTTCCCACAATTTTCTCTGGGAAAAATAAGTAAAGGTATACAACAAAATGACAATGAATGTAAAAATTCTACTAAAACATCACCCTCCCATCTCTTTTATGAAAGAAAGGTTATAGTTTTTCAGTCATTTTTAGTCATGGCTGTGAGGCAATTTTGGGTCTTCTTTCCTTCTCCATCTCATTTTAGAGTTGATGGAACTGAGGCAAATAGGATTAAGCAACTTGCCCAAGATCACCTAGCTAGTAAGTATCAAAGGTCAAATTTGAATTCAGATTTTCCTGCCTCCCAGACATTCACCTGCCACCTAACTGCCACCTTTATATGTTTCAACGTTATCTGAAGTCATTATTGTTTTTGTTTTTCTGAAAAATTTAACTTCCTTCCAATGATCTTTTAATTTACAAAGGATCAAAAATTTAGAGATGGAAGAGGCCTTAGATTTCACCAAGACCGACCTTCTCATTATGCAGAAAAGGAAACTGAGGCCCAGTGATAATAGGTGGCTTGCTCAGAGGGAGATTTCTAGTATGTTTCTGAGGAAGGATTTAAGCCCAGGTCTTTTTTTACTTCTTCTGGTGATTTATTTACTCCACCTTCTGTGTGTCCCTTTGAGGTCATTATGTATATTGCTCTTCAGTTCTGCTTTTTTTTTCATTTTGCATCAGTTCATACAAACATTCACATAACTGTCTGACTTCCTCATGATCATCATTTCTTATAGCATGCTAGTTCTTTTTATTAATATAATAGTTTTCAGCTCTCCCTCGATTAAGGGACAGGGACATGATATTTGCTTCCATTTCTTTGCTATAAAAGTGTGGTATTATGACTAATTTTTTCCACATAGAACATTTCCTTCTGTCTGAAGTTTTTAGCCTATTGGGCAATAGTGGGATTTCGAGGCTTATAAAGAAAAGCTATGAACGATTTAATCACTTTCCCTAATTCTTTTTTGAGGGGAAGGGTAGATGAAGAAGAATAAATATAGATTTATTTCTATCTCTCATATATACACTTGTGTAAATACAGAGAGATTATGTATGTGCTTATACCTTTAATTATGCATACACATAGATATAACTATATGCACATATATCAAAATGGTTAGAAAAGTATATCTTATGACACAAGCAAAAAAGAAAAGTATACTTCATAAAATGAAGAAATTGCTATTTTATTGAAATTCATTTACCTTGTTAAAGATACTAAGATACCAGAGAATGGGATAAATGTTAGCAGAAGAGTTGGCACAGACATTAAGGGGGTAAGGTAGTAGGAAGAGGAAAAGAGGCTCCACATTATAAGCCAATACTCTAATTTTTTTTCCCCCTTAAAACCGTTTACCTTCCATCTTCAAATCAATACTGCATATTGGTTCCAAGGCAGAAGAGCAATTAGGAATAGGCAATGGGGGTCAAGTGACTTGCCCAGGGTCAAAAAGCTAAGATGTGTCTGAGGCCAGATTTGAACCTAGGACCTCTCATCTCTAGGCCTGGCTCTCAAGCCACTGAGCTACTCAGCTGCCCCCAAGCCTCTTTAATTTAGAAACAGAAATTGACTGATAATGAAGGGACGCTGCCATTAAGAATTTCAAGCTTAAATGACTTAAAGTAAAGCTGATAATTAAACAGTTCTGATATATGGCTTAAAGTTATACAGATAAATAAATCTGGTTCTATTTTATAATTTTAAAATGTTGTGACAAAGTCTGTTCAAGATATCTAATTTTCTTAAATATAGCTCTTTACATTTTCAGAATCACAAATGAACACTTAATTAATGTTTTTGTAACCACTGCTAATTCTTCCAAATATTAAATAAGCAATACAATGCATTTTCTGTGCTTGTGGGGTAGTAGTCAAAAAAACAATTATAGAAGCAATTCAGAATTTATCCAAAATTTTGTAAAAGTGGATATGCTTAGCAATTACACTGTTAATTTTCTCTACTTGACAAAGATGCGCGATGGTTATTTTGAATTCAAATTGATTTTAAATTATGTCTTAGAACAAATTTATATTTTCTAAAAATATAAATTCATGACAACCAAAATACTTGAAATGATTATAATAATATTAATTTATGTTGGTTAATTCATAATTTCATTGATTTAAATAATAATAATAATAAATGTATTTATTAATGTTAATAGTAACTAATCCATTTATTAAATAATTAATCATTAAAGTAATTAATGACTGCCTGCTAATAATTAATAAATAATTAATATTATTAGTGAGAGGTAATGATTTAATTAATATTAATGAATGCATTTATTAATGTTATTAATAATAACAACAATGATAAAAATATATAAAATATATATTTATTTTCTACTACATGTAGGTAGTCCACTTCATTAGACTCTCTGGTAGTTACACAAATGTATTAAGTTAGAGGTTTTGACCTTCAAGGATTTATATAGTCAGTCTGACTAGAAGGAAAGTAGGTGGAGCAGTACATAAGGCTCTGGACCTGGAGTCAGGAAGACCTGAGTTCAAATTTGACCTAAGACACTTACTAACTGAATGACCTAGTCGTAGACACATCATTTAACTGCTTTCATCCTGAGTTTCCTCATCTGTAAAATGGGTATAATAATATCATCTATCTCCAAGGTGAGAGAAGGTTGAAGATAAAATGTTCTCAAGTACTTTGTGATCCTGAAAAGAGTCTATAAATGTAATCTGGAATACTATAAATGTATAGATATTCACACAACCAGACATTACATACTAAGTAACATATAAGCCTATTGGAAGTACAACCTACCTGGCTGGCATTCACTCTAACTCATTAGAGCAGATGAAAGCTATTGAGGTAAATTTCAGTATAGATATTTCACAAAATTTCCTAGAAATATGATTCCTGATTCAAACAGATCTTTTTGACTTGAAATTTCTCCATTCACCAACTATCTTGATTCATAGTCTTGTATTTGGCAAACAGAGAAATGCTGCTTCCTGAGCCAGCCTTTGGTTTATGTTTATTTATGTCTTTTAGCCCCATCAATTTAACCTTATCTCTGGGACATGCCCCTTCAAGGAATATAAGGCACATGTGAGTAAAACAGCAAATAAAAGTTCTATATAAAGTCAAAGAAATCATTTCCATCTGATGTGACCAAGGAATGCTTTGTAGAGGAAGTGAAATTTCAGTTGGACCATGAAGCATTGACTGGCTCTTTCTAGGTGTAGATGGGAGGAAGGGGTTGCATATAGAGGAAATAAGATGAATTAAAAAGAGCTGAAGTTAAAAAGTTGGAGGCATTTTAGGCAACAGTGCACAGAGTTGTTTTTAGAGAATGAAAAAGCAGAAAGACCATATTGTGGAGGGTTTTGAGTGCCAGGCTAAGGATGTTTATTTAATTCCTCTTTTAAAACATTTGTGCTCAGCCTACTTCCTTCTAGTGACCCAAGTTCTCAATCTTAGTACCATTCTCATCTCCTCACTCTAACTATACCCAGTTATCCATTCATTTTCCAAGACTTAATTGTTTCTATTTCTGTAATATATCTCCCTTCTGTCCTCTTTTGCTACAAACACAGTCATCATACTAGTTCAAGCCCCTAGTGCCTTGTTGACTTTTGCAAGAGTCTTCTAATTGATCTCTTTGCCTCAAATCACTCCCTTTTCTAATTCATGTTCCACTTAGCTGCCAAGGGTATTTTCCCATGACACAGGCCACTTCCCTAGTTCATTCAACTATAGCAGTTCCTTATTAATTCTAATATCAAGAATAAAGTTTTTGTCTGTCATTTTAAAATGGTTCACAAACTGGTATCTTCCTATATCTTCCCAGTGTTTTTATACATAGCTCCCCTCAAGCCACTCTCTGCCTCTCTTTGCTCTGGATCTTTCCCAGTCTTGGACTGCTCATATTCTGTTCCTCCATCTATTGGAATCCCTGGTTTCCTTCAATATTTAGTTCAAGCAATGAATTCTACGTGATTCCATCTTCATTGGTCTCTAGCTACTAGTTTCTTCCCCAAGGAGTTGCTTTGTATTTGTTCTTGTAACAAATATACGTATATGTGCATTACAAAACAAATTATCCCTTCCACATTGAACTTTTCCCATTGCAGTTTTGATTTATCACTGGTTGGCATAAGAAATTAAATGGAAATTTTTAGGAGTTTTGCAGAAGTGATAGATAGTACATGAAGGTCAGCAGATGATGCAGCAAAATGTTTAGAAACTCAGAAATGCATAAAATATATGTATAGTAATTTTATAATATATGTACATATTTTATCTTAGAATACGACAAATATACACAACTTCTTTTAAAAGTTAGAATAAATGAAAAATTGTAGTTTGAGAAAAGAACATGAAAGACTAAACATTTTATGTGGATTTTCCATATTGCAGTAAATCCATTCCCCTAATCTTTGTGTGTATATCTTAATATCTATTTGTCTGTCTATGCATTTTCCACCTCTCTTGTTAGAATGAAATCCCTTTGAGGTCAATCTGTTTTGTTTTTGTTTTTTATTTTGTTTATTTTTTTTAATATACTTAATAAGTCTTGTGTATTGCTTGGTAAGGTACTTAAATAAATTCATGTTAATTGATGGGTGAATTCAGTGCTATCTTTGAGGGAGAAACCAAGACAATATGCAAATGTGACTCTTAAAGTAAAGAAAAATAGAACAACAGAGAGGACTATATATATAGAGGAGCTTCTATTCATGGAGCTAATATTTTTTAAATTTTATTTTATTATTTTTATCTTGAATATTTTCCCATGGTTACATGTTTCATATTCTTTCCCTCTCCCCCAACCGCCCCAAACCCCCCATGGCTGATGCACAATTCCACTGGGTTTTACATGTATCATTGATCAAGACCTAATTCCATATTATTGGTAGTTGGACTAGAGTTATCGTTTAGTGTCTACATCCCCAATAATACCCACATCAGCCCATGTGTTCAAGCAGTTGTTTTTCTTCTGTGTTTCTCCTCCCACAGTTCATCCTCTGAATGTGGCTAGTTTTCTTTCTCATAAGTCCCTCAGCCTTGCTCTGGATCCTTGCATTGCTGCTAGTAGAGAAGTCCGTTATGTTTGATTTTATCACAGTGTATCAGTCTCTATGTACAATGTTCTCCTGGATCTGCTCCTTTCTCTCTGCATCAATTCCTGGAGGTCATTCCAGTTCGCATGGAATTCCTCCAGCTCATTATTCCTTTGAGCACAATAGTATTCCATCACCAACAGATACCACAATTTGTTCAGCCATTCCCCAATTGAAGGGCATCCCCTTATTTCCCAATTTTTTGCCACCACAAAGAGTGAGGCTATAAATATTTTTGTACAAGTCTTTTTCCCTATTATCTCTTTGGGATATAATCCAACATGGAGCTAATATTTTGAAGGCCAATGATGATAAATTCTTAGGATAGCTAAAAGACAAAAAGGTATTGAATTATTTATGATTAAAAATAGAGAGGAAATTAATATAGTTTGCCTTACATGCCTCAATTTTCACTTCTACAGAATTTTAATGTGAAAGAACTAAGTAGGTATCAATGACATCCTTGATGAAAGGATGGGAAGAGAACAGGCAAGTTTTTGCAAATGGTAATCTATCTCAGAACATATCTTTGTGGTTCCAAATTGATAGACAAGTACAGAGATGATACTTCCCTTTTATTGCCATTGTCTTTAATAAAGCACTTAGATTGGCAAAATAAAATGCAATGCATATTGTCTCTGTAAAAAAAAATTTAAAAACCCTTACCTTCCATCTTAGTCAATACTGTGTATTGGCTCCAATGCAGAAGATTGGTAAGGGTAGGCAATGGGGGCCAAGTGACTCGTCCAGCGTCACACAGCTGGGAAGTGTCTGAGGCCATATTTGAACCCAGGACTTCCTGTCTCTAGGCCTGGCTCTCATCCACTGAGCAACCCAGCTGCCCCCCATATTGTCTCTTAAATGAGGTACCTTCTATGTATAAAGTTGCTCTATTAACATAAATTTTTTCTCGGTATACAACTACCCTAAATTCTGTAGGCATCTCTGAAGAATGACAATCCACTTTTTCTTTAATAGGAATCAACCCACTTTTGACTGAGGGCTCATCATGCCTTCAAGGCTTAATCCATACAATGTTATACAGATTGTTAAACTGATATATATTCAGCTTTAGAATCCTCTTAAAGTTAATGCTTCCCACTAACCTTGTACTGTCAGACACAACATATCTACATTACTGTAATATTAAAAGAGTTGGCAACACAATGACATTCTAAGTAAATAAAGACATTTCTGGTAGTATTCAAAATACTGTGATTGAAATATGCGTATGAATTCAACAGTATTATCTTACTAGATACATTTTTAAGCCCTGCAGCACCGATTACAATTGAAATAATAGAATAGGAAATATCACATATAGGAAAATTTCAAAAGCAGACTGGAAAATTTGATTCATTTTTGGCAAATATTTTATCTTATTTTAAGTGAGTATCTCTCTGTGATGGAAATCAGAGGAGGCATCAAGCCTACCCTAAAAAGAGAGCTTTGCAAATAATGAATCAATTAGAATTTTAAAGTACCCATTATATGATAAGTATTGTGTTAGATGAGGGATAAAAGAATAAAGAATTTCATAAAAAATAATTCCATAAGAATGAAAAAGATCTTAGAAAAAGCTTTAAATTTATGGGAGATGATAAGGTCACATAGGCTAGATAGATAGATAGATAGATAGATAGATAGATAGATAGATAGATACTTTCTTGACACAGTCCTATTCTCCAACCATTTCTGGATACTTGTATTCTATCCCTATTTCTGTCCCCTAAGAAAATGAACATTTTTCCTTATCATTCTGGGACCAAGACCTCTATGCTACTTCTGTAGCCTCTTTATCATGGCCTTATTCTGAATATTTCAGTCCCATCTGAAATTTGGATTGTATTTCTGTCTTCCTTGTCTGATACATTGGGTATGGGAGAGGGAAGGAAGGAAGGAATAAAAGAAGGGAGGAAAGGAGGAAAGAGAGAAAATGAAGATAGGAATAAAGAATGGAGGAAGGAGAGAAAGAGAAAAAGAAAGAAGCAGCAAGGAGGGAAAATGAATGGTAATAATTTTGTAAAAGGATTAACAAGCTTTTTCAGATAGTGTAAATTATATATAATCATAATTAATTATCTGTTTTAAGATTACAATCAATATTCAAGTACTCTAAGTATTATATTTAATAAGATTTATTATTAATAACTTGAAGAAAAAGAAAATAGAAAGCCTAATTTGACTTCGCCATCTTTCCTAGCCATGCACATGGGTGGAAAAAAAAGAGAGGGGGGAGTTACAGCCAACTATATACAAAATGTGACTACACAATGTGGTGGAGAGATTAAAAGGTATTTTAGGAAATACTAAAAGAATTCTGGTTCAAAGGTACAAATTTCTACTTAAACAGCTTTTTATAAAATCTTAATGAAGGGAGAAAATCAGCCAAATTTCCTTTTTTTTGTAATAATGAGCAGAAAATTGTTTTAATTAGGTGAGGTGAATGTCCTTTCTCCCCTTCTTGTGCAGAACAGTGAGGAATACATGAATACTGTCTTCACTAAGTTGATATTTAATATTTATTTTTATAAAAATACTCTCTAAATCAGTAGACTTCAATATTCAGGAGACCTTTGAGAATAGTCAGAATTGTTTTGTCTCCTATTGATTTCTATAGTCAAATACCAAAGTTTAAATCATCTAACAGCTTCTGATTTTGTAAAACCTATTCATCTTTTTTAACTATAATTTTATTTTAGAATTATGTATACTATTACTTGCTGTTACCTCAAAAGAAACATGGAAAAAAGAGTGTGAATTACATCTATTAAATGATATTAAGTTATTATTCACTTTGAGGGCAAAAAGTAGATATTTTCTTAAAACTAGGGAATACTGCCATCAAAAAAGATGGTTTGGGCAGAACATAAGTACACATGATAATATAATTTTAATGCTTTTAGGTTTGATCCCTTTTGAAACACTACATTTATACTTTGAATATACAAGAAGTCACAGTTGCTTTTACAATTTTAGTCCATTTATTTGAGTTGTTCAAACACTATTTTACCATGTTTTTTTCCATTTCTATGCTTAGCACAGTAGATAAAAAGTATAGGAGAAAAAAATCAAAGAAAATATGATCTACTGTTTCTTCAGCCCTGAGGAAATTAATTTAATAGCCTTGGCATATTATTTCCTGCCTAAATTTATAAGATGTTATGCATCATGAAACCCAAAGCAGATTTTATACCAATTAGATCTTTAAATTTATAATGTTACTATAAACTAAATTATGAAAACTGCTGAACACATTTTATGTACTGTTTATAACAATACAGAGTGTAGAATTCACAATGGCTTGTTTTATGAATATTACATGTAGATGAACTGCAAGAATGAGAAGTTGTTAACTATGTTTATATATGGTAGTAATCTGATTTTCCATGGAAATTTGAGATTGTATCTTTTGCTCTTGTTAGTCACTAAAACAATAAGAAGCAGAACTATTATTTTCATATGCCTAAGATCCATGTCCAAATTCTTTTCATACCTTCACCTAATAAAATCCCATCTTTCTGTTCTTTCCTTTGTAGATAGACTTTATTAGGAGCTGTGTGCTCATAGAATTACCTTGGCACCTAGGGTCAATAGCAATAAATTGCAGAGAATTAAATAATTGTATATACACTTGCACTTTTGCACTCTCTGATTCATCTGCTGTTATCAGGTCAACATGGTTGAGGGCAGATAAAGTGATTCAGGAAAACATTTTTTCACTGAATGTAGGTGGATATCCTTTAAACAAGTTTGAGGAATTCAGCTCTTCAAAGCTGTGGATAGCATTATGTGGGTTATATGTATCAAAAAGCTACTCTATTATTTTCCACCATTCAATTACTGTCAATGATTTCTCTATATAAAGATGAATTAGAGGCCAGTAAATTTTAGGAACATATACAAAATTATTTAACTCTCCTACTTTTATTGTTTCTCTTATATTCCTCTTTACCATCTTCTTCTTGCTTCCTTAGCACTCTTTGATTTAGAATATTCTGCAAATTTTAAATGAGTTATTTAATTATTAAAATCAGTTCTTCTGTGAATGCAGATAACTGATATTTACTACTGTATTCACATAGTAGACACTTAAATGTTTATTACATAGAATGTACTGTCTCATCTCTTCTATCAAGGCTTTCTGTTGCAATAAACTACATATAACAGATTGCTTATTAGCTAAACAAAAGTAATTCTGTGATACTTTCAAAAGAAAAAACCTAACATTCTAAAAATCTTATGTAACTCTAATGGATTTGCCTTTGAGAAAACAGTTTAGGTTAATATTCAACAAAGTTCTGAATAATTTGCTAATCTATCCTAAGAATATAAGCACTTAAAGAGAATAAAGAGAGAGGCAAAAATACCTTTTGCCATCATTTCTTCCTATTTATCGGATCCCCCTGTCTCATTCTGGGACTTTTTTTCTGGCTGAAGGGCAAATAAACCAACATAAGGAAAACACATGAGAGGAATATTTTCGGTACACTTTTATTAGAGTCTCTTGGATCTTTCTCTGTGATATTGCAAATTTCTTTGTTTTTTCTACTAGCTTTTCAAGGACAAACTAGTTCAGAGTGGCCATTCTCAAAGTAGATACAGATGCTTATTTTATATTAAAGGGACTCTATTTCTCTAAATGTGATCATGTCTCTAATGGATGCCAGTGACATGAGACAGATTGCCAACCCTCCAGAGATAGATTAAAGATCCTGCAGAATGCCCAGGGATTTCAATATGTTCAGTGTTCTATATTTAGACATGTGAGTAATCTCAATGCCACTACCTGAAGAGCAGGGGAAGCCTAGGGTTGAAAGAGGTTAGATTTTGTATGATATGCCATCATTTTGAAGTCAGCAAGAGTTTTCAAAATGATTAAAAATATGGTTCAGCATTAAGAATGTCTTTCTGGAGAAAAGATTGTAAGAAATAAAATATAATCCTGAAAATTGGTCATGGAATCTATTTCATTCAAGAAGTATCTAGTGGATAATATAGCAGGTTCTACCAAAATGGGAAAGCATTTCAAAAATGGAGCTGGGGCCATAACATGCTTTAGTGTGGGGATTAGCATGACTGGAGAAATGTATTATCAAAGGTAGTTCACAAAGTGATAAGTGACTTGCCCATTGATTATCATAAAACAGAAAACAAATAAGCAAATGAATGAATGAATAGATAACAATTAAAAAATAAAAAATCATTTGGTTTTAGGTCCTGGCAAACCTTAAATATATCTGCATTGATTCTAGAGGAATTGTATAAACAGAAACAGAAATGATTAGATACAACAAGATTTGAAGAGATCACCTAAGATTAATTTAATAGTTGGTATTGTTATTGTGACGTCTGAGTGTCCAATGGCCAGCAATTTGAAAATTAACCAGGGAAACTGGATTAAGTGCATATTAATATCCCAGGCATGAAGGAATTCAGAAGACATAAAGAAGTTGCAGTTATTTTTTTTCCCTTAGGGCATTCAAAAGTTAATCTCAAAAATACAATGTATATGTTGGAAAATATAATTTAAAATTATATTAAAGGTCATATGCTTAGAGATAAATTAGAAATCTCACTCATACCAATCATAAATAGTTGATGAAGGGAGTTTAAATGCATTGGAATTCATAAACTCTAAACAACATCCCCAAATATAAATGAAGTTGAATATATATTGACAGAAAGTAAGTGGTTAGTTGATCCCATGGGAATCATTTCAAAATCACCAATTGAGTTACACTGACAAATTTGACTGGTAAGAAAAAAAGATAAAAACAAAGAAAAATTCAATGAAAGCATGGCACTATTAGCAATTTTGTTAACTCCAAGCTGACCTATAAAAATAATGATGATAGAAATAACAGCTAGCACTTAAATAGCATTCTAAGAATTGCAAAGTATTTTTATAAATAGTTATATATATTCTGTATCATTTTATCTTCAAAATAACCTGGGCATGTAGGACCTTTTTTTTCTTCTTTAAATCTCCATTTAACAGATGAGGAAACTTAGGCAGACTTATTTTAAGTGGTTTACCCAGGATTTCACAGCTAGTAACTGACTGAGATCAGAGTTGAACCCAGGACGACCTCCTCATCCAGTGCTCTAGCAACTGTGTCCCCAAGTGCCTATGAAAATATTTTGATGTTTCTGAATGATAGCAGATGGATGAAGGTAAAGACATAAAATCTAATTTTATAAAATAATATAAAATAATTACACAGTGAAGAGATAAAAAAAGAAATTGACTTAGTCTAAAAGCCTTTGATTCCCATGACCAACTGGAAAGACTTGACAAATACTATACTAATTTAGACTATAAGGTCATTTTTAAAACATTATAGAGAATAAAGAGAAGTGATGAGTAATATTGATTTAAAAAAACAGGAAAATAAACCTATAGAAAACTCGACATGTTATATAATTAAGCCAGATTATCCTGAGATCATTTATTTATTGATATTACTAGTTGAGAAGATAATCATTTCACAAACATGAAAAGGAACAGATTGGTTATTGTTTCTTTTTCCCCCAATATATTTTTATTTCATTAAATGTTCCTCAATTACATGTACAAATTAATATTTTTAAATTATGAGTTCCATCTTCTTTCCCATTCTCCTGCCCTGTCCCATACTTCAGAAGGCAATACATATATGTGTGTGCATGTGTATATGCGTATGTATATATATATTATACATAGATTATATATAGATAGATTATACATGTGAAGTCATGAAAAACATAAGTCTCTATGAGACATATTTTGAAAGGAAATGCAGAGCAAAAAATAAAAATAAAATAAAATAATATGTTTTCATCTTCATTCTCTGGAGTGATTTATTTATGTGGAGGAAGATAACATTTTTTAATCAGAAAACCTTCAGAATTTTCTTAAATATTTGTACTGATTAGAGTAGCTAAGTCATTGATCATCATAAAATATTAATTACTGTGTACAATTTTCTCTTAGTTCTATTCACTTCACTTTGTATCACTTCATATAAGTCTTTCAGGTTGTTGGTTTGTTTTTTTTTTTCCTGAAACTATTCTGCTTTTCATTTCTTATAGTACAATGATATTCTATCACAGTCATATATCTCAGCTTGTTCAACAGTTACCCATTTGATTAGTATCCTTTCAATTTCCAATTCTTACAACCACAAAAGACAGCTGTTACAAATATTTCTGTACATATAGGAGAAAAGCCTAATAATATTATTGCTAGGTTAAATGGTATGAGCAGTTTTATAGCCTTTTTACTGTCTGCAATGCTCTCTATCTCTTGTTTGGGCATAAGTCTTCCCTTATTCAAAAACCTGAAAGGCAACCATTCCATGCCCCTGTAATTCCCTTAAGATATCATTCTTTATGTCTAAATCATGTTCCCACTTTGACTTTATCTTGGTACAATGTGAGATATGAGACTATTCCTAGTTTTTGCCAAACTGCTTTCCAGTTTTCTCAGTAATTTTTGTAAAATAGTGAGTCCTTTTCCCAAAAGGTGGCATCTTTTGGTTTGTTAATAAATTGATTACTCTGATCATTAACTACTCTGTATTCAATATCTAATCTATTGCACTGATATGCCGCTATTTCTTATTGAGTAATAGATTATTTTGATGAATACGATTTTGTTATACAGCTTGACATCTGATACTGTTAAGCCATTTTCCTTTCCATTAAAAAAAACTGATTCCTTTAATATTCTTGGCCTTTCATTCTTGCAGATACATTTTGATATTATTTTTTCTAGTACTATAAAATAATTTTGGTTGTTTGGCATAACAATGAATAAGTAAATTAACATAGTATTATAATTTTACTATAATGGCTCAGCTTACCCGTAAGTAATTTATTTTCCTCCAATGTTTAGATCTGACTTTGTGTGAAGTGTCCTGTCATTATGTTCATATTGTTCTTTGGTTTGACTTGGCAGGTAGACTTCTAATTATTTTATATTGTCTGTAGCTATTTTTTAATTTTTCCAAATTACATGTCAATATAATTTTAATAATAATTTTATGACATTTTCCAACCCATGTTCTCTCCTTCCTTCTTATCCATCCCCCCCATCCCCAAGATGGCAGGAAATAGGATAAAAGTTGTATATGTGTTATCATACAATGCATATTTCCATGTTTGTCATCCTGTGAATGAAAGCATATATATATATGTATATATATATATATATAGTTTATACTAGAGAAAAATTTAGGGAGGAAGTAAAGTGAAGAATAGTATGTATCACTCTGCATTAAAACTCTGTGAACTTATTTTAAATGTAATTTCTCTTTCTAGCTCTTCATGTTGGACTTTGTTGATAATTTATAGAAATTCTGGTGATTTGTGTGAGTTGACTATGTATCCTATCACTTAGTGCCAAAATTTTTAATTGTTTCAAAACTAGCTTTTTTTATTTGATTTTCCAGGTTTCTAAAAATCTATCATTATACCATCTGTAAAGATTGATAGTTTCTTTCTTTATTACTTACTCTAATTTCTTTTTCTTCTGTTATTGCTTTAGAATATATTGAATAAAATTGTCCTATATGGAAAAATGAAAATGGTGCTTGTTACAAAGTTTAGAACAGGAACCATACCTTACCAAATACATAAAGAAGAAATATGATTAAGAGGCAAGATAATTGTAAAATCAAATCAAGTTATTTGAAAGTGGAAAGATTCTAAACAGTAGAAAAAATTATGGATAGTATTATTACCCCCCCCCACACACACACAAATGACCAAGAAGAGAGCATATATTGACCATAAAAATCTTTATTTGAAAAAAATGTCATTTGCAAGTAGCAAAGATATCATTGAGAAAACATGAGAAGCAAATACTCAGGCTTTCATAGGTAATTTTCTAACACCAGCCACATTTTCACTGTCCACAATTGATTCAGTTATAGGGAATATATGATTAGGCTGTTATGTTTTCCTGATTTCCCCTCTAAAAATTGACTCAGTACTTATAATTTTTTCCTTTATAGCTTTTTCCTCTGATAGTATTTCTCTTCTGTTTATGTTGACATTGTAGAAGATTCTTTGATTGATGCAACCTGAAAGAAAACTTTGTTCAACTCTGAGTAGCAATATCGAGTAAGTAACAAAACAGGTAGTCATATACTCCCCAATGGGTATTTCCAAGTACCTTGGCAAATATTTCTCCTTAAAGTTTAAACAAAATGATTCATTGTAAATGGAGAAATTTTAGATATCCCTCATCCTTTTGAATGGCATTGGCCCTATTGTATCAAATAGTATATGGACTCCTCAGTGAAATCTCTGCTCACTCAAAAGAAATTCATGTGTTTTGGGGAGGCAAAGCAAATGAGCAATAATATAGACTTCGAATAGGATGGGAGGAAGATAAATGGTTGTATAACTCTGGGGAAATGCCATAATCCTTTCAATGATCCTAATATGATATTCACTGACATTAACAAAAACTATCTTATTAACATCAATATGTTCTTTTAATATGCTTTTATTATTTTCCTTATTAACAATGGTTTGTTTTATTCTATTCCCACTCCTCCCCATTGAAAAAAATTTTAAAATGTAACCCTCATAATGAATATATGTAGGTATCTAGGTCCAAAATTTGATGTCACATTCTGCATTATAAATGCATCTTTATTCTCTGATTGGAGATCAGTTTCATTTTTGATCTTGTGGAACCATGATTTCTACTAGCATTAACAACAGTAGTTTTTTACTCTATAACTAAAAATCATGGAAGGGAGAGAAAACAGCAGTGTTTATGGGAATAGAAATAGAAATTAAAAACAATAAAACATAGTATTATGTTGTAGTTGTAGGTAGTTTGTAGCTATTGCCTATTGTGTTTGGATCAATATTTTTTAGGGATCCCCTTTCCTCTCTCCTCCTATAATGGGGATTAGTTTTTTATAAAAATAAAAAATCTTTTACTGGGACCTGATAGACTTCTGCCTACTTTGATACAACTTTCTGATCATTTAAAGGCATACATAATATGCCCAAAATGTGGAATTATTATCCCTCTAATATGGTAGATGTCTGAAAATCATATGACTCGGTATACCCTATTCTTCTGACCCTTTCCATATGGAAACTAGGAGAGGTCTTGTGAATAGGATCTAATTGCTTGTTATTTATCTGTTTCATATCTTTGTTATAATAAGAAAAGGCCAATGTTTTTTTTATCTTTTTAAATTTTAAATGACTCAAAAACATCTCATGTTATTGCAAGATTAAACTTAGAATAACAGGGGTGTCCATACCAGACCTTTACACTAACATCAGTAATGTCTTGAGTTTGAGGAATGGAGTAAAAGCAATGGTATCAAACTCCAATAGAAATGAATCTCTAAGGGCCATGTATTGATTTAGAAAACAAAAATTTTGCACTATCTATATTGTATTATATTTTTATCTTTTTAAAAATTTACCATTTATATTTTAATATGACTGGGGCTACATTAGGGAGTTTCCCCCTTACATATGGGAAGTGAAAGAATATCAGGAAGGACATAGATAACTGGGAAGAAGAGATAAGCATTAGGGCAGTCAATAAATTAAAAAAAAATTAGGTGCCTGCTATAGGGTAAGCACTTTATTAAGCACTAGGTGTAGATGTGTGCAGCTCAGTGGTTAAATAAGTATACACAAAATATTAAATACCCAACATATAGATATTAAGTGGATAGCTCAAATATCAAACTATTGCCCACAAATAGAGTTAATTATCTAAACTTTTGGGTGAATTTTCCAGGTTGGAATTATGAAAAGAAAAAAATTATTCAAGGTGAGAAGTTATAGATATTCTGACACTTAGTAAAGGTTTCTATTTCTTAGTTTGATTGCATTCTACACTGGTAGTAAGAGTGCCAACATTAGTGAGACATAGAGGAGATGTGTATATCTATAACTATGCATGTATATATGCCTCTAAGTCATATTTTATCCTTTATTTATAGAAAGAGCATGAATGCAGACAAAAAAGTCTAGAGCACCAGTTTGAATATAATAATATGAAATGCAATGGCAATAAATGAAAAGTCTTCTATTTGGGTTAAAAAGCCAACTTCATACATTCATTGTTCCCTGTGTTGTCCTCTGGGGCCAATTTCTTCATTAATCTAAATTATAATTTTGTAACCCATATGGAATATAAATATAGTCTATATATGTAGCAACCTTTGTTAAAGAGTTGGTTGGTTAAAATCCTGTGGCTTGTAGATCTTCCTAATTTGGTAAGAAAGAAAAAAAGTCATCTAATTGGAATGTAGAGGGATTTTGTTTCATTTTGTTTTCCACCTCTGGGCTACAGTGGGAGTTTGGAGAGTCTAGAACAGGGAAAGGAGATTGGAGGGGTGGTGGTCATTTCATGGAAATACCACAGTAGCCATTATAGAATGTCTATCATATCTACAGTTCCTGTCTTAAAGACCACATGAGATGATGTTTAAATGGACAAGTGTGGAAGCGGGTGATGATTTTTTCTAAAGTCAAGTTTCCCATTCTAGTAGCAGAAGTGTTGAGAGAGAAACAAACTGACTCTGAGGCACAGGTAATACATATCCTCCTGTCTTCTGCTTAATTGTATTTAAAAAAATTCTATTAAAGAATAAACTTGCTGGATTTAGTAGTATTTCTTATTTACATATATGACTGACATCTTTTTGTTGCTTCATGTCTCTTTATGTCATGAGGGTTCAATGGAAATCACCCAGGAGAAAGAGATCTTTCCTAGCTGGGAGCTGGATTATAGGCTCCGGCTCATTGTTAGATTCTCAAACTTGGGACAAATTAGAATTATTTTGCTCCATTAGAATTATTCTAATGCATTTGTACCAAACTTTATGCCTGTCCCATAGATAAGAGTCTATGAGTAAATAGATTGTCTCTTTCTATGATTATTCAGTTTACATGTATGATACAAGTTAATGAAGCACCTTAGTAGCACAGTGGATAGATCATTGCACTTGGAATCAACGAAATATGAATTTAAATCCTGCCTCAGATCATCATTAGTGGTCTGATCCTGGACAAATATTTAATTTATCATGTTCTCATGTAAATTTGGGGTAATAATAGCAACTACTTCTCAGGTTCATTTTGGGGACCAATTGATATAAAATACTTTGAAAAACTTTAAAACACATATATGTATGAAGAAAAAGAAATGGAAGGAGGACGAGAAGGAGGAGAAGTTCAATGAAACAAAAAATAGATTTAGAATTGAAGACTCCAGGTTTCCCCTGTTACTGTGACCATGTAATTGGTTTTCTTATTAAATAATTCTTTCTGGTATTAACATTTATGAAACCTACATAATATATAATAAATTAATATGTATACATTATTTGTTTATAAATAAAAGGCACTAACTAAAACATATTATGTATTTTCCCAAAAATGCATATTTACTTACCTCTTGATTCCTAAACAAATGCATATTGATGAGTTCTTAGCCTGAAGCATACCATAAACAGGAGAAATTTGTTATACATGTAGCCAATCTGTTTTCTTTCAACAAAATTATTAGTATTCAGGCATAGATCTTTATGGTTCTATTACTCCCTACTCCCAGTCCAGGGATTTATCATTTTCTTTTTGCACTAGAACCCCTTGGCAGTAGGGTAAAGCCTAAGCACCCCTTTCTCAGAAATCATGTTTTTAAATGACTAAGAAAATACTAAATTACCGGAAAATATTAAAAAAATAAAAATGTCATCTATTCCCATCTCAGTTCATGGACCTCCTGAAGTCTATTCATAGACCCTAGATAAGAATTTCTGCCCTAGAGGTTAAATCATGTTGATTAAATACTTATAAAGAAGAAATAAATAATACCAGTCAGGCCAGTGTCCTACTTAAACTGCTAGGTCTTTACTTTCTTTGCTGTAATTTATTAAACCTGAATTATATAGCAGAGTAAATTATATCTTTTCTCACTGTCTAATACCCAATTTTCTAATTAGAATATAAAAATTGTATAATGTTAGAAGAAATAAAATTGGCTTCCTGAGTATATAGTTAACTTATAGGATGATATCTGGCTGTGCTGAACCCCAGAAGACTATAACAACTTCAGTGAATCTAGTGCCCATTCCTGTTTTGGAGCAAGGAGCAAAATATATAAATCATGTTCAGCACCATGTACCTGTCTTTAGAAAGCTGTTTTACAGTCATGTATATTTATTACTTTTCCTTGCTTTATGGCAATATGTTTCCTTTTCCTACACTTCTCTGCATCTATAAATAGTCTGATCTCTCTCTCCCTCTCCCTCTCTCTCTCTCTCTCTCTCTCTCTCTCTCTCTCTCTCTCTCTCTCTCTCTCTCTCTCT
>NC_058135.1:69399197-69460972 GCF_016433145.1 Gracilinanus agilis | reverse complement strand
TCTGAGAATAAAATAAAATAATATGTATGATGATTGCATACATAAAATCTATATCAACTTGCTTACTGCCTCAGAGAGGGAGAGAGAATTTGGAACTTAATTTTTAAAAAATGTCAAAAATTATTTTTACATATAATTGGAGAAAACAAGATATTTTTAAAAATAATATAGATAAACACTTTGCACACCTAAAAGTTCTCTATAAATGCCAGCTATTACTACTAAAGTGTCCTGGAAAGGTAAGCTATGGTCAGACTCTGAAGGATTTTAAATGCCAATATAAGAAGCTTTTGTTTTATCCTCGAAACAATAGAGATTCAGAGGAATGTGTATATATATATATGTATATATCATATATAAATATAATATAAATATATATAATATAAATATAAAATATATAAATCCTATATATGTATATTACATATAAATCCTATATATGTATGTATAAATCATATGTAAATGTGTTTATATATATAAATCCTATATATGTGTGTGTATATATATATTTATGAAGAATATTTTGTCAGTCATGAGGAGGGTGAATTGGAGGGGGTGAGAGTATAAGCAGAGATATGAGTGAGGATGGTGTTGTGACAATACAGAAAAGAGATCATGAAGGAACTTAGTATAATAAAGTACAAACATACAAACATACTCTTTGTTTTAACAAAACGAAATCAATATGCTATTAAAATGTAGGACAAGAAATGTTTGTTGATAATACTGAGAGCTATGATTCCCCCCTTCTTTGAGTTAACCACTTGTGTCTTCTTGTTTCCATTTTGCATTTAAACACCCTGCCTTTAAGTCCATCCCTTCTTTAGATGTTGCTCAGGGGTCAGAGGCAACAGACATTTAGTGGCTCTCGGAGACAGCCAGAATTCAAGGCCATTTAAAGAAGAATTCTACTATCTCAGCCTGTTTAGCTTTCCCCAGGAGCCCAATTATTGCATTGGTTTTTATCTGTCCCATTGAGCATCGCTTGTAATGGGCTGCCATCTTGATGCTTGACCTTATTGTTGCTTAACATTTATCTGTCCCTTTCAAAAAATTTCAGTCAAGTGTTTTTTATGCTCCTTGCTACCATCATTAAAAAAAGTCCTGTCAGAGTAAAAAGGCTCTGTATTTTCCATTGGACTGAACACTTCCCAGTTGCAATACTTCATTAAAAATCCTACAATTTTCTTACATGGTAACAATCATTCCTCTGCCTCTTTGAGGGAACTATGTATTAGATCAAAATTACTAAATATAACATTATTTATAGAGCATCTTGCCTTGATAATGCATTTTAAGAAACTGGAACCCAAGAAATTCTTCCAATCTAGTATAAAATAGTACTTGATCTATTTCCCCACAAAGAGATCCTTTACAAAATTGATCTATTTATGGGAACTGTTTGAGTCTCTTGGGCTATTTTTGGTGGAACTATGACCAGTGGGTGAAAGTCGCAGAGGCAGATTTGGAATTACTATAATGGTGAGGGGCATCCTGACAATTAGAGCTATCCAGAAGTGAAAAGGGTTATATTGAAAAATGGATTTATCTTCACTAGAGTTGGCCAAGCAAATTATAAATGACCATTTGTCTAGTTTGTTATAAAAGAAATCCTTTTTCATGGAGAGATTGGAATCAATGGCCACTCAGGTCCTTTCTGAGTCTTTAAAAAATATTATCTCAAGCAAGAATATCCATCTTGCATGCAAGAGTTGTTAAGTACAAGTTAAGACTCCAATAAAACAGCACAAAATATATTTAAAATCCGCCTCTGATTCATTGCATCATTCCAGATCTCCATGCATGTGTTCCTCTGTAAATCTTCATTTTAATAGAGTTTTTTTTAGTATCTCCAAGATCTTAACACTCAGTCACTGAGCCACCGTCTGCCTGCACTCTGACACTCTGTTCCTGATTGAAAAAGACATTTATGTACATGAGTCACCTCCTGCTAGTTTTTATAGGGATTACATAATAGCAATCTGCCAAAACATCCAGGGCCTAAGATAAGAAAGCTCCCATTTGGTGTTGATATAGAATTATCTTAGCCAGGTAAAGAACTAGAGTGAAGCATTTTATTAGAGCAAGTCTTTAATACTTGGGTTATCAATACTTAATCCATAATACACCTAATAAATTAGTAAATCCTTGAATGCTTTATCATTTTTCATATTCTCACTTTGAAGAACTTGGCATTCCACTCCTAAACATTTTTTAAACTTTAGGGAAATAGTCTGTTTCACCAAGACCATTTAGATATGGTACAATATGTGAAAGGATGATAGATGCATTTTGAGAGGCAAATATACCATAAGTGTCTATTTAACAAATCTACATGTATACATGTATGTATGTTTTTATATTTATATGCATAAAATGTGTGATGATGTCTTCCTCACTAAAAGGATGAATTTAGAAGAAAGATTCTTAATACATGCAACAGATGGATCATGTTTCCAGGAAATTAAGATAAAAAAAAGTTTTGAAGAAACTATGGGATCTTTTGGATCTCTTCTCAGCTTTCTAACTAGGAGGCCATCTGTCAGGCAGAAAGGAACGGCTCTTCATTCCTCTCTTCAAACATTTCTGTACATTATAAAAAGTTTTGGAAAGGTCAGATTCAATCCAGTCACCCACAGGTACAGAGATAGTGCCTTTTAGATTCTGTGACCTTCCCTAAGCAATCATATTACATGAAAAGTACTGGGTAAAACTGACTCTTAGGGAGAAGATAATCCCTGGCTCTCATAATACATACATACATATGAATAAGTGTATGTATGTATGTACGTATGAATAAGCAGCACTGATGGACAAAAATATGCAACAAGTAATCACATTTTTTCCTCTTTTGACTGAATGGTTTTCATTCTCTGCTCCCTCAGTGGATAGATGATTGATCAGCAAAGTCAATAATTTAATAATGCCTTTTACGTCATTGGAATACCTGAATTTCTGACACACAGGCTTTGAATTCCTAGAGAAGTTTCATAAATACTTTGTAGAACAAAATATTTGCCATATTTTGAGGGAATGATTTAAGTCCTGATTGGTTACAGCCCCATATAAATATGGTTCTATTCAAGTCTAATCCTATTTAGTGATAAAGAGACTCTAGAGGCTCATGAAACCCTATATCCCCTATGTATTTTGGTGTAGTTTTGGGTATTCTAAAATTTGCATCTATTTCATTTCAATATCTATTGTCAACCTACAGAAAATGTGGTATTAACCATTTTTGCAATAATTTTGTTCCCTAGAGAGGTTAAGAGAGGTAGAAAGAGGGAATGCGTACTTCATTGTATTGTTCATTTAGAATACTTAACTATTTTTGGCCAGCCAGATTTCCATTCCAACTTAAAGGCAAATTAAGAACAGCACCTGCATTTATGTATACTTAAAGCCAAACACCACATTTATTAAATTTCTGCTTTTGTTATTTCAAGTCCAACAACGGGGGATTAAGAGATGTTAATGAGAGAAGGTCAGCATTGACCATGATCTTAAAGAAAGACTTATAGATCTAAAGTTTCACAAATGGAATTCATTACTCCATCAAAGGAGAATCTCTCAATGTGAATGTCATGCAAGAATGATGTAATTGTACCGTGCCTCCCCTCCTTCTTAGGTCTCTATTCCTTACCTTGTTAGAAATGAATCTAATAGAAACTGAGAGAGTAAGCAATGAAAACTTAAAGAAAAACTTATCTGAATATTGTGTACCAACAGTACATAACTGTTAGTTACATCAGTTAGAAGTATAGAAGATTAAAAAAATAAGTTCCAATGGGATTTAGTTAGGAAAAATAGGGAAACAAATACTACAAATAAGATCAATGAAGAAAATTTCATATTTTCTCTATTCTTTAAATTTTAAGAAATAAATGATTTTTGTTTAGTGTTGTTTCAAGATCACTCAGAGTTTTTATTATTAAAGTCTCTCTGGGACTGAAAATGGAATTGAAATAGCAGGTATATTTTTCTTTCACTGCTGTAAATCTAGGTATAATGAGAAAATACATATATATTTGTTTTATATGTATATAAGCAAATAATAGTGAAACTCATTATTATAAATCCTATTATCTGCATTTTAATTGTTTTACCAGATTTATAACTTCTACTTAAAGCTAATACTAATGACAACACATTCTACCAATTTAAATTGTCAAATAATTGGAGGTAGGGAATTTCTTTCAGTGCCTTTTAACTGAGAGTCAAGACATTTGTTCTTGGTCTAGAGTCAGTTTTGGACAGACTTTGAATAAATTCCATATGGTTATTATTGATTTTCAATAAGCTTACCAATTGGTAAGTAAAGTTTAAATTGAAAATACCTGTGACCTCATTCTGTTTTCTGGGGGGATAAAAAGGACCAATATTTTTTTTTCCTGTTGAATGCTACTTATTGTAATCCTAATTTTAGAGATAAAAAGTTAAATCTCAGCAAGAACATGTATTCAAATTGTATAGTATCTTAGTTTCCATTTGCTTTTCCAAGTTTGGTTCTGAGAATGAGGCTATCATAACTGTTATTATTTTTCAGAGAGGCAGCAAATGTAAGCTTATAACACTGAAAATTCAGAAGGCTGAAGTTTACAGAAAACTGCTTTTGCTTAGGAACTTGGCAACAGTCTATGGAACACTGAGAATCCTCTCAGATGTGGAAAAAAAACCTGATATTTAAAGTCTTTTTTAATTCAAAAATTTTTATTTAATTAATTTAGAATATTTTCCCATAGTTACATGATTCATGTTCTTTCCCTCCCCTTTTCCCACCTCCTCCCATATCCAATGAGCATTTCCACTGGGTTTTACATGTGTCATTGATCAAGACTTATTTCCATACTATTCATATTTGCATTAGGGTGGTTGCTTAGAGTCTACATCCCCAATCATATCCCCATTGACCCATATGATCAAGCAGTTGTTATTCCATGTTATTTAAAATCTTTTAAAAAAGTTACATGCTTGAGAATATCTTCCTTCACTTACTGAATTACAAAATTATATCTTGAATAAGCTCGACATAGGTAGTCCTAGGACTGGGTAAAAGTATACCCATAAAAATAACATTATTGTTTTAAAGGATTGCTACAAAGGTTACCATCTGTCTCTGAACTTGGACATATTTTCCATTGGGGGGGTTAAGATTATTCTTATGCATAATCAATCAAGTTTTTTTTTCTTTTTGGAATGTCAAATCTCCATCATATAAGAATAAACAGAGCCAGTTACCAAAGTTAATGATAGAAGGGAGAGAGAGAGAGAGAGAGTCTATGAGGTGAGACTCTCTTCTAGCTCTCCCCTCCCTTCGAATATGCACTGACGAGACTTTGAGGGGGTATCACCCTGAAACTGGGTGACCTGGATGGGTCGTGCCACCCCATAGAATTTGGGGGCAAGGCTTCCCTATAAGATGAGGTATGGGGGACCCCAATCTGATTCTGAATGAGGACGAGGTTCACACAAGCCTCCCCTGAGGTTAGTCAACTTCACAGCAGGTGGTCTGGCTTCAGGATGGAGGCAGCCAGACTAAACTGTGATTCCCCTCCCCCTTGTCTCTCAGGCACTCTGGAACGCTATCTGACTAATGGATGTTTCATTAATATCAATATAGGGATTGGGGAAAGAAGTGAAGGGCAGAGGGATTTGGGGGTGCCCTCTTCTCTATTTCTATGGGGTCCATCACTCAGGTGGGAACCTTTGGGGTTCCCACTCCTAAGAGTCTCCCCTCGCCTCTTCTCCTTCAGTTTCTATTTCTATTTCTTATTTCTATACTTTCCTATAATTGCAAATCAAACCAGAAAGGGTCTCTCAGCAAGGTTGGGTAATGGGAGAAAGAGCCTAAGAGATCCCTCCCAAAATGGATTCCCAAAACTTGGCTTAGTCATTGGTTGAAGTCTTGATGGGTGGGAAGCAATAGGATTCCTTTGACCAGGGAATTTGGGTTTCAATGTCCAAAGAAAGATCCTCAGGAAGCCCTCAGGACTGGATTTGAGCTGAGATGTTCTCCTCCTCCCTCTCTCAATCCTCCGCCAGAAGTCCTTCTCATCTTCTCTCCTCCAGAGAAATTCCCAGAAATCTCTCTGGCCACAACTGTTAGTAACTGTCACCAATGGCCTTCTTCTGGCTCTTTTTGTCCCATCCCCCATCCATACAATCATAAAAATTTCTAGCAAATATTTTCCCCAAAATGTTTTTTTTTCTTTGATGGAAAGTACCTGTCATGGAAACATTTTCTTTTTTAGACAAATCCATTGATTTTTGTTTCTAATTTGTTTCTCTTTCCACACTTAGGAACAATATCAGATTCCTTTTAAAAATATTGAGATCATTCATTCCCTTAGAGTATAGGGAATGACATGTAGATGCAAACACAAGTCTATTTTTAAATTTTCCCAACAATTTTAATGAATATTGATTCCATTCACTGATTTACTTTTAGTCAACCACTTATTTTATAAAAAATGAGCTTTAAATATTATCTCCCTGATGAGTTTTATGTATTTTTATATTGTATCCATTTTGGTAATTGTTGCTTTATGGTATATTTTGAAAGTTCATTAAGTTCATTGTTATGATGATAAATGTTTAGAAATGTACACATGACCCACTTTTAAGATTCATCTAAATTATTAATATTTTGCATCACTTTTTTTACTCTAGAGAATCAACAAAATATAAATAAACCAAGCCTTGATTTGTAGTCTTTACTATTTCTGAGGTGTAAATGCACACACTGAAAATTTAATCATCAGCACTCAAGAGCCAGTTCAAACTGGCTCCACCTCGGCTTTGTGACCAGATCTTTTCCTTCCAAAGTGTCTTTTAATACTTAAAAAATTCCATAGTTGTTCTAAATTTGAATTACCAAGGTTTCAGTATGTAGAGTTTTATTGTAAGTCTTCCAAATAATTTTTTAAAAAGTACTATCCCTTTAGGAACTTTTGCAGTGAGGCGCATTAAGGAGGTATGTTGAGGGTTTCTTCTACCTAGATCATTGAATCACTTCCATATTATGCCACTGAGAACAAATGGTTTTGATGATCATGCAGAATAAAATAATGCCATCATTTCTCATTTCTGCAGTGGCCTTGCTAACAGTAAAAACTGCAGCATTATAGTTAGTGCTAACATTTATTTTTCTGTAAATTATAACATGAGGCTGGGCTTCTGATATGAATAAAAGGTGACCTCTAACTTTGTGGTTACTGCCTCTGTTGTTTATTATGATTAAATGGATAGTAATTTATAGTTTTATTTCTATGGTTAATCTCTTCACGATGCATAGTATGCCCTTTATGCCACTACCTCCATTAGTTCCTGGATCCTTTGTCTATTTTATTCCCAGTCAATTAGATTCCAGACAAAAGTTTTAATAATACAAAGGGAGCATATTCGAGACCAAATGCACTCTCCAAGAAAGTAGGTTTTCACATTCTAAATAGAAACTTTCTAGTAGGGTGGAAAGGTTATGTTCTCTGATCAGTTGTCAAATTGTTAGAGAGGCTCTGTCAAAGAAACTGGATGCAATTAGAAATGTACATAAATGTTATTGTCAGGAACAGCTTGAAGGGATGTTATTCAGAGAAGAGAACTCACAAAGTCAAATTGATCTCAGGCAAAGAAAGTCTGAACATTAATAGGAAATGGTTCAGTTTCTTGTGGAAGAAGGGATTTAAACTGGGTGTGAAAGAGATAATTTATAAAATGACAACATATGCAGGTAAACACTATTCAGGGGAAAAGGATGGGTTGAGTTAATTTCCAGAGAATTCTAGGCAAACTTTACAAGTTGTAGGGAAAAATTAAAAGAAAGTGACTGGCCTCTAAGTTTTAAACATGAAGATATAAGAAGATTGTAGTTCTTCCTACTCTTTTTATTCCTTTTACAGAAAATTTCCTCAAAGTACCTACCTGAATTCTCTCCATTCTGAACATTCTTCTTCCATCATTTTCTGACTAAGAACCCAGGGAGTAATTTATATAGAGCTCAGAGCCTGAGGGCATTTGTTATCCTTCATAGATAAATAGAAAAAATACATTTCAGTTAGTGGAAAAAATGAGACATCTGGAAAGTGCTCAACAAACCATTAGGTACTTATCAGTATCAGTATTAGAATCAGTAGTGGGCAAAGTATGGAAAATATCAGGCTGTGATTTTAAAATAAAAAGCAAGTTTTCTTTAAAATTCCATTCTGCTTTACAAAATCATCACATAATCAGTTGAAAGACTCATATTAAAAAATACTAGGTTTCATTTCATATCTAATCTAAAATTTCCTAGAATTGACGCCCCAAGAACTATTGTGATATGTACAGAGAAGTGGCTCATTTGTTTGGCTTTAATTAGCTTAGGATTCTCTGACCTTAAAATAGAAGAAATAGAAGGGCTTTCTTCATTTTCAGAGCAGAATAACAGATTTTTTTTAATTTGAAAGCACAATAGTTAGCTGTTCTATGAAACTAGTATTGCATCATCAGGTAATAATGCAGAACCCTATGTTGAAATATTTGAACATTAGCACTAAATATTTTGATGGTACTAAATTATGATACATCTACCATCTTATGATTTCCTGATTTTTTTAAAAAGGAAATGAAAATGAAATGAAGATGTGACTATTGGTAAAATAAGTTCTTTAGATTTTAGTAATTTTTAAATCTTTTAGTTTGGATTATTCACAATAATTTAGGCTTAGAAATTTAATAGTTAATATTAGGAATAAAAAGGACTTTCATGATATAGATACCTAAATATGGAATAATAAAACAGGTAGAGGTTGAATAAAAAGAATTTCTGAATGAGAAGAAATTAGGAAGAGAGAATGGATATTTTCAAACTCTTAAAATGATTTGTAAGTAACTTGTTTCTGTTAAATGATTCTAGCACTCTGTAACTTAACCTTAGTCTTCATCCATCTTAAATTTATAAATGCCACTGGGATGGCTAGATGTCAAGACTGAATAATTTGTCCCAAGAATAGGCCTCAGGGAGAGAGCTGTTTGTGTGATTTCTTACTTCTGCTTCTCTTTAGTTAACTTTCTGATGCCACCATCCAAGGGAATGGTGAGGGTAGTGAGTGATGCACAACAGTTTCTCCAAAGGCCATATCCCTGGAAATTCATATTTTCAATAACTGTCTTATATATCTCACACATACAGAATTTATTTAAATGGACCAATTATTCTAGAGTTGGGGTTTCTAATATTATGACTCCTCTGCCATACACTTAAAAAAACCCCAAATCCTTACCTTCTGCCTTAAAATCAATTCTGTTCAAAGGCAGAAGAGCAGTAAGGGTGAGGCAATGGGGATTAAGTGACTTGTGCAGGGTCACACAGCTTAGGAATTGTCTGAGGCCAGATTTGAACCCAGGTCTTCCCATCTTGACTCTCCATCTATTGAGGACTTGACTTTTAAGCTTTTTAATACAATTATTATACTCACCTCCTTCCAACTTTTATATTATAGTTTTTTAATAGTACTATATGGTAAAGTATCTTTAGATATATTGGAGTACTCTCATCATGAGGAAAGAAAGGCATGGGATCAAGAAAACTATTTGGTTTTCTATCCATAATAGTATGGGATTTGAGGACAGTAAGCAATGATAACTGCTGACTGCTTGCAACTGGAGGTGGACACAATAAGAAGAGGCTGACTATTGTAAGAAAACTAAATAAATTAATAAGTCAATGAAAAATCATTCATCACATGATTACTATGTGTAAAGCATTGCACTTAGTTTCAAGAATATAAACAGAAAATTAAAGAATTTACTAATTCTATTGGGAGAGATGACACATGTGAGAGAAATTAGCTGAAAGTCAGAAGGAACAATTCCTTAGTTTTAGAGTGTGACAGCAAAGCAGATGGAAATACTAGTACTTTAATGTCATTTCTACTGATAACATTTCATCCATTTCTGTTGTTGAACCATTCAAGTGCCAAGGAATTTGATATTGGGAATTTTCTTGTCTAGGTCTTCGGTAGATATGGCAGATGAGGAAACAGAGGCTTCAGTGCCCAGATCACATTTCTAATGGGTAATGGCCAGCAGGTTTCAGCTGGAAACAGAAACAATGGTCTGAGGATGAGAGATATTGCTACTTCTGGGGCTCTTGAATTGTCATGCCAGTTGATGGTAGATAAAAGTATTAGATTTTACACATTACATGGCAGAAGTTAGTGTTAGTAATGTAAAGAAAAATGGTACTTCAATATACATTAAAAATCACATATAATTAGCTCCCAGAAAAAAGAGGATCTTCATACCCTTTAACACATATTTCACAATATTTTGAAAAGTATTATACAGTCATTTTTATTAGAATATGAATTACACTGAGATTATTCCTCAAACCCTAAAATAGTTCGTTTCAAAAAATGAGAGAGAGAGAGAGAGAGAGAGAGAGAGAGAGAGAGAGAGAGAGAGAGAGAAGCACTTAAGAAAATGCTCCATTGGCTGTTAAGTTACCCCTCCTGTTCACTTAATTAGCAGCTTCTCATTGTGATGTTATAATGGAACATGAAATTCTCCTGAGACTTTTCATCTGTGCTGAAAAGCTCAGTATAAAAACTAATACAAAAATTAATATATTGAGATAGCGTTTTCAGTTTCTAGACTTAGTCTGATGGTGAAGAGATCCATACACATGCCTTTGTAAAGTTAAAATAAAATCTAGTATTCCTGAGAATAATAGCAGATCTCCCTTGACTGGGAGATGAAGAAACTTAATTCTCCTCATCTGTACTGAAAAGCCTATGTAAAAGTTAATCCCCAAATTAATATACCATGATAGCATTTTTGGTTTTGAAATAGTTTAAGTTTGATGGTTAAGAGATTCATACACATGCTTTATGAAAAAAAGTAGTCCTTTCCTTCAATGATGGCTGTGGAAGCTAGGCTGGAAGCAGCGATTGTAATATGGGGAACTAATATTCCCAAGGTTTTTGGATTCAGGATCTTGTGCTATCTCCATTGTTGTCAGAGGGAAGATGGTGGTCACGGTAGCAAGTAGGTGCCACAGTGGATAAGGAGCCTGAAGTTCAAATTCAGCCTCAGACATTAATTAGCTGTTTCGCCCTGGGCAAGTCACTTAACTTCTGTCTGCCTCAATTTCCCCAGATATAAAATAAAGAAAATAATAGCATCTACAGGATTATTTTGAGGGCCAAATAAAATGATATTTTCAATAGACAGCATAGTGTCTGTGATATAATAGGTGCTTAATAGATGCTAATTCCTTTTTAAAAAAATGTGATGGCACTGCTTTGAATTGGTTGGCTTATGCTGCCTCCCATTTCTCCTTCAGAGTGCTTTACTCTTATAACTAAACTAGTTTGCTTACCTTATAAACTGGAAATGGTTGGCAGTTGGTAGGGATGCTCTTTCTCCATTCCAATTCCAGAAATTGCTTCCTGGGAAAATGGTCAGAAAGGGCTATAATCAGGATCAATGTTCTTGGAAGTGCTGCTATTTCTAGAAATCTTGCTGGTTAAAGGGAGCAGACATCCCTTGGGTAGGAAAATATCCTATACATTTAGAATTATGTTATTATTATTCTATCACATAAGCTTTCTTTTGAAAAATGCAAATTTCACAAAACACTTCATGATTGTGATTGTGCCACCATTAGTATCCATTTATCATGAAAATATATATAATTAGAAAAAGCCACAAAGGAGTTTGTTAATGCTTTTAAAAATATGTATTTTATCCATTAGGCCTGCAAATATCTATGTTTGAAAAATAACAATATGTATGTGTGTGAGACACATTATTCAGCCTTCAGAAAGTATGCTTATTACGGTAAGCCATTGGCTGATTCGCACCTTTCAGAAATTATATGTCTCATTGATCTGATGAGGTACCACACTAAGACAAAAGTCTAAATGGAATATGTGTTGGTGGTGAGGTTTCAAGGCAAATAATGCAGAACTGTATATGGTTTCATATGGTTTCATGACCTTATTGAGATTATTCCTGGCTCTCCAAGTGTCTGTGACTTATAGGCTAGGAACAGCTGTTCAAAGTCACGGGTGCTTTATTGTGTGCACCCTGCCACAGGTTCCAAACCATTGTCAGTCATAAACCTTTGTCCCGTCCCTGTGACCTAAGCTCCAAGTTTCCAGTCCTGTTGACTAAATCTTCACTACCTCTATTTAAGACTCCTCTGATTTATATATGAATAACTAAGTAAAAACTCCTCACCCAGATAAATATACATCCTTCCACTCCCAAGGGTTCAGATTGAGGTCTCTACTTCTCAAGGTGTAAACTGATCCATGGGCTCAGATGTTCCAAATCAGCTTCTAACATTTCCCCCTAAACATATGAGCCTTAAAATATACATGGAAAATGATGCATAATCAGTCCTCAGAAAGATAAGATCTTTCTTCGTATCCCTTTATCCCATGTTTCACAATATTTTGAAAAGGGTTTTACAGTCATTTTTATTAGAACATGAATTACACGGAGATTCTTCCTCAAACCCCAGAATAGTTCATGGTTAAAAAAAAAGTTGGCTACTAAAGAAAATGTTTCCCCATTGAATGTCAGAACATTGAGTCAAGTTACCCCTCCTGATCATTCAATTAGCAGCTCCTCATTGTGAAGTTATAATGGAACATGAAGTTCTCCTGAGGCTTTTCATCTGTGCTGAAAAGCCTAATATAAAAATTAATCCAAAAATTAATATACTGAGATAGCACCTTCAGTTTCTAGTCTAAATCTTATGGTGAAGAGATTCATACACATGCCTTTGTAAAGATAAAAGAAAATCTAGTATTCCTGGGAATAATAGCAGATCTTCCGTGGCTGGGAGATGAAGATACTTAATTCTCCCCATCTAGGATTTTAAGCATTCCCTTCACATTTCAGCCTTCTCATAGGAAAAAAAGAGTATTTTCAACTATCAACATATGGAAAAATTAATATAGACTTATCACACACAAACCCATCTGCTGCTCGGGTGAAAGTAGGAGCTGGAACTAATAGTTTCCTAAAGGCACTCTACTGTAAGAAAATGTGAAATATTTTCTCCCAGTTTAATTTTTGTAGAAAAATTAGCATTAACATTTTGATTCAAAAAACCCCACAAAATCTCATCACCCACAAACAAAATGTGATATGTACAAAACTTTAAAGTACTTGGCTAGCATGATTAACCATAAGCCTTGGGACTTATTTTAGTATGCTTTTTTCCTATTTCAGCACTAATGTATCATCATTTGGCACTCATTTCTAGGTATTCCAACAACAGCCCACCTTCACCTGTCTACCTAAAAAGCTGCTTATAATTTATGCTTTTGGCCCAGCAAAAATAACTGGAGTGCTATATACTTTTCCCCCTTACCTTTCATACCATATCTTTTTCTTGTTCTATTTTATGATGGAGATTATCAAATAGATGAACATTTAGGAGAAAAGCAAGCAGCCTCCCTAGTCATCTGGAAGAAAATTGGAAGCAATGAAAAAACAAGTTACTATTACAACTATTGATAACATCTTTTTGACATGGTTGATTTATTTTTATAAGCTCTATCTCATTTGTATAGAATAGCTAGGTGGCACAGTGGATAGAGAAGTAGACCTGGGCTCAAGAAGACTCACCTTCCTGAGTTCAAATCTGGCCTCAGATATTAACCAGATGTATGACCCTGAGCAAGTTTCCTGGCTTTGTTTGCCTCAGTTTCTTCATATGTCAAATGAGCTGTAGAAAGACCTGGTAAACGACTCCAGTGTTTTTGCCAAGAAAACCTCAAATGGGGTCACAAAGAGGTAGACATGGTTGAAGTGAATGAATGACAGTGAAAACAACAATAATAAACAATAGCACATAGTAAATAATAATGGCAGAATTATAAATGGCTATAGTACTTTCATACCCAAGGGATTCCTGCTCCCTTCACCAGAAATTATCTGGATTTAACTCCAATCTCTTATCCTTGGGCAAGTCTTTTGACTTCCCTGATTCTCAGTTACCCCAATTGTAAAATGAAAAGTTTGAATTAGATGGCATCTGAAGTCTCTACTACCCCTAGATATTTATTTCCTATTCAGGATCACACAATTAACCAGATGTCTTTCTCCAGGTCTTTTAATATTTCACAAACATCAATACAAAACCTGGGGTTTCCATCTGTTATCCATTATTCTCTTTAAATGACCGGTCCACTACTTTTATGAACATAAACATCCTTACCTTGTATCTGAGGCTAATTCTTTTAGGAAATTGATCCTTGGTGAAAAACTGAACTAGTCTTCTATTTTCATTTGGATCTTTTCTTTATCTTTGGGGACCTGTTTCTGCTTCTGAGATTATTGTGTCCATGATTCTCAGAATCATAACATCACTGAGAGAATGTTGTTTTGTTTAGCTTTGTTTTGTTTGATTTTAATATAGGCTTTTATGGTAGCAAAGTGCTTGAGATGATTGAAGGCATTGTGTAGATTGCTGTAATCCAGCTTGATTTGTCTGTCTGTTATTCTCTATCTCTTTCTATGTCTTTCTACCTTTCTCTAATCTCTTCTTTCTTTGTCTCAGTCTCTGCTTCTCTTTGTCCCTTTCTGTCTCTGTCTCTTTGTTTTTCTTGGTGTCTGTCTCTGTCTTGGTCACTCTGTCAATCACTCTCTCTCTCTCTGACCCTCTGTTTCTATCTCTACCTCTCTTCCTCTCCACCCCATTCAAATCCAGACATATCTCATTTTACCATCTATCCACAAGAAAGGTACTGATGGATTAGCCCAGTAGGTTTCCAGTTCAAGTTCATGGCATAATCAGCAAAATCAGGACAGCATACACATCACCCACTTGGTTTTAGGCAGATAGCTTTTGATTGGTGATGAATATCTTTCGGGAAACATTACATAGTTTAATGGTTTGACAGAATAAATCAATAAAATGTCATTGGCAAAGAGGAACATTTTTCCAAAATTACAATTTTTCAAAGAGGACAATTTTCTACCTCCATTTTAAATTTATTTTCAGCAGATTGTCCTTCGCAATGGACTATCTTTTATTTCTACCTCATCAGTGGTATAGATCTCTCTCTCTCTCTCTCTCTCCCTATTTGTGTATAAATACATACACTTATCAGTGGGATCAATAAGTCAGATGACATGAATATTTTAAGCACATTTTTAGCATAGAATTTTTTCCAGGATAGTTAGATCAGTTTATCTTCCTGAACCTTCGTACCAATATTCACTATTTCTGACTTGGCATTTTTATCAATTTTTGGGTGTGAGGCAAAATGTCAGACCTGTTTCAATCTGTATATTTCTTATTACTAATGATTTTTAATAATAGAATGGAATTGGCCAAGGACTTGATCAAATTGTCCTTCCTTTCCTAAACCACTTGATGAAATTACATAATAAATAACAGGTAACAAAGACAATAGGCTAATGAGTTTTTTCTCTTTGATACTTAGATTAGTTTAACTTCGCTTGCCAAAAAATTTGGGCTTTTTTAAATTTTGAGAGGGTAACTTTGTACCATATAAAGGGTATGAGATTTTGAGTGGTTAGTATCCAAAGTGGCCAATATGCAGATTATAAAGGGTATAAAATTGGAAGTAACCCAATCAGGACTTGAATGCCAAATATACAGAAATGATTATATTTTGTTGATTTTTTAGGAGGTGAAAACATTATTTCTATCAAATTTATGGGATTATGGGGCAGCTAGCCCTGGGCTGACTATAAGAATAGTGCCATTCAGATGACTTTTAAATGGCTAGTCAGTCAGCTCTGCAATTAATCTCTAAAAGGTTTTTCTTATCTTTTGATAAGAAAGCCATCCATGGAAAGAAAAAGGAATCATTCATCTTTTAACCTCTTCTACAGTGCAGCAAGAGGGAGGGAAGTGTTTTTTCTTCATAGGCCTCACCTCATTAGCAATGGCATCTTGTTTAACAACTCTTGCATTAGAGATATCTCTGCCCAGCAGAGTCAATTAAGAAGGAGTTAAGTCTGGCAGCAGTGAAATGAGCCAGGTGGAGGACTAGGGTCATAGATCCCAACAAAACCTCATGCTCAGTAATAAGTCATAATCCAGAAGAGAAAAATGAGGATAACATTGAGACAGAGTTATAGGGTGTGAGTTGCCTATTCTGTGAATTTGCCATGGTTGTGATTTTTTTCTACCACATTCTACTTGTGACTACTTTTCCCATAGACATGATATATAATTGTAGGACAATTTGCCAGATTTATGGAGGACATATTTTGTTATTACTATTCATGCTACATAATTAGAGTAAATACCTTGCATTCAACTACTATTGTCAATAGCCCGATTATTCAAGATGAGCTCACTAGTGGGTATATAAAAGCTATAGTTTTAGTAGTGTACGCCCATATGATAACTTGAATCTAAGATAGTCATTCCCAGGGGACCCAAAATATAAAAATAAAATAGGGATCAAGGGAAAACAAAAGGAAAACTACATGGATAAACTTTCATATGGTTATCACTATTTGCAATCATTTCATTTGTGAAAACTTTTTTATCTTGAGATCACATGTCTAGATTGTCAGACTGGTTTAATATTTTTAAGGACTTCTTATGTAATAGACATTGTGCTAAGCATTTGGGATGCAAAGAAAGGAACAGAATATTCTGTGCTCTCAAAGATACCACAATTGTACAGTGAGAGAGCATTTGAAAATGACGATGTACAAACAAGACGAATATAGAAAAAGGTGATAGTAGTGTTAGAGGGAAAACTCTTGCATTAAGAAGTATTGACACAGTGATACCACTAATAGATTTCTTTCCTAAGATGATCAAGGAAAATCAAAAAAGAACTATGTATTCTAAAATATGTATGGCAACTTCTCTTTGTGATGGTGAAGAACTGAAAACTGAAAAGATGCCCATTCATTGGGGAATGGCTAAACAAGTTGTAGAATATGCTGGTGATTTTATACTATTGTGCTATAAGAAATGATGAATAGGTTAGTATTGGAAAAAAACATGGAAAGGCTTACATGAAATTATAGAGAGAAACAAAAATGGAAACAAGAAAAACAGTTATATATACACAAATATCTTTTTGTTAAATGATGCCTTCTTTAATGGCAGTAGGGTAAAGAGAGAGGGAGTTAACTGGGTATTTTTAATTGTGAAAAATAAACAATTTAGGTAATTCATTCATTTTTAAAGGATTGGGAAATGCTTCTTGCAGAAGGTGAAGGCTTAGCTAAGACATGAAGGAAACTGGGTGAAACATGAGGTGAAGATGAGGAGGGGGAACATTCCAGACATAGTTTACAACCGGTAAATATATTGGGAATTAGAGGATGGTATAATATATATATATATATAGGGAATAGCAAGAAGGCCATTAGATACCAGAGGATAGCAAGCTGTGGAAAGTTATGGAGGTGGAAGGTTATGTATGCTTTTAAAAGGCACATGAGAGTCTCAGCCAGTCAGTTAAATAATTTTTATTTAATTCTGGAGATAATAGAGAACCACAGAAATTTATTGAATAGGGGTTGTGACATGATCAAAACTTAACTTTAGCCAAATCAACTTGACAGTTGAGTGGAGGATGCACTAGAGGAAAAAATGTGGCAGGAAGACCAAACAGAAAGCTATTACAAAGTATGTGAGGTGATGGAAACATATACCTGCGTGCTTTCAATGTTAGAATAGAGAAAAGGGTATAATAATAATAATATTAATAATAATGATGATGATGATGATGATAACTAGCCTTTATATAGCACTTACTCTGTGCCAGGAACTATGTTAAACACTTTACAATTATCTCATTTGATCCTCACAACAATGCTAGAAGGTAGTTCCTATTATTATCGTCATTTTATAGATAAGAAAACTGGAGCAAGTCAGAGTTAAGTGATTTGCTTAAATCTGTAAGTTTTTGAGCCAAATTTGAGCTTTCTTCTTCACTCCAGTCTTCGTGTTCTAGCCAGGACATACCGGGGATGTTAGGAAGTTAGAAGCAATAGAACTTGGCAAGTGAGTGGATATGGTGGGATTAGCACTTGCTCTTCTAGATTTATGTTAATTCTCCATGTATCTTCAATAACAGATTGACATGAGATCCTTAAATGGTCAATAAGCATATATTACTACATGTGTTAAATTCTTGGATTGCAAAGGCAAAAGAATCACTGCCCTTAGGGAGCTCACATTTAATTGAGGAGACACTATAAAAACACCTATGTGCAAACAAGATATATATATATCAGACCCTAGACCACAAGTTCTTCTAGCCCATCTCTTGAAAGCAACATCTAGAGAAATAACTCCTATGGAAAAGGGGCCAGTCAGCCCTGCCACTTGCCAAATAACTTCCACATTCAGGGCAGTCAAAGCAAGGCACTCTAACGGAGACTCTAGCAGCAGCAGACACCAGGCAAGTCAAAGCATCACCACCCTCTTTCCTCAAAGCTTGATAGAGACAGTCCAAAATCATGAACCCAAGATCCTTGATATTAGCAGCATTACAATCCCAGTGGTCTGAGCTATCATTCTGGGGAAAAAAAAGAAAAAATAATAAGTATGGAGACACAATTCCAGCAGATGGTGCAACCACAGTCACTGAAGACACAGACAAGAAAGTTCATGTCACCAAAGACCTTGGTGCTGTCAAATGGCTCAATTTCAGAAACTGATATTATTTCATTAGTAAAAATAGCATTAGAGAATAAACACTGTCATGTGCTTTGCCATCGTGCTCTAAGGACCAGGGAAACTTTACATCCAATTTGTAGCTGAAATCTTCCATGTGCAATCTATCCCCATACTCCTGGAGAGTAGAACTGTCTTTCTTTTCTACGTGCATCTGCAAGGCTTGGTACCATCCTTTGCAAATAGGAAGTAATTATAAAATGCTATATTCATTCATGCATCCATGAATATGTTTCCACTTTTTTTCAGAGTTCTTTAGTTCAAATATTATCCTAATTGAGACTTTTCTTAGCTGTAACTGACTTTGTTCATGCAAAAGCTTTCACATTTAATGTAATAAACACTGTCTCTTTTGGTTTTGTGATCACTTATGTCACCTATTTGGTTAAGAATTTTTTCTATAAAAGAAAACTAGCCACATTCAGAGGAAGAACTATGGGAGGAGAAACACAGGAAAAATAACTGCTTGAACACATGGCCTGAGAGGGATATTATTGGGGATGAAGACACTAAACGATAACTCTAGTCCAACTATCAATAATATGGAATTAGGTCTTGATCTATGATACATGTAAAACCCAGTGGAATTGTACATCAGCTAAGGGAGTTAGGAGGGTTTGGGGGAGAAGGAAAGAACATGAAACATGTAACTATGGGAAAATATTAAAAATAAAAATAAAAATATAATTTAAAAATAAATAAATATTATTAGTCTAGGGAAAAAAAGAATTTTCTCTATAGAAGAATTCATGAGCAAAGACAGGATAAAGAGGATTATAAAAGATAAAAGGGTAAGTTTAGAAATCATAAAATTAAAAAGCTTTTGCTCAAACAAAATCAATGCAGTTAAAATTAGTTAACTGAAAAAAAGGCTCAGTAAATTTGTCTGATAAAGTTCAAATAGCCTAACTATATAAAGAACTAATTGAACTGACCTGAAGTTTAAAAAATATACTCTAGTAAACCATTTCCCAAAAATTGATGAATGCATTCCTTTACCTTTTAATTCAAATATATAATTAAATATGTACCATGAAAAGGACTGCACTGTGACAAGACTTTCACTGTGCCTACTACCAGTTTACAATCTACTGAGGGTTACCCTGTCTAGACAGATAAATCAATAACAGGTAATTTGAAGATGTTAGGAAGATCTAACAGAAACTTGATTCAGTAATTCTCACCCATATAACACATGTGAATGTCCACTAAAAAAAGGTTTTATTTAGCACAGGTTTGAATATATTGCAGGAAACTAGAAATAGAACAAAAAGACTAGCAAACCAGATGTGATTCCAAAAAAGGAAAGGAATGTCGTGTATATTAAGATTAATATGCAACATAAAACCATTTACTGTTTCTATTAATTTTAATGTTTGCCTTTCTCTTTGGTGTACTATAATCGATCTGTTCTTGTTGACAATGGAAATTGGAGAGCATCTGTAGAAATAAAAAAGCACACATTTTATCCAATTTTCAGTTATTTTGTCAGGTTCTTTTTGTTTTTTGCCTACCACAAAATCATACTTTCAGATGTGTTTTAGCTAGGTGATGTGAAGAAATAGGAACTAAGAAGTCAATGGGGTATCATAAAGATTCAAAAATTGAAAGACCAATTTTTTCCAATTAAGATTTTACCTTAAATTTTATTTAATTGCCCTTTAACTACATCCTTTTCTCCCTAAAGTTGCATTTGGACATTGATATTATTTTAAAAATACTTTTTCATGTATTTTATGTTTATATCAGCTACAAAATTTCATCTATTTCCCTACTCCTTAGAAATACTTAGATAAGTCAGAAACAAATTCTGTCTTCATGGATGCAGAGAAGAGTAAACAGCAATAGCTCACACCTATAGTTTATATTTTATAAAAGATATAGTTCCTCATGTCATTACTGACTATACATATATTTTAATCACCATTTTACAGATAAGTGAACTAAAAACTAGAAAAATAAAAGAATTTCACAGAATTTTAGAGTTGGAACATCTTTCCAATGTTATATTGCTCAACCCATGAGTAAAGAATTCTTTTCATGATGCTACTCTGGAGAAGTTTCTTTGAGGGGACTTTATTTTTATTAAACATTGATACAATTTTTATTAGTCATTTCCTGACATTTTGTGATCTCTATTCTCTCCCTTCCTTCTTCTTCCTTATACAGCAGGTATATGATATAGATTATACATATGCTGTCATGCAATACACATTTCCATATGCATCATTTTGTGAAAGAAGTCATATCCCTTATATAAGAAAAAAACTCATGAAGAAGATAAAATGAATAATTATATGCTTCAATATGCATTCAAATGTTAATAGTTTTTTCTACAGTGTTGGGTATTTTTTTTTAATGTGAAAAATTTTTTTAACCACCTACCTTTGGTGTTAGAATCAATACTATGTGTTGGTTCTAAGACAAAAGAATGAAAAGGGCTAGGCAGTGGGGGCCAAATAAAGCACTATAACATGCAGGTTATTGTTATTTTAAAAACATAACTACCTATTTTAGATAGCAAGCACTTTTCAGCTAGATTACAAACCACTGTTCTCTAAATATAGTCTGAAGGGACTAAGTACTAACTATTATGTCTCCCTTAATGTAGCCTAAAATTGCATTAACTTTTTTGGCTGCCATATTACATCAATGATTCATATTGAGCCTGCAACCTACAAAACCTACTACATCTATTTTTTGTTGTTGTTTAGCTAAACTAACTCCTAGCAGCACGTCCTCCTTCTTGTACTTGTAAAGTTGATTTATATATAAACCATGTATAATATATTTATCGTTCTTAAATTCTATCTTTTTGAGTTCAGGCCAATATTCTAATCTCTGAAAATATTTTTTGAGTTCAACCTATATTTTAGCTTTTGGTTTTGTAACATATGCAAATTGGTTAAGGAAGGTATCTATTCTTTACCCAGTCACATGATTTTAATTAAAGGAATTGAAATTTATGTGCCAGTCTTCTGAAACTTAATCTAATATTCTGACTATATCACACTTAATGATTGAAGGTATATTTTACTATTCTTAAGGGAAAATCAGGGGAAGTTAATTCAAATATTTATATGTGGGTTCAGAAGGGTGAGTAGGAGACAGAAATAGAAAATAGGTGGGACCAAATAAGTTAGGGAAACTGGGTTTAGCTGTTAAGGGAAATGACTGTTGACAAGAGTGACAATTAGGCCCTAACTGTCACCCTGCCCCACCTAGACAAGGGGTCTGTGAAAACCAGCAAGCAAATGACAAGAGAGTTTGTAAACAAATTTAATTAAGGGAACTATGGTTTAAAGGATGGGAATAGGGGTTTCTATACTTCCAGACTCTGGGCAAACCAGAGGGTCAGGGGAGGGACTTATCTACACTGAACTGAGAACTAAAGCAAGACAGGGCCCAAAGAATAGCGGGACTGAAGTGGGTATCCTCACAGAAAAGTCCTGACTCCAGTGATTTTGTAGCTCTTCTAGGACCACTATCTGTACTCCTTAAGGTGGGTAGATCTGGGAGCTAATCCAGCCCAAATTAACCTGCAACTCAGGTTGGGATTAATAGTCTCTACCAAAAATCTCCCACAAGTAGATGACAGTCTTCCTTCTGGATATCAGGAAATCAGGATGCAAACTCCAATTCCTCTGAGGTCTCCCAGGATCAGTTACAATTTGTCCCAACCACCAACGAGTCCGTCTCAGAGAAAGAGGCCACACTTCCTGCTTCCCCATTCCATTTAGAATTCTCCAGCCCTGCTTGCTAGGTCTCCTAAATAATAATTAAGTAATCTTCTTCACAACAGTTCCCCCCCCTTTGCACAAAGCTAAAATTAACAATATTTTGGTATTTGTGCACTACAAACTAAACTAAAATTCTAACCCAAAATAACAAACAACCTACTTACTCTAACTCTATTCTATCTAACACTATCCTACTCTACCCTACACTAGGGATTTTAACAAGGAAAGATAAAGGGATAAATACATTCAACAGTTACATAGTTCAAAGCAAAAAACAAGTAACAATGCAAAATTTCCAACAAAACGAAATCAACAGCAAATATGAAATATCAACACAAAAGTCAAAACAAACATCAAACACAACTCCTATTCTAATACAGAAATATCCTACCAACTAATAAATGCAAATAAGTTTGGAAAAATACATTTTCAACACAACATTGCATACGTTTTATAGCAAAATTAGAACAAACCATTAAACTCCCTTATGCAAATCACATTTAAATGTTCGCAACTCAATTAAATCAAATTATTCACAGAATTTACATTTATACATACATATATACATATGATACATACATACATACAATAATAATATTAATGGATTTAATCGGTTTAATAGTAATTATGGATATTGGGGAAATAATTAGAATAATGGATTTAATTATGGAAATGGCCAGCAAAATGTGTTCCAATAGAATCATTAAAATCAAGCAAAATGATATTAGTAATAATTTACATAAATTTACCCTTTTCCCCTATCCTGCCCAAATTTTTTCTGTGCTTTTTTTTTGGGGGGGGGCAACATTTGAAGTAAAAATAAAATGAAACAAAAAGAAAAAAAGTACTTCCAGTTCCTTACAAGGTAACAGGTATGCTTTCAGGTTTTTTTTTTTCAGGCAGGAAGTATATTCTTGAAATTTTGAAATCTTGAAATGACTTTAAGATTCAAAGTAGTATTTGAGATATAATATTAGACTTAGTCTCAGAAGATTTGGTTGACAATCCACCTTCTGATACATTACCTTACGATCAGATCTCAAATTGGTGACAGGGAATATTAATGGAAAGAGTGCTATATTTGGAAAAAGGACACCTTGATTGGAACCTGGATCTACCATTTATTTTTGGTGAGACTCAGGATAATTTGTATAATCATTCTAAGACTCATGCTCTTCATACATAATATGAAGACATTCATAAGAAATGACTTCAAAGATCCCTTCCATCTCTAAAATATTTGACCTGTGAAACCTAACAAACCTCAGTTTTATAAGCTTGTTCTTCTTAGTAATAGTTGAGTAAACCTGTATCAAAGATAAAAATGAATAAAAGTATGACATATTCAATAAAATTTTATATTTGTTATATATAGTGCCATGTTCTCAGTAAATGTTGTAAAAATATTTAATAAATGAAGGAATGGTCTCCAAGTCTTATTTCTAAAAATACCTTTAGGATATTATTACAAGCTTGCCTAAAGGATATAAACAATAACTTAAAAACAAAGTCTAGACCTTATCCTCAACTCGCCATAAGTAATCATTATAGCAGTATGTGCCACCTATTGTATATCTTTCATGAGTTCTGGTACCTTAATTTTATTAAATGATAAATTAAATGTATAAGATGCCAACTTACCCACAAAATTATCTGATAGAATACAGTGATTTGATTAAACCTCTGCTTGTTAGTTACAAATCAAGTTCATAATTATTCTGGATACACAGATCTTTTTTTCTATCAAGGACAAATCTCCAGGGGTGCTTATATATAGGGGTGAAAAAGCCATATAAAAGTTAAGAACAACTTACCACTAACTATAGTTAGGTTTTAATTTGGTTTCTTTTGTTTTTTAGAGACAGAAATTTTAAAATGTTTAACCAATTTTAAAACAAGAGCAATAACATTTGTATTAAACACAGTTGAAAAAAACACAAAACAATAAAAAAATTTTTAATTTCATAGTGATGGGAAAGACAAAAGAATAGAACCTTCTTCACTAGTTTTTACATTTAAATCTCAATCTTTATAAAATAAATATTTACTAATATATTTTGGTCTTATATTCCTGTCATTTCTATATGTGTTCTTCCCTGATTCTCTGAGAGAGCCATCCATTATAATGAATCATGAAAAAGAGGAAGGAAAAAATTCCAAAAGTAAATTATATATATGTATATATTCAGTTTTTGATTTGGTAATTTATATATTTATTTTTACCAATTATATATGATAACAAATTTCCACATAAGTTTTCCCAAGTTATCTGATTGAACTTATCTCCCTCCCTCCCTTCCCTTCTCCTTCGTGATGCTGGCAGGCAATTGTATCTGGGTTATACATGTATTATCATGCAAAACATTTCTATATTGTTCATTTTTATAAGTGAATAATCATATAATACTTAAACTCCAAACAAACAATTCAAAAATTGTATGTATTCATCTGCCTTCCAACTCCAACATTTTTTTTTTTCTGGAGGTGGATAGCATTCTTTGTCATAAGTTCCTGAGAACTATCTTAGCTCATTGTATTACTGAGTCAATCACTGTTGATCATTCTACAATATTGCAATCACCTTGTATAATGTTCCCCAGGTTCTGCTTATTTCACTCTGTATCAGTTCATGAAGGTCTTTCTAGTACTTTCTGAAATCACCCTGTTCATCATTTCTTACAGAACAATAATATTCCATCACCATCATGTACTACAATTTGTTTAGCCATTCCCCAATTGAGGGGCATCCCTTCACTTTCCAATTCTTTGCCACTACAAAAAGAGCAGCTATAAATACTTTTGTACAAGTAGGTCCTTTCCCCTCCCTTTTTTTTTTTTGTCTCTTTGGGATACAGACCTAGTAGTAGTTTATTGGATCAAACGGTAAGCACTGTTTTATAGACCTTTGGGCATAGTTCCAAGTTGCCCGCCAGAGTGATAGAATTAATTCACAACTCCATCAGAAATGTATTAGTGTCTCTGTTTTGTGAAACCCCCTCCAACATATATCACTTTCCTTTAGTGTCATATTAGTCAATCTGATAGGTGTGAGGTGGTTCCTCTGTTATCTTTATGTGTATTTCTCTAAACAAGAAAAATTTAGGAAATTTTTATGTGATTATTGATAGCTTTTTGTCTTCATCTGAAAACTGCTATAACTTAAAAACAAAGTATAGACCTAATCCTCAACTCTCCATAGGTAATTGACCATTTGTCAATTAGGGAATAACTTGTATTCTTATAAATTTGACGTAGTTTTTTATGTATGAGAAATGAGATCTTTATCAGAAAACATGTTATACATTTTTTCCTATCATTGTTTCCTTTCAAATCTTGGTTACATTGGTTTGTTTGTACAAAAATTTCTTAATTTAACATAGTCAAAATTATTCATTTTACATCATGTAATGTTATCTATCTCCTGTTTGGTCGTAAATTCTTCCCTTCTCCATAGTTTTGAAAGGTAAACTATTCTACGTTCCCCGAATTTACTTATAATATCACCCTTTATGTCTAAATCATATTCCCATCTTGATCTTATCTTGGCATAGGTATGAGATATTGATCTATACCTAATTGTTTATATACTGTTTCCCAATTTTCCCAGAAGTTTTTGTCAAATACTGTGTTCTTATCCCCAAAGCTGGGATCTTTAGGTTTATCAGACACTAGATTACTAAAGTCATTTACTGTCAATCTATTCCACTGATCCACTCTTCTATTTCTTAGCCAGTACCAGATTGTTTTGATGATTACTGCTTCATAGTCCTATATTTGCTTTTCTAAAAAATAACATTTTTAAACAGCCTTAGATGTACCATTCTATACTCATTTTTCTCTAGTTCTGCAGAGGTGGAAAGTGATCATCTCATCTGATAATGGTTTTATATAGAGCAGATTCGTAGTTTCATAACTTTGAATCTACCATTAATTTAACTAGTCCAACACAAAGGCAAGATCATTTAATAAATAACATGTTGGATCTAGAATGAGGAAGATCCTTTTGTTTTTGGACTATAGATATCCCCCTTAACTGATTTGAACCTGTTTATTCATTCATAAAATTAGAGATTTAATATTTCTAATTGTTATCTTATAAGGTTATGAAACTAAATGAAACGAAATAATATTAACAATATATCTTCAGGAGCTCAATACATATCAATTTCATTATTACACTCTTGTTTTACAAATGACAAAATAAGACAAATCAGGCAAAATAATTTGACTGTGATCATACAAGTTCATGGCATTACTGGGGCATGGAAAGAGAGGAAGGCAGAGAAAAATTAAAATATCATGAAGGAGAAAGGAATAGGAAAAAAGAACAAGACAAGTGGAAAGGAGGAGATAGCTAGAAGCATCAAGGGAAGGAAAGGAAGGACAAAGGGAGCAGAAATAGAGATAGAAAGATCTAGATTCTAGACAAAAAGAGAATTAGAAAGAGAAACTTGGGATTCTGGCATATATAATGTGGAAATGGAAAAAGCAGAACCAGAAAGAGATAGGTAACATTAAAAGTAGGTCACCCAGACTATATTCATTACAACCTAGCTTTTAAACTTCAACTGGCATAATTTTTTTCTTGCTAGTAAGATCTTATTTCTACTAGATCATTACCTTTCATAACTTCAATTTAATTGCCATTGTTTTCCCCTTCTCATCCTTACTACTTCATCACTACACAAACTTGCCTGTGGATAATTTTTTTGAATCTCCTTTCCCCATTATTGGAATATCTCTCCCAGTGAAACATTCAGGTGATGAAGACCAATAGCTATCTGAATAACTTGAGCAAATCACTTAATATACCTGTGTTTCAGATGTCTCTCTTGTAAAATAAAGCTCAACAGGAAAATTTCTCTATGAGGTCCTTTCTGTCTATGATATTTTTATGATTTAATATGATGGGAACTAAAGAAAATAAAAGCAGAAATAAATGCTGATATAGAGATATGGTATACAGAGGAAATTTGTGTTAGAGGTGATAGAATTATAAAAGCACGAGTAACAGGATATCTATCTAAAGTAAAGGGAGATGTCAAAGCTATGGGGGCCTTATGAATACTTTAAAAAGAAAAGTGAGATTATCAGTTGTTATTGACACCTCTGCCTGTTTTCTTAGGAATAAAAATTTTTAACAAGAATAATCTGCAACAGAAAGTATTGAATTAAAGGCATAATTGAAGATTATTTGAAAGATATAACAACATAGTTATCCTTTTTTAGCCACTCTCTGACCTGTAATTTCAGCTAAGACATGAAAGAGGGAGATGTATACTCACAAAGAGTAGAATCTTTTCAAAGACGAGAGACTCTGTAGACTCCAAATTTAAAAAAGGAATTTTTATAGAAAGCAAACTTTCCCACAGTCTTCTGTTTGTGTTTGGTACTGTGTTGGCTGCATTAAGTCCTAGAATATTATAAAGTCTTCTGAGCAATATCTATAACCAAATAAAATTTGGTCTAATCATCCACCTAGGGAAAACAAGTTGTTGAAAAAAGACTTGTCGATGACATGACATGAAATTAAATGGATAAATATTGAGTTCTTCTTGGAATATTAATATGCATATCTATTTGAAAGAGTTTCATTCTGTCCCCAACTTGTTTTACATTTTCAGTGTCTTCCCAAGATATACAAATGAAACTATTTCAAATTGACAATTTTTGAAAGTATCTTAAAAACAAGAATAAGGTAGTTAGAAGTTTTGTTTTTGTATAATCTGAAGCTATTTGAGAGGTTCTCAGATGACTTGAGTTTTTATATAGAAATTACTTGCTGCTAGTTATCTTTTCTGTGTGCAAAGACTGATTTCATGGTGTGCAACTTCCCCCAAAAAAGATAATTTAAAAATTGTATTTATCCAGGGGCACCTAGCTGGTTCACTGGATTGAGAGCCAGTCTGGAGAAAGGAGATCCTGGGTTCAAATTTGACCACAGACATTTTTTAGCTCTGTGACTCTAGACTCCTTTATTTGCTCTTCTGCCTTGGAACCAATACTTAGTATTGATGCTAAGAAGGCTATATGTTTGTTCGTTGTTGTTGTTTTTTTTAATATGTACGTAGTAGAACTGTTGCAGTTCTTTGTCTGATTATATATATATTTTTAAAAATCTGTTTCAGGCCCTGCTTGATACTCAAAATCTTTTGAGAGCTCAAATCACAAATTTTACTTTCAACTTGGGATTTTCAGGGAAGTTTTACCATACAGGTAAGTTTTTACTTTGTTTTAAATTCAGTGACTTTCATTTTTATTGCTAGTATAGAACAGTAGTATATTGAACATTTATAAAGTGCCTGCTATGTGGCAGGCACTGTGATAAGAGCTAGAAGCAGTAGGTATATGTACCAGGGTTCAAGTAATAACCTTTGAGAGTAGAGTTGTATGGCGTTAGACTTCAAAATAGATATGATAGGAAAGAGCTCAAAATATTCCTTATACTATTCATTAGGGTATCTGGCATAATCAACCTGGGATCCTGAGAGTCTTAAAACTGAATGTATATTATTGAAATTTAACATTTAAGTAACTTTATAAAAAAAAGAATGAGAGTAATTTCCTGTGGGTGTGAACACTTTGGTGGTTTTCATTCTGTTATAATGACACATGAATTACTCTGAATTTGTGTCGATGGCACCTTAAAAGCTTTAATATTATAAAGTGCACTTTAGAGTCTATTCATTTGCCACTGATGTTGCTAGAAATCTCACATTCACCTACAGATTTCAATTCATTTCCACAAATATTTATTAAGCCACTGCTTTGGGCTACATAATGCTATGTGCTTTAACATTTTTTTTCTTTTTAGTAAGGGATGTTAATATAGATCTAGGGAGGATAGAGTGGATGCACTAAATTCTATTTCTATCAACTTTAACAAGTCATAGGACTTGACACAAAGAACCTTTGTGGCATACATATGGATATGTTGTAGTTTTGTTGCAGCACATTCAATTTGAGAGTTCACAGGTGGAAAGTGTTGCCTCTACTCAGGATCGTACTGGTGTGCTAGCATTGAACCCCCGGCTCTCAAGGAAAAAAAGTGTGCACAACCCACCTTTAAGTTTAATCTGTATTATTAACATTTTCTCCATCATTTTCTTGTCAAGACATTCAACAAAACAATAAATCAAGCTATGATCTGTGCTGTTTGCCAGTTTCTGAAGTGTAATTGCTACACAGAATATTCAATGATCAGCTCTCATCAGCTGGTTCAAACTGACTCCAGAATACCCCTGACTCTATCACATCTGGAGAAAACAAGAAGTGAGAAATGTAACAGAGCAAAAGGCTGTCAGAGCTGGAAAGGACAATCTAGTCTGACCTTTCATTTGACCAAAGAAAAGAATAAGCCTGAGAGGTATGTCCAAGGTCACACAAGTATCAGTGAATAAAATCTTTCCGAGCAAAAGGGACCTCTGGAGACGTACACAAAAATGATTGTTTCTGCAACAAATCAAACAGGTGGTCATCCAGCCTTTGTTTTAAAATACTCTAAGAAGGAGAGCCTACTACATGCAAAGGAAGATTATTCTACTGTGAGATGGCTCTAATGGTTCATTTGTTGTTAATTTTGTTTTTGTTTTTTCTTTAATCAAAATTAAATTTTCCTCTTTCTGATGTTCCTACCGTTACCCATTAGAACCAAACAAAACAAGTGTAACCAGTTGACTAGGCTAATAGCTTTTAAAACACTTGAAGTCATTCATCAGTCCTTCCTGGCTCTTCTCCTGACTAAACATCTCCAATTATTTCATAATATATTTATTTTATATGTTTATATATACATATATAACTCCAATATATTTATCCTTTTATGGAATAAAGATTGAAGCTTTGAAGTAATTTTCTAGCTTTTCTAAAATAATATAAAATATGAACTACTACTATGATTATTTTGGTTTTGTATCAGTCCTGTGATTGGTATGTAAAACATTCAGTAAGGGAAATCTGTTTACCAAAGCAGATTAGGCAGTAGCTCTGCAATTTATAGTCTTTGAGAATTGCCTAGGGCACTGAGGGGGTTAAGTGACTTGCCCAGGGTAACACAGCTAATTTGTCACAACCATCTCATGAATTCTGAAGTCAGCTCTCTATCCACTGTCAATGACTCCTTTAACCCTTTATACAAAATAATTAAATTCTAATATCATAATTTTTCAACTAGTAAGCACCTTATCTTTTTTCCCACACAATATTTTTCTATGAATATGTTTATCTAAAGAATAGCATTATGAAGGAAAGGGCATAGTTATTATTGATAATAGAAGAGTCATTGAAGGCATTATAAAAATTTTGACTCATAAAAGTAATTGTGTCTATGCGAGTGTGCATAAAAGTGTGTTTGGGTGTGGAAAGAAAATACAGTATTTTAAAATTTCAGAATTATTGCCTAGAGATGAGAATTTCTTTGATAAGGGCTTTTTGTTTATGGATAAATATTGTTTTAAATATATATCATTCCTCTCCCCTATTCCCAAATTAAATATTTGAAATGAAAGTTGAAATATCTTCCATTTAAAAGTATCTTAGAAATAACTACAGAGAATCAAAACATCACAGAATCTAATTTCTTATCAATATGAGTATTCTTTCTCATTTTATTAGCCATTTCTATGCATCATCAATAGCTCTTGTCTAATATGTTGTTGTTATTTTTGTTGTTGTTGAGTTGTTTCAGGCATGCCTAAATCTTCATGACCCCATTGGGGGTTTTCTTGGCAAAGATACTGCAATAGTTCGTCATTTCCTTTTCTAGCTCATTTTAAAGGTGAGGAAACTGAGGCAAACAGGGCTAAGTTACTTACCCAGTGTTACCCAGCTACTAAGTATCTGAGGCCAGATTTGAATTTGGGTCTTTCTTATTCCAGGCTTGGCTCACTAACCGTAGAAACACTTAGCTGCTCAACTTTTGTTCATGCCCACCCCTCTATCAGTAATATGTGACAACAGATTCAATAAATTTGGCAAATCAAAAACTGGCTACAGAGTGATAACACATATTGTTTTTTTAATTGTTGGGGTATATTTTTGCCATTATTGTTTCTAAGCAGATCCACGGCCAAAATAGTGGGTAATTTCAGAGGATCAAGAAGAAAGACGTGGGGATCCTGTTAAATTTTATCTTTTTTTTTTTTAAATCTTCTGCATCACCAGCTTGTTGGCAATAGACACTTGAAGGAAATAGCATTGGAATATGATTAGGAATATATTATACATGCACACATATATCAGCAAAGATAAAATTAAAAAGTATAAGAAAGCAAAACTAAGTCAATTGTAGTATTAATAGAAAAATAAAGTCAGGAGGTCTGAAAGCTTCCCCTGTGCAATTCCTACATCCTTTGGATTTATAGATCCTTTTATGCTGAATTCAGTAGAGATAATGGGTAATTTTTCGAAGGAGCTCTTCGAATCTGTCTCCGGGTATGGAAATAAAATGAAGCCCTTGGGCTGAACTAACAAGTAAAATAAGGTAAAGATGGGTTGCAAGAAAAATGCAGACATTAGAGTTGGGAGGAAGGATAGAGCTGAGGGACAATAGTGAGGGATTATTTACATAAACTGTAAAACCTGCAGATCCAAGTGAAAGGACTCCCCTGGGAAAGAGAGTTTACCCATCTCTCTTCTGTGCTGCTCTCAGCTCAGTTTTAAGCACAAACATATGGCTGTGGAACTAGGAGAGAGGAATGAAATGATTATCTAACGTTCCCCAAGAGAATGAGTACTCACAGGGTTCTATGCTTTCAGCTAGCTTTCAGGATGGGGAAGCAACAGCTGAAGTAGCTGTAATCACACAGCTAGTATGATGTCTTATAGAAACAAAAATAATCATTGTAAATAGAGGGAGAATGGAAAAAACCACCCCCACAACTGCTTAGTGAGATGGATAATGAAGTGCATAAGGGGTGGAAATAAGCCACTAGAAACAACCCCCCTTCAGTATATTAAAGAAGAAAGAACCTTGGATATGCAACCCAAAGTTCTGGATTCAAATTTTGTCCTTGTTACTAATAGTAAACTTTTTGTTTGTTTGTTTTTGCACTTTAGTTCTTTCATTGTTAGGAGAAGCCTCTGTTGAACTCTCTCTGTCAGTAAAGATTAGAATCTTCTTTTCCATTTACAATCTTAAAAAATTGATTGTGATTTTGGGAGACTAAATAATTTGGGCAGGTTCGTTCAGTATATCTGACTGAGGGCTCTGAATTGCATCCATGTCTCTTTTTCTCCTCAGTCATTGACTAGCTATATTTATACAGAACATTCATTTGAAGAATGTTTTCCTGACATCTGCAAAGTACACAGTTTAATTACTTTTGTAACCATTTTAAAGGTGAGAAAACTGAAGATCAGAGATAAGTTCAGAATCCTCCAAGCTAGTTCCCATGAGCCTCTGTTTTTTTTATTTGTAAAATGATCTTTGAAGTTATGATTAACACTAACCCTATGTCAGACAAGGGCATCCTTACCAGCACAATCTTTGCTTGAGTCCCCAAAAGTTTAGGTCTCTCTTTTTTTAATTTACTAGGAATTCTATGGTCACCTGGTCCAATCTCTTTGAGCCTCTAGAAAGAGAATTGAGTCATGGAAATAACAGAAATAGGACATAAGCTATTGGCATGAGGGACTTTGGTGGTGAGTAGTTGATTAGTTTCTGCAGCACAGGCAGGGCAAGTGGGTAAGCATCCATAGCCAACAGGGCTTGAGAATATAAAACTGGGCAAGTGATTTAATCTCCAATTTATCTCATATTCCCCATCCTTAAAAAAAAGGGGGGATAATAACAGTATCTACCTAGTGGGGTTATTGTAAAAACAAAAACTAAAAAGCATTTTGTAAACCTTAAAATGCAATGTAAATACTAGCTATTTTTATTATTAACACTTATAAGAGGATTTCAAAAGGGGGAAGGGAGAACTGAAGAAATATGGCTTGGCATTGGCAATGCCTGAGGTAATAAGGAAAAGAAAATTCCTTTTCTGAAATAAAGTACTTAGCCAGATGAAAGTGAAAGTCATCAGTCCTTGTTAGGGCATTGCCTCATTTGTTCTCTTCTACATCCTTCAATTCCTGTGCTTGCTTTATAAATCATGATGCTAGTTCTGTGGTTAGAGACTCAGTCAGCATCCTGCCCAGAAATAGGAACAATACTGAGGACCAGGAGCTGAGTCTGCACTACAGCAGGCACTACGGAGGAGTCAAAGCTGAACTGTGTTGTACCTCTATAATGGGCTTAAGGGGGTGGCGTGTTAGGGGATATTTATGGAGAATGTTACTAGTGCTGGCAGATTTAATTAGGCTGGCCAGCCTTGGTGTCTTTAGACGGCACACGGTGAGCTCCCAGGACGTGGGAGGTATGCGAGTGTACTGTCTGAGGTCTCTGACGAGGAATTTCCCTGTGCCTGTGTCTCTTCCCTGGATTGATGCTTCTGAGTCTGTGTATCTGGTATCATGGGATCATCATCCCCTTATGGCAAGGAGGGAGCCTACCCATAATTAATGTCTAAGTCTATGATCATCAGTAGAGCTTTGGGATACGGCTTCACCTACATTTCTGATCAAGACTTGTCCCGACACTTCATCTCCCTTTGCCGTGAGGGTGCATTTTGAGATGCCATCCATAACTCATGATGACCAGATAGCCCCATTCTATCGCTTTCTTTTTGGTAAATCTTTCCCATTATCCAGTAAATCATACAGTCAGACTCCTTTCCTCCACTGTTAATTGGCATTCTTTTTCCTCTTGGTGGGGAAACAAAGTGAATGAGTAGCAGTGGAAGGGAACTAGGGAGCAGTTGGTTGTGACAGTATAGCAATCTGTCCATTGTCATTAGACTCGAGGGCCCTATTAAAACTACTCGCTTTAGCTCTGCCAGTTTCTACTACTGCCATTAAAAAAGAGAGAGAGAAAAGGGGAAAAAAAAAGATTTCTTCCTTCGCACAGTGAACATATAGTCGAAAGAATCTGGTGCTGTAAGAGATTGTGGGATCAAATGTTCTGGCTGAATTTTAAGCAAGGCTGGATAATTTTATGACCATTAATATCATTTGAAGTTATGCCAGGAAAGTAGTTATTCACATTAGTGCTCACATTTCATGCTTTGGGAAATGAGCTGGGTGCCTGGGGAAGCCAAAAGGGACTTTTTTTATGCTTTCTTATGACTTAAGAGCACTTTACTCTGAAGTTCAAATATTGGTTACTGTCAATGGGGGAGGGGATGGAAAGTAAAGAGAAAAGAGCAAAAGCCAGCTCGGAGACAATAGATGCCTATTGAAAGGGTTGACTGCTGATTTAAGCTTCTATGTTGAATCCAAAAGGCCATCCTCCTTTAGAGAGAGGCCATGAAGTAGGATGGAGTGGGCTTCCTAATTATTTGTAAATGACACTGCAGACAAATTTCAGAGATATTTTCTCATCTCTTATCACCTATGTTGTCTTTTTCTATCCTTTATTCTTTTTGTCTCTCATTTCCATTGTTCTCTCCATCCTTTTTTCTTTTTTCCTGTATCTGCAGGACCACCGTGAACTTCCCTAGTCCAACACTAAGCAATACCATCTAATAAATAGCGTGCTGAACCTAGAGTCAGGCAGACACGTTTTTCTGTTGGTTCATGCATATGGCAGTTAACAATTATGATCCTTAGAGGCTAAACGTGAGAATTAGACTATGCTAATCTCTCTTCTGGGTTAAAGGAGGTCCAACATCAAGAAAGAAATTATTCTGATAGCATAACTACCATCTCAAGTCAAAATTACATTTTTTCTGTTTTTCCTCTAACCTTTATATACATGTGTATATATATATGAATGTATTTATAAATTTATGCATATATCTATATCTATTATATATTTTTCATTTCCTTCAACATTTATTGTTGCTCTCTAATGATCATTTTTATATGGATTGTCCAAATGTACTATCTTCATACTCTTTAAAATCATTACCTAATTATTTCATTTTTGGCAATCTGGACAGAACCTAAGGAGATCTAAATGATTTTAAGTGAGAATTCTGGAAAACCAATGAGAGAAATGGATATTTTGATACTTGCCATAATTTGGTCTATTTGTTTTGTGACTAACATCTTTTAAATTTGTGACCATTATTTTGCCATAAAAATATGGAAGCTATATAACCAGAACAAGACATCTAACATATCTGAGATCGGTTTTCTTTATGGAAAATGGGGCTATGAATATTTGCACTACTTACCTATTAAGCCTGTTTTGAGGGAAGCACTCTTTAAATCTTAAGGTGCTCTCTTTAAAAAGGTATCATCACCATTATCACAATCATTACTTCTGTTTGATATCATTGCATCTAAGATTTTCCTATTATTCTTCGGGGCACAAAGCCTCATGCTATTAATGCACATATTCTCACTGTGAATGGGAGGAATGATATGATCTTTTTCTCTCTGTAGGAACCGAAGCAGAAGATGAAGGGGATGATCTCTTGCTGGGGTCTGTGGATGAGTTCTGGTGGTTTCCTCACATGTGGAGTCACATGCAGCCCCATCTCTTCCACAATGAGTCATCTCTGGTGGAGCAGATGATTCTTAACAAAAAATTTGCCTTAGTAAGTAGCACTTCTTGACCTTTGGATTTAACTAAATGGTGTATTTATGGAGAATAGAACACCAGATGTTTTTTACACTCAGGGTGAAGGAGTTATTTTTTGCTTTATCATGAGGACTTGTGATGTTACAGCAAGAGAAACAGGCATGTAATAAGGAGACATTTTTTCCCCTGCCTCCCAGGCAAATTATCTAACTTTCAAAGAACTTCTTTACCTATAACATGGTGAATGGTACTGATCCTTCCTACTTATAAGATCACACATTTTAAGCCTGAAGGGATCTAATTAATCTAATCCAATATCCTCAATTTATAGATTCAGAAATGGAATGTTAGAGAAGTTAAATAAATTAACCTAAGTCACAGAAGGAATACACTGTGGTGTCATAATTTTAAAGCAAATTCTCTAACTCCAAATCCATCTTTTCCAATTTTAATATTAGGAAAATAATTCACAAATTTTGAAGCCATATAGAGAAGCAGCTTATTCAGGGAATAGGGGATGGAATGGTGATATTGGAATCAGGAAGATTTGAATCTAAATCTTACTTAGATCCTTAGCAGCTATGTGAAGCTGGACCAATCACCTAGCCTCTCTCAGATTCAGTTTCTCACCTTAAAAATAGTGAAAATAATGTACCCATCTTAGAGGGTCATTGCAAAAACCAGATGGGATAATATAGATATGTAAAATGCTTTATAAACCTAAAGACCCAATTTATAGATTAGCTTAAGAGCTAGAAAGAACCACATAAACCATTTAGGCTCATTTTCTTATTTATGATGGAGGAAACTGAGATCCAGGGAATTTAAGCAAAAGGGGAAATCAGAGGGAAAATTTGGACCTATATTCTCTGACTTCAAAGTCAAGTCTCTTTCCACTATATATGCTGCCTGCATTTGAAATAGTCCTTATAATGGTTCAATTTACAGTATGGTAGATGTATAAGACACCAAAAGATAAACAATATACATTGTTCATTTTAAAGTATACCAGAGATGTATGGAACATAGTGCCACGTAATTTCAGAAAAGGAAAACCTGGTTCAAGAGATCAGTACTTCTAAGACCTGGGGTTTTATCATTGTATTCATTCCCACTAAAACTGATAATAACCCATCTGAGATTTATTATGATTTAACATTTCTATAGCCATTTAAGTTTATTTTCCCCAATGGTATCACCCTGGCCTAATGAGACATTGGCATAGGACTATAATAGAGAAACACTGGTCAATATGGAGACAAGAAGTGCCTTGAGAGTTCAGAAGGTGGTATAAACGATTAATGGCCATGGCTGACTTCATGGAATAGATAAACCTTGGCCTACCCTAGACACTAAACAGTGACCAGTGAAAGGAATTTATATTGATGAAAGGGAAATGTATAATATATAGAGGGAGCATTGTAGGCAACCACTTAGAGTTGGGGATAATGAGAAAAATGACATAGCTGGAAGGGAATGCGTGCATTATGAAAAAGGAAGGAAAATATTTGGAGAGGGAATAGGAGCCAGCTTAGAAATGTCCTTGAGCGTCACAGTGAAGAATCTGATTGTGATTGGTTTGTATGTCCTGCTTGAATTGAATTGAATTTTAGAGGCCATCTAATTTGACTTGTATCCAAATCAGGAATTCCTTAGAAGCCATTTATAGCTAGCATTTATCTAGACTGCTTAAATACTTTTAAGTACCAGGGAGCTCACTGCAAGACAGCTTATGACATTTTTCAATAACTGTTGAATGTTAGGAAATTTTATCCCACTTTAAGTTGAAATCTACCTCTGTATAATTTCCTCTCTCATTCTTCATTTTTCCCTCTGCAGCTAAGTAGAACAAATCTAAACTGGTATTTGATTTGCTTGTTGACCCAACCTGTGACAGAGAGCTCCTGGTGCCGAACTTCCTCTACCAATATAGTCAAGCAACTTCTCTGCAAATTCTGACCTTAGAGGATGACCTGGGGGCACTGATTGATTGAGTGAATTGCCTAAGCTAGTCTGTAGAAGAGAAAGGATGTCTCCCTAATAGACAGTGTCCCAAAAGGCTTAATGGAGTTTCAAGCTTCATTTGCTTTAAACTATTAATGATTAAAGCTGTACTAGGACTTTCAGGACACTGTATATTAATGAGATCACAAATCTTGATTTGTAAACTCCAATGTATCTGTGATGCTATGGGTTTGGATTTTCCCTCTAAAGATGCAAATGGAAATCTGCCTGACCATTCTGTATTACTCTTGTCATTATCCTCCTATAAGTCTCCTGCAGAGGGTCCACCCAATCTCCTTGAATCTATCCCTAACTTCTTCTGACATTGAAATGTTATTGGTGGAAGATTCTATTTCTTCAATGGCCATCCCTTATCATGGGAACTATCTTGGTTTCCCATCCTATGATCTCCTTGAAGATATCTTTTGCCATTGTTATTCTTCAAAGTTCTTTATTAATTTCATGTAGCTATAAAATTGCATATATACACAGTGTATACATATATACATTGTGTACATATACATTGTGTATACATAGATTGTGATATTAATGTCAATATTTCTTTTGTTTTTATATATTGGGAATTAAAAGTAAAGCCTAACAAAATTACTTAAATAATTCATCACCAAGGTTGGACTTGGCAATAACATAATTTTTTAAAAGCTACTTATCTAAAAGTATATAGAAAAAAAGTTATAGCTAAAAGGAAGCAGTTGTTATTGTAATTCAGAAGAAAACAATTTGCATTAAAAGTTACCCTAGATACACAGTGAAGGTAATGATAATCATCATAGAGATGCAAGGGGATTAAAGCATAATAAACATGAATCTGGAGGAAAATTAATTTCTGTGAATTGTACTAAGAAGAGCAAAAATGGAAAGGAAGACATTATATATTTCAATGATAATGATTATAATGATCCAAATAACTAAGAAGGAAAAGATGTCAATGCAGTAACATTAGTCATAACATTATATGTTCTTCATGTATTTAGAGGAGCAGTATGATGAGAATTGGCTTTGAAGTCAGGAAGATTTTAGTTCAGGCTCTACCCCTGATATATACATAGTCTGTGAGCATAAGGAAATCCCTTGATTTCACAGTGCCTCAGGCAATGTACTATACTAGATATTACATACTACAAATTACATCCTAATTCCATAAATTACTGTTATGATATTTTTTTGAATTGGAATAGTCTGTTTCTAATCTGGGGTTTTACACACTGGTGACATCACAGGTTTGAACGCTTTCTCCCCTGCCCCGAAAAAAAAAATAGCTCAAAGTAAAATAATATTGAAATACGTTTGAATGAGGCTATGGATTTTAGTTGATTTGGTGCTGGTCTTGCCCTTAGAAATACCTGGCTTCACATTTTACCTCTAACATTTACAAGTTGTGTCACTGAGCAAATCCTTTAATTATGGTATACTTCAGGCATTTTCCCAGGATTTATCTATTAAATAATAGGTGGTTGTCAATCTGATCTAGTTGATGGATGCTGTCCATGTGAGTAGAATCATAGATCCTGTATGCAAGTGTTATTATTTTCATGTTGTAGGAAATCCCACAAATATATATCCAATGTTCCCAAGCAAATCTCCAGGTGCCGGTTCAGTGTCTTCATTTAAGGGTATTCTATTCATGGACAAGATTGATTTAATTCTATTAAACACATTTCTTTGAGCAAATCAAGAAACTCTCCATTGATATCTAATCCATGACAGAAACCATGGACTTCAGCATGGACAATAGCCATTTCAGGTGTAAACTGACACAATAGGAAATAATTGTTACCCCATATCCAATGCAACAGCACCTTTTTCACCCACAATTGCCCTTACATTCTAGGTGTCTAATTGAAATAGTACTATCAGGCCCTAAAACTTCAGTTTGGTCACAAAGAGATCTTCTGAGTTAAGGGGTTTTTCTCCGAAAGTAGATACTCAGCCAAAATTGAAACTTAAAAGCATTTAAACTCTGTCACTAAATATACTATTTCTCCACAGTATTTTCCCATACTTCACAGCTATTTTGCTGTAAAAATGGGGTAGATGGATTATTTGGTAATCTTCCTCTGGCACCTGGTAGAAACTGGCAGCAACAAAGAATAATTTCTCTCTTGGCAAGCTGCCTAGATATAGAGTTGTTGGTCTTCTGGCTGATCAACATTTCAAAGAATGCTGATCATCATTTAAATGCTACAGGATTAAACCTGAAACCCAGGTGATGTGCTAGGATTGTTTAACCCCTTGGTAATTAATGTATCAGAGAGAACTGGGAATTTCAGCTATTTTTTATGTTTTCCATGAAGGGAAAAATAAAATGGATTTATAACTAGCTCAGTACCACAAGGAATACCACACCTGTCCCTTGTTACAATTTAGTTTAAAAAACACAGACAAAAATATTTCAAGTGTGCCTTAGCAATGCATTCAAACTGTCAGAAAACTAGAGAAAAAAATCTTTCTATTCTGATGTCAAAATCCAATATTATTGTTTGCAAAAGTCCAGTGAGGCTGAGGTTTAACTGAGAGAGATAGAGACACAGAGAGAGAAAAATGAGAGAGAACTAACTTAATAAATAATAATAATAATAATAATAATAATAAATAATCAACTAGCACATTTATATTAATACTATCAAGATGCATTATATAAGGGTATAGTGGAAATATTACTGGGTCTGGAATTGTAGGACTAGCATTCAAATCCTACTTCTATAGCTTACTATCTATGTGACCTTTCACAAGTTGGTTAGTCTCCTTACTTAAGTTTGAGGCACTCCTTAGACTTTAATTTGCTCATCTTTAGATGACCTAGGGGGCTTTTTTCCAAATATATTCTTTTGTCTTAAATTGCTGTGTACAAAATGTCCTACCTTGGGATTATAAATACTTATGTTTCTATCTTCAGTGGTCTAGAAATGAAAGAAATTTTTAAAAATGATTTCACTTTTTTTTTTCAGGGGAGGGATAGAAAGGAGGTTGAACAATATAGTTATATGTAAATTATTACTGAAATAAATTAATTTTTTTGTTTCTGTAGGTATTTTCTCCAGCTTTGTGAATCATAACTTCTTCACATCTTCTCATCTTCTCATCATGCAATATTTTTTTCATATCTTTATCCAAAATGTTAAAATTCTTCATTTGATTCTTTTAATATTTCAAATATACAAGTGCAACATTGTAGGTGTCTACTATCATCTCTCACTCTCATTATATGAGCAGTTCATCTAGCTTTCCATCTTATACAGGCCTTTGATGATATTGCTTATTCTCTTTGTGTCACTTACCATTCAGCTCTGTAATAACAGTGTTTTGGGATTCATATCCATATAATATCATCAAAAGAATATTGATATTTACATACGCAAGCCATCTGGGATCTCCAAATGTCTGAACAACCTCAGAGAATATCCATTCCAAACCTTATCAGACCAAGAGTCCTCTAAAATATTTATCAGAAAAGTCATTCAACAATTGCTTTACTATCTCCAGTAATTAGAGAATTTATCATTTCACAAATGAGCACAACTTCTGTGCATTCTTAATTATTACAAAGGTTTTTCCTCATATTGAGCCAAAATCTTCTTCCCTTCACTTTTAGCATATTGCTGGCCTCTTTTGCAAAATGTACTATCTAACCTTCTTCAAAGGTTAAGCTCTTCAAATGCTTAAAAATAGTTATCTTGAATCTCTTAAGTTTTTTTCCAGGCTAAATATTCCCTGTAACTTCAAATGTTTGTAATGACCAAGTTAATTCTCTTAGTCAAATGAAAAGAAGCAAACAAAAAATCAAGTCACATAATCTTATCTTCTCTCCATCATTAGGACCATTAGACACAGAAAGGTGACTGAGGAGAGAGAATGTAATCTGTAGTCAAGATCTGAATTCAAATCCACCATCAGATACTCATTAGCTCTCTAATCCTGACCAAATTGACCTTTAACTGCTTCAGTTTCTCTACTTATCAAATGGGAATAATAATAGCATATTTCTCCTAGAGTTGTTATAGACATAATCAGATTATATTTTAAAAGATCTTTGAAACATACAAATATTAGCCTTTTTCTCCCATATAATCTCTTAACATGCTAAATAGTGCCTTTTTCCTATTCTTTGACTATTCTTTTTCCCCTATTATAAGTACATTGTCTTTTGCTTTGGTTCTTTTCACCAATCTTAGAATATTATGTAGGTGGTTAAAATTTTTAAGTTGGTTCACAAATTTCCTGTGCATATATATCAAACAAAAGTAACAATAATTGTTGAAAAAATAGCACAACAGGAAGGCAAGATATTGATGACAAAATTTATTAGGGTTAATGTGAATAAGTACAGGATTGATTAGCAGTAACCATTTACTTCTTATTATATTTTAAAATATATTTATTTTTTAACTTTCCACATCAAAGAAAGTGCATTTTCATATAAACAATAGGCCATAAAAGTGTGGTCTATATGAAATTATGAGTATTTTACATTGCTTGTTTTTAAAATAAAAAACATGATGAAATTTACATTTCTTTCAAAACTCTCCTTGTCAGTGCTTTCTACTAAATGTTATTCTGTTCTCTTCTGTTAATTTGTAAAAATGCTTCAAGGACCCTCTTGGTGGGAGTGGTGGGAAACATCTCAGTTGTTACCTCCCTCCCATCACACCATTCCCCATTAATTAGGAGAAAGTAAAGGGTAAGACTTGTAGCAAATAAAATGTGTACTTATAATTATTATCATCATCAGTGGTAGTACTACTAAGAGTAGCAATAGCAGCAGCAACAGAAATTATTGTTAATAATAATAATAATAATAATAATAATGAATACACCCAGTGGCCATTTCTAAACATTTATCTCTTTTTGCACCTTATTTTTTGTCAGCTCTGCCAAGAGACAGGTAACAACCTTAATCATACATCATCTAAAGACACAGTTATTATTTAATCCCAGGTTTAAATTTTTTTAAACCTTTACTTTCTATCTTAGAATCAATATTAAGTATCAGTTCCAAGGCAAAAGAGTGATAGATCTAGGTAATTGGGGTCAAATGACTTGCAGAGGATCACATAGCTAGGAAGTATCTGATGGATTTTAACCCAGGAACACCCAGTCTCTAGTTCTGATTTTTATTCACTGCCCCACCTCACTGCCCCTTCTTAAGTTTTTAAAAGTCATCTTTTCTTATCTATGTTGTTATCCATGTATATATTGTTCTGTATTTCGCTTTGTGTCAATTCATGCTATTCATCATTCTCTGAAATTATTTCATCATTTCTTATAGAGCAATAATATCCCATTGAAGTCTGACTATTAATTTCTTTAGTCTTTTTCTAATTGCCTAAGGAGAGCAGTGCTGAATGAAATATTTAACACCTGGCTTGCTGAAACAAAGAAAAACAAAAACAGAATGTAGCCATGCCACACTTTTAGAGTTAATCCACATTATTAACATTTTCTCCAAAACTTCCTTAGGTTTAATAAACATAACAATAAATGTATTCCTAATTTGCAGCATTTACTGATTTCTGAGATGGACATTCTTACAAAGAAAATTTAACACCTTGCTCTTGAAAGCCACTTCAAGAAGATTCCACACATTCCTGCCTAAGAGGAAATTTTGGGCATCCTTTTATAGTCTAGTCCTTTTCTTTTCCTCCCTTCTTTTTAAATCTTTCTTCAGGAATAGAAAATATAGTTTGTTATTATTCCCACTTAACCTCTTCTAATATCCTGGCTTTTGTTTCCTTGTAGTGTTTGATGTATTTCCACACCAAACACTTTAGAAAGGTATTCAGCCCTCCTTTGATCCTCCAAATAAGTGTCAGATTTATCTGATCCCCTCTCCCCACAATTCCTTCCTCCATTTTTGTATATTCTACTACTCACTTAATCAAAACATGAGAAATAGCAAGATGTATACTCTCTTCTTCCTATTTTCTGACACAGGTGTGTTCCTTTTTTATTTTTTAACTTTTGCCCTCTTCAAGTTCTCAAAATAAAACTAATTGATCTTTGAAATATCTTTAGAGTTTTAAACCCTTTGAAGACATTAAGGTGCTGAAGGAATGCTGGTTTCTGTTCATCTTATTTGAACACTAGCAATACAATGGTAAAAAAGCTCCTTCCAAATGCACAAATAAATTTTCCTAAGTTTTTCTGAATTTAAATTTTCTACTTAACTTTGCTCTTTTCATTGGAGAGATTTTTTTAATATTTTATTTTTTAGAAAAATTTTCCATGGTTTCATGATTCATGTTTTTACTTTCCCCTTCACCCCAACCTCCAATAGCTGACATGCATTTCCACTGGTTTTAACATGTGTCATCAATCAAGACTTATTTACATATTATTGATAGTTGCATTGGTGTGGTCATTTCAAGTCTACATCCCCATCTGAGAGATTTTAAACTAAGTTATTCTTGGTTAAAAATATATCTTTTACCTTTGGAATAAATTATTCCAAGATAACCTTCTTATGTATTTTTTAATTTATCTCCTCTTATTCATAGTTGAAACTGTCATGTCTTCTATGTCCCTGATTGTAGGTCTTTTAACTTTCTGGATATTTGCAAGGTTTTCTTTACCATAGAAGCTGTGGGTTTTAGCTAAAGAATTCCTAGGACTTTATCTTTTTGAATTTCTTCCAGGAGGTAAATTGGTAGATTCTTTTCCTTTTTACCTTATGGTTCTAATATATCTGACAAGTTGTCATTTATGATTTCTTGAAAGATATTGCATTGGTTATTTTTAAATCATGGATTTGGGGGAATCTAATGATGAATAAATTATTTCTCTTTGACTTGTTTTACAAGTATTTTAAAGAACCAGATATCTCACATTTTCTCCTAGTTTTCAATCTTTTGATTTTGTTCTAATATTTCTTGCTGTTTTGTGGTCATATTTTTTTTTGTTCTTGTCTAGTGCATAGATTATATTTCTTGGGTCAAGTTTACCACTTTCTCCTCTCAAATATTTGTTATTGTTCCACTTTTTTCCTCTAGAGTTTCCATTTCATTATCTTGAGTCATTTCTTGATTTATTTCTTCTAAATATTCCTGTGGCCACTTTAGTGAATTGTGTTTTTTTCCCCTTGAGACTCCTTACAGTAGTTATAGATTTAGATGCACACTGATTTTTGATACTGGTTAGTATTTTATTTGACTTAACTCATCTTTTCGACTCAAATTCCTGAGTTTTGGCTTTGTACCTGGTCTAGAATCTTCTTATTATTACATTTTTAGATGGGCGGGGCAGCCTTACTTAATCACGCTGGTACCCTGGGGTTCCTACACTGACAGGCACTTATACATATAAGGTTCAGAAGGGTATAATTTCAGAATCCTTTCTAGTATCTCAGGACAATTAGTGGCTTCAGAACTCCTGACTGTAGGGGGTTTCAGTATTAGCATTTCACCTCCTTCATGCTAAAAGTTCCATGCTCTAGGGATGGTTCCTGCCTATTGCCCCCTCAGAATTCCAAAGGCCCTAATTCCAGAGATCTTTAAACAATGGCAGAGTTTCACCAGGTTAGTCCATGCTAATGCTCTCTCTGAACATTAAGGCTACATGTTTTCTACTTCTAGCTGTTCTAACACTCATTTTGTTCATTGGACAACTTTTCCTACTGTCCTTGGATTTTTGCTAATTTTTTTATGAATGTCTTTGGTGGAAGATTCTACTTTGTATAGTTTTTCATTGGATTTCTTAATCATTATTTGGTCTGTACAGATCTTCAAGAATTTGGTGGAGGAGTTATGGAGAAGCTGCCAGTTACTCTAGTATACAAGCATCCATCTTGGCAGGAAGTCCCTATTTTATTTAAGAAACACTTTAGCCTCAACTGCAATGGATCATGCTGATCATTTGGCCTTGATTATTGGATCATAGATTTAGAACTAGAAGGAAATTTGAAGTGCAATGAATCAAGTCCCCTTATTTATATGTGAAGAAACTGAGAGACAAAGATTTTAAGTAACTCTTCAAGAGTCATATAGATAGTAAGTGAAATGTAAACATAAATTGAATATGTAAAGAGAACTGAAATAAGGAAGGTAAAAAAAAATTATCCCAAGATTCCTCAGATAGTGAATGACAGCATTCATAGTTGATTATCTCACTCTAAATCCGAGGTTCTTTTCATCATGCCCTACTTAATATGAAAGATAGGTTCTAGAGTTGTTTTTTTCTAAAACCGTCAAAATTTAGCCTTCTAGTTGATATGCCCAAGAAATGGCATGCCTCTTAAATATAAGTTCCCAGCTTTTGTTTATGCTCAGCACACTTTAATAAAAAAGTGTACCAGCTGTGGAATCACTGGACCTGAGTTCAAATCTTGATTCTGATACTTATAATTTGGGTAGCCATGGGCAAGTCACTTAACTCCTACAGATATTACTTTCCACATCTGTAAAATGAAGGGATTGGATTAATGGATTCAGAAATCCCTCAAACTCTAATCCAATTATCTTCAGATTCTGTGGTTCTCAAATCAGGTTACATCAATGTTTACCAATGGTTTGTGAAGGATCCTCAACAAAAGAAATTCCCTAACCTCATTATCAAACACTAAAAGAAGAGATGCGAATTTATGGCCAAGAAACAGAAGATGAATCCAAAGTTTCCCCAAACCCCAGCAGCACCGTCTATTAATTTTCAATAAAATGCCCCCAAAATGTGGTTACCACAGTGGCAGCTTCTTTTGCTATCTTTCAAGATTTCCTTGCTTCTGGGTAAATTGCTAGATTGTATAGATTTCAGATTCCGGGGAAGAAGGAAGTTATCATCTTGGAAAATGGCTTTTTTGGGGGGGGATAATGATTAAGAGATGATAATCAGTTTGAGGAAAAGAACTAGGTCACTTTTGTATTTTGGCCATAGAGTCTAAGTACTTAGTGATGTTTCTTGAAAGAGTTACATGTTTTTTTTTTATTTATCTGTAAGTACAAATATTGTTCTTTCATTAGAAGGTGAGCTTCTTGAGAGCAAAAACTGTCTTACTTTTGTTTTTGTATTCCAATCACTTAACAAAGTGACTGGAACTTTACAAATGTTTGTTAATTAGTTTATAAATAGAAATTATGTCAATGTTTTTAGATTTTTTTTAAAATTGAGAATGAGTTGATACAAATTTTGCTGGTTTGCAAAAATAGGTCAGACCTCTTACTTCCATTTTAAGCTTTCAAGGCTTGCAAAACCTTCTTGATGTTCCACTTAGGATAACAGCAAGAATGGGTTTAGAGGCTCTTCTGGGAGGGCATTTGCAGCTAGCTTGGTCATTCTTCTGCTGATGAAACAAAGGCTGATTTTGTTTATTGGCCAGTGATGGTCCAATTTGGTCTTGCCAGAAAGTGTTTCTTTAAATTTTTCAGTCATTGCCTTTGAATGGATTGGATTATTTTTGAACATATACTTAGACATTGGTTAGCACTTATTTTTGTAATGAATCCAAGAGTGCAGCCAGTGAGTTGCTTTTGATTCAAAGCTCAGTCTTTCCCCCCCACCTGAAACAATCTTCCCCAACTCCCAGAACAGTGTCTCTATAGTGCAATATTTCTCTGTGCCTCTATCATCACTCTCAGACTACGTCCCTGGTTTACACCTGCTGTGTTCACTCTATTCCAGCAGCACATCTGGCCTGCCTGTTGTTCATTTTGGCAGCTTGGATGCCTCATCTCCACATGGGAAATTGTTAACAGTTTTAATTCAGCTTTGAAAGTTATTTTCAGGAACTTATTGTAGAGTGAATAGCAAGTCTTTTAGTAAAGATAACGTTTTATAATTATAGCCATTTGAAAGTGTAGCTTCATAGTTTGATGAGGAAAAATATACCATTGCACTGGGAGCAATGTCAAATTTGTAGTCTGGAGAACACAGAAGCATTCGTAAAAAGTGGTACAGGATACAGAAAGAAGAGCTAGAGAATGCTATGCACAATGACTACAGCAACATAAACAGAGTCAAGGCAGACACAATTCTCTCAACACAGTTCTTGTCAGCTGCAATGGGTCAGTGTTGTTAACATATTATCTAAGTTAAAAAACCTGTCTTTCAGAAGTATGGTCCTACACCATTGATGTCATAGATCTTTGATGTTGTTTGTTATGGGTAGTTGTCAAGGATCCTAATAATATCATATACATATAAAACATGTATACAATAGGTATATTTGTATGTATGGTATTCTAACTGTGCAATTGGAATACTGTGAGAATATATTAAATAGGCTAAAGAGTGATGGAACAGACAAATTGTACTTGTAATTTTTTAGGTTTCTCATGTCTGAGAAAAAATTCCAATGTATTGTGGAATTGCTAGATTGAAAAGGAGACAAATCAATGCAAAAATGAAATAATTTATGACTCTAGAAATGTCATTAGTCTTATGTACTCTCAAATTATTTCTTACACTAAATTCCTGAAATTGGAGAAGATACAATACTTAGTGGATTAAAAATAGGTAAAATTGTTTTTTTCAAAGAAGTACTTTATAGACATCAAACATCTAGGATATATGCCTTATTGACAGCTTTGCTAAAAAATACAAATAGTAGAATATCCTCTTAAAAATACCCTTAATTTACATAGCATTATACTCTAATATTTTAAAATAGCATCATACATTTACCTTTGTAAACCCAAAACTCAGCTGAACATGTTACTTTTCATTAGCTACAATGTAAATTATTTTTAGAGTGGTGAACAATTAGTTCATATAATTTAAGATTAAAAATTATGGCAGTAAAAATATTATTTGGAAATCCATAAAAAATATGCTTGCTTAAAAAGCATGCACAGTGTCCCAAAAGTCTCAATGTAGATTAAAGCATTTGGCTTAATTCTTTGAAACTGTACAACAGGAATTATTGACCTGTGGGTTTGTCAGTTTTGTTTTATATTTTATAACTATTTTTCAAGATAATGGATTTCCTTTTAAGCTTAGCATTTTTTAAGCATTTGAAAATATTACTCTAAAAAAGTATGACTTTGTGGTTCAGTTGTTTTCAGTCATAGCTAATTCTCCATTACCCCATTTGGGTTTTTCTTAGCAAAGATCCTGGAGTGGTTTGTCATTGCCTTCCGCCTAGTTCATTTATGGTTGAGGAAAGTGATTCAAACAGGGTTAAATGACTTGCCCTGACTGCCAGAAGGGTCAATGGCATAAAAAGCTTAAATTTGTGCTCTATTAGCTAGAAATAGGACCATTTGGTAGAAATTATAAGATACAGATTTTTTTTTACTTGAAATCATTTTTAAAACCATTTATATATTGTTATGTGGACATCTGAAACAAAACATATCACTCTATCTTCTCTATTACTTCTGAGAATTCCTGGGTCCTGCCGTCACTATAGTTCATCTCTATTACACTTAATGTTCTCTAGTAAAGTGATTCTCAAACTTTTTGGCCTCAGGACCTCTTCAAAACTGAAAAATTGTTGAGGACCACCAAAAGCTTTTGTTTGTGTGGGTTATATCTATTTGTATTTACAATATTTGAAATGAAATTGCCATAATATTATTAGATTGAACTCACAGATCTGCTGATGGGATCTCAGGGGCATTAAAGGGTCCCTGGGCCATATTTTGAGAACAGCTGCTCTAGCATTTTACAGTTTTATCAAGATATTTTTATCCTTCACCTTCAAATTTTAGTATAAAGCCATCTTCCTCTGAGTTCAGAGCAATTTCCTGAATATATTCTCGTCTTTCCAAAATGCACTTTGCCCCTTACCAGAAGCCTGTCATTTTGCCATTACTGACAGAAAAATAAAAATCCGTTCTTACTATAATCTATGTAGCCAGCTGTTCGTTTCCTATTACTGCCTCCCTCTTCCATATTCACATCCTTCAACAGTAAGAAATGAAAATCACCGCTTACATAACACAAAGATATTGGTATTCCTACCACTAAACGCAGATTGTCACCCCTCTGTAAATTTGTGAGATTGCCTCCTGAAGTGTCTCTGTCCAAAAAAAGCATCACGCATCAGTCAACTAGATGGTGATGCTATGTGAACTTAACTAGGTTGGTCCTCAGAACAATAGAAATGAAATCCATTGCTGAGCCTCTGATCCTCGTCTCATCTTTAGTACTTTGTTCCTCTATATTAATATCTAATCCAGTATCAAATCCTGTTAGTTTTTCTTCTGCAATATCTCTTATCTTTACCCCTTATTTTTGCATTCCCACTGTCATCATTTTAATTCAAGCCTTCGTTGTCTCTCACCCAGTGTCTTTGTCTTTCTGTCTTTCTGTCACTGATATTGATGGAAACATGTCCCTTTCTCATATTGAATTATTTAATGGTGATGAAACTTTTGGGACAAGATTTTTTTCTTCCTGTATCTTTACTAGCCATGATTACTAGCATATGTTCTCTCCTGTGTGTCCCTCGTGATTCCTTGCTTATTCAGTTAAGCTGGTTTGCCTGCCCTGCTGAAGGCATGTTGTTGGTTGGTAGTCTTTAGGGATGGCTGGCCCCTTATTCATAGAAATTACTTTCCCACATAATGGTCTTGTGGGCTAGACTGGAAACAGGAATGATGGAGAAGGGGATACTGCCAATCTCAGAGTTTCTGTGTCTAATTGCCTATTGAGAGCAGTTGGTCAATATTGGCTTCTGGTGGTATGATATGGAAGGTGGTCCTTCTTTCCACAATGATTTATCCTCTTAGTGATTGATGGCTATAAAGGCTGGACTGAAAATAGGTCTGGTGGTTTGGGGCAAAATAACTTTTACTCTCAAGGCTCACATTTTCATCAGTTTGAATTATCACTATCAAAGGTTAAGGGGAGATAGAGGTCAAGGTAGTGGTGTTTTGCCTTTCCTGGCACAACAGTCAGAGAGACCAAAGAGTCCTGTGGGTAGCCTCATGCCAGACCATCATTCCCACTTCCAGACTAGGTCATCATCTAAGGCAGTGATGGGCAAACTACAGCCTGCGGACCAGATGTGGCCCCCTGAAATGTCCTATCTGGCTGTGTGACCTTATTCCTAATTTGACGAATTCAATGAGTAGGATACAATACAATGAAACTTCAAAAGAGTTGCCTTTGAAACAGACTGACAGATGGGCATTTCCTTTCCTTTGGTCCCCTCTTTAAAAAGTTTGCCCATCACTGATCTAAGGAAATAACTTCTATGAAGAAGAGGGCAGCCAATCCTACCAAATCCAAACTCACTGCCATACTTATGGCAGAAAAATCAGCTTGACTGAACCATCTATTTGTTTCATTTAACAAAAGTAGTGTAGCTCAATTATTTAGTATTTCAAATATTTTATTCTAAACTCTGAGGTCAGGGACCACCATCACTATCTTCCAAAGCACTTAACATACAGTAGGTGCTCAATAAGCAAATATCTGTTGACTATTTGGAAGGGCAAACAACAGTGTTGCCCCTCCCCCTCCCTTCTATTTACTTCTGTGACAGAAGGCTGGGGGAGTTCACTTTAGGCAGCAGCAGCTGTTACTTTCTAGGTAAATTCTTAGACTTATTTAGAATTTCTTGATCATTTAGACAACAAATATTCTTCCAGCCTCAGACTTTATGATCTTTCATCATTTCCCAAAAGTTCTGTTTGTTATTGTTGTCAGACAGGCAAGGGAAGAGAGAAACAAAGTTCAGAACCTAATATCTGACTGATGAAAATATTTCCTTTGGCTCAAATCATTTGTTGATTTACACAGTGTCTTCAGTTTCAGCTACCTGCCTCATAAGGTAGGTTTACTATCCTGGTTTACTCTTTTAAATACCGTAGGGGGTAGTCAAGAGTTATAACAAACACAGATCAAGGTCAAAGTTCTTAGTCTCTCTAGAATAAACACTTCAATGAAAATTAGTACTATGCAGACTTAAAGATTCCTGGTGTAATCAGTCTTGTGTATTTTCGGAAAGATTAAAAATGTTTGTTCCATGGGAACATGAATCTGCTTCTGAGTTGTTTATAGCTTTATTACCACTCAAGGACCCTTTAGGTATATAGCTTAATCTATAAAACTTGGAAAGGGCTGGATTAGACTAAGCTTCTCATATCTCATTTTTAGATCTTTTGGTGCCTCTAGATAATTTCTTTTTTTCATTATTTTAGACCAGCTTTAAAAAAGCCTCAGAAAACTGTTGTCATTCATGCATATCTAGTTACTTAAAAAATAATGCAAATGCATTGACTAATTTATCTGGACATTCTGGCTATTTAAAAGTCATCCTGGGACATGTAATATATGAGAGTTTATATGGCTTCTTAATCCTTTTCACAAAAGGGAAAATTTTGTTAAATGATTCTGAGGCAAAAACATTTCTAAAGGAATGACAACACTTGAATACTGAAAGGAACACTTTAAAAGAGAAGTAGATAATATAGTCTTCTAGGCAGGAAGACCTACTTGAAGTAAATGGCATATTTTAAGTTTTAAAAAGCCCTAGCAAACCATCACCAAATCGTGTTTTACTTAGTTTATAAATGAAAAATAAGTTTAAAAGATTATTTATAATATTTATTCCTGTCTCTTACCTTTCTTTCACCCCCCATACCTATGAATTGAAATGCCTACTTTTAATTTTACTGAGTATTTTTTCAAATAAATGTATATTTTTTTCAGCACAGAGTATTCATGTGTGTATTGAGAAAGAGAAAGATAGAAACAGAGACAGAGAAAGAAGAAAGAAGGGGCAAAGGAAGGTGGAGCTTGGAGAGTAGAGCAGGGCAACAGTGGTTTTATCTTTTTTGAAAGATATAGAGTCTAGCACTGCCCTCTTCCACTGTAATATCCTGATAGCTTATTTTTACCATTTTCTCACTCCCCCCACCCCAATGCATTTTATATACATAAAGACTTACAGTCAATCAGATGTCCAATCCTAACCTTTGGTCTACACTAGATTTTATGGTCAGTCAACTGAAATCCTATTGTCACCAAACAGATTCTTTTTTTTTTTTTTTAACCCTTACCTTCTGTTTTAGAACCAATACTGAGTACTGGTTCCAAAGCAGAAGAGAGTCAAGGGCTAGGCAATGGGGGTTAAGTGACTTGTTCAGGGTCACACACCTTGAAGTGTCTGGGGTCAAATTTGAACCCAGGATTTCCTGTCTATAAGCCTGGCTCTCAATCCACTGAGCCACCCAGCTTTCCCCTACTATACAGATTTTTAGGCTTATTTATTTTCTTTTTTCCCGTTGTTCAGTGAAGCAACCCTTAAATATAATGACTTCTAATATCTATTTTCTCTGATTCCATTATTTTTTCATTCTTCTCCTTAATCTTGCAGAAAATTATATGCCACCATCCTTTGAACACTAACATCCCCATGTATGCTTAGACCTCAAGCCTAAGGGGCAGCTAGGTAGCTCAGTGGATGCAGAGACAAGTCTGGAAATGGGAGATCGTGATTTCAAATATGCCCTCAGACATTCCCATTTGTGACCAGATCTAGTCATTTAATCCCAATGCTTAGCTCTTGCCACTCTTCTGCCTTGAAACCAGTGCTTAGAATTGACTGCAAGACAGAAAGTAAAGTTTTTTTAAACAATTCAAATCTCCCTGACTTAGAATTGACTATGACGGAAGATAAAGTTTTTTATTAAAATAATAATAATAATAATTTGTCTCCCTAATTTGTAAGGGGCCTATTTATACTTTTATCTTTTCTCTCTTCTGGAACTTCCTATCCTCTAATTTCTTCCCACTGATTAAATATACTTTAATTTTAATCCATATTGAAACAACTGTCATTTAACTTGTTTTCTTCAATTTTCTTTTTTCTTAGTGCCACCCCTGCCTACCAATTTTAAATTTCTCTGATAAGCTTTTCCATCTTCAAATCCATTAAATGTTGATTTTTATCCCTTAGAACTTTTCACTTGAGAGCTACCAATGGCTTCTTAATGATTAATCCAGTGGAAACCTATTTCTTTGTCCTCATTTTCCTCAATCTTTCTTCTTTCTTTGACATTGTTCATTTCCCTCTTCGTCATTGAAATTCTTTCTTCCTTTGTCCACTATAACATTACATGATCCTGAAATATCCATGTTTGTTATGTCAACTAAAACATTATTTGCTGTATAAAGACCATAGTCTGAAAATCATGCTTCAAGTCCATTTACTTCAATGAATATTTAATAAGTCAGTGACTCACTGCTTGAATAAAAGGGCAGAAAATGGTAACTATGTTGGCTTAAACAAGCATATAATTTTTCTCTTTCCTCTTTCTCTTCAACAATTTCTTTCCTTTCCTTTTCTTTTCTTCTCCATATCTTTATTCTCTTATTATCTCTCAATTGAAGATATTCCCCAAAGTCTAATTAGTAGCTCTCTATATTCTCTCTCTCTTGGAATGTTAATTATTTCTCCTACTTTCAAATTCTTCCTTGATGGCAACTCCTAAATTTAGACTTTTATTCATAATATTTCATGAAAGTATGTCTTCTATTTGGCTGCTGGACCTTTTACTTGGGTCGGCCATAGTCAAAGCAAAGTCATTAGAGACAGAATGAGGACAAAAGTTTTCTAAGATATTTTCCCATTCCAACTTCTCTGTCTCTGTAAATGTTAGAATTAATTTACCAGTTTTAAGGTAGAAAATCCTAGAGTGACTCCCACAGCTCTCCTTCATTCTTTATGTCTAAATATTCCTATTTTTGTTTCCTTTGGAATGCTTTTTTGAAAACTCATTCCTTATTCTTCATTCATATTGACAGAATCCTAATCCAAACTCTTACCAATTTTCATCATAATTACAACAAAATATCCATTGACCTACCTCTTTCTATTATTGTTCACTCTCCTAACTTATCTGTTTCATCTTAAATATTACTGCTAAGAAAATCTTTCTAAAACACCTTATTTAAAATTTTAACTTTAAATTATTTTTCAATTACATATAAAAACAATTTTTGATAATGCTTTTCTAATAATTTTCAATTCTGATTCTCTCTCTCCTTTTCTTGCTCCTTCCCCAAACCAAAGTGGTGAGTAGTCTGAAAAAGGTTATATCAGTATTTTTATGCAACATATATTTCCATATTTCTTGTGCTGTGACAGAAGACAGATTTCACACATATGACACCAAAAAATCATGAAGGAAGATGGTGTACTTTATTTTTAAGAGATTTTATTTTACCAATTGCATGTAAAAACATAAATTTTCTGGTTATAATTTCCAAATTGTCTCCCTCTTGCTTTCTTCCCCCCCCCCTTCATTCTGTTGAACTTGATTCAGTTTTCTGTATATTTGAGAAATGAAGTCTTTGTCAGAGACACAAGAAATTACACACACACGCACACACACACACTGAAATAAAAAGGGGGTTGGACAGACTGGTGCCAGCCAGGGAATAACACAAATGTGGACACATCCACACCCCACAAGGTAAAGGGATGAATGTATATACTAGATAAAACCACACAGGGGATTTGGGGAATGGGTAATTACATAGAAATACATAAGCTGGGGGAAATGACAGTTGGCAATTTAACTGTCCACCAAACTAGCCAGGAATACCAGGGATGATAAGGTAACTCAATTGTGGGTTCTTGTTGGTTTTGAGGCAAAAACAGGAAGTGCATAAAGCCATATTCAATGTTGTTAAGGTAGGAGAGTGGGAGAGGAATGACTAACTAATAGAAAATTGACCAACTGACGATGGAATGTCAAGTACAGGTTGGCTTCTCTGCTAAACTAAGTGCTGACAGATTCTTAACCTTGGCATAGGCTAGCGAGGGCTGGGAGAGGATTCTCATGAGTCAGGTTCAAGCTGATCCTAGATGTTAACAGGAACCAGGAACATAATCAGCAAGTAAGTCCAATGAAGCTCTAGGGAGAAAAGGCTATCTGTGAGCTGTCCACCAGCTTAACTCTACCTAGGTTGTCTTGATAGATGGTCTCTTCTATCTTCTAAAATCCCCCAAATCCACAGGTATTTGAAGCTCAGCTAACTGGACAACAAATCCACCCTCCTTCCTCCAATACAGTCCAGAGCACTCTCCTTTTTAAAACCTCTCTCTTCATTCTATCTTGGAATGTTCATAAATTCATCCAAGGTTTGTTTTTAGCTGTCTGCTTTCTATCTTAACTTAAATCTATCTTTACCCTATAGATTATCTATAACAACACACACCCCCCAATTTGTTGTTTCCCTTCTAATCTTAGTTGCTTTGGTTTTGTTTGGATGAAATAATTTAAATTTAATGTAATCAAAATTATCCATTTCATTTGTCATTGTGGCTTCTATGTCTTGTTAGGTCATAAATTGTTCACTTATCCATAATTCCGACATGTAAACTTTTTTATCTTCCCCTAATTTGTTTCTGTTATGGCCTTTTATTTCTAGATCGAGTATCCATTTTTACCTTAACTTGTTATGAGATATTGATGTATGCCTCATTTCTGCTATAGTTTTACAGTTTTACCAGGAGCTATTGTCAAATAGTGAATTCCCCCCCAATAGCTTGGATCTTGGGGTTTATCAAACAATAGATTACCATGGTCATTAACTACTTTGTGCTGATTACCAAACCCATTCCACTGATCCATTACTATATCTCTTAGCAAGTACCAGAGTGTTTTGATGATTATTGCTTAATACTACATTTTGAGATCTTATATATTTCCTTCATTTTTTTCCCATTAATTCCTTTGATTTTCTTGACTTTTTTTTCTTCCAGATGGATTTTTTTATTTTTTTCTAGTTCTAGGAAATACTTTTTTGTGTATTTTGATTAGTATGACACTGAATTGGAAAATTAATTTTGGAAAGATTGTTATTTTTATTATATTGGCTCAGCCTATCCATGAGCATTCAATGTTTTTCCAATTGTTTAGGTCTGACCCTGGGTAGACCAGGTAATTTATATTGTCTACACTTATTTTAAACAGAATTTTCTTTTTTTATCTCTTGCTGATTAGCTTTGTTGGTGTGAATTAGAACTGCTGATAATTTGTGTGGCTTCATTTTGTATCCTGCAACTTTGATAAACTTGCTAATTTTTCTATTTTTTTCGTTGTTGTTGTTGATTCTCTGGGTTTCCTTATATACCATCATAGCATCTGCAAGAGTGATAATTTTGTTTCCTTGTTGTCTTTTCTAATCCCTTCAATTTCCTTTTCTACTCTTATTGCTATAGTTAGCATTTCTAGTACAATATTAAATAGAAGTGGTGATAATGAATGTTATTCCTTCACCCCGATCTTATTGTTAAGGATTCTAGTTTATCCCCATTATAGATAATATTTTTGATGGTTTTTAATAGATGTACTTTATAATTTTAAGGAAAGCTCTATTTATTCCAATGCAAAACATTATTTTTAATGTATTTCTCCCACACTAAAAAATCTTTAGCGATTCTAACTATCTTTTGACTCAAATGTAAACTTCCCTCTGAGGTCTTCTGTAATCTCTGGATGAAGGTCATTTGTAATCTGGCCAGTATTGGTTCCACTTATTGGTTAATTCAGTATTTTTCGTCTTGGCAACTATATTGAATCATTAGCTGCAGAGCATATTGTTCCAAATTGTAACTTTGGATCTTTTCCAATGTTGTTTTCCAAACTTAGAGTAACTTCTTATTTCCCTTCAACCTGAACAAAACTAAAAATCTTTCAAGACCCCTATCAAATGCCACTACACCTTCATTTTCTCTAAGCATCATTGGTCTATCTCAGTGATTCCCAAAGTGGGCGCTACTGCCCCAGGTGGGTGCTGCAGCGATCCAGTGAAGCAGTGATGGCCACAGGTGCATTTATCTTTCCAATTAATTGCTATTACAATTAAAAAAAATTAATTTCCATGGACCTAAGTAATATTTTTTCTGGAAAGGGGGAGGTAGGCCAAAAACATTTGGGAACCACTGGTCTGTCTCTTTGCATAGCACCTTAAAGTACTTTTCTTTTTCACATTCATTTTGTAATTAAATATTGTATATTATAGAATGATCTACAATAATTATATGATATAACTAATTATTATCTTATTTTGGTCCAAAGCTATAAAATATCCTTTTGGTGCATTATTTTGTAGGAATTTTTTACATGTACAGAAATCTATCTTAATCTATTTTGCTCCTTTTCATATTTTTTAAAAAAAGTCTTTTGTAATAGATGTATATATCTGGTAAAACAAATTCCTTCATTTACTGTTTTCAAAAACAATATATATACCAAATTCGTCACTTCTCTCTCAGGAAGAAATTGACATAATTTACCATCTGGCCTCTGGTATCACAGATGATTATTTATTTTTGTACTGTTGTTATTAGATGCAAAATGATGGTTTTCCTAATTTTATTCTTTATAAATTTAAAACAAATCTGGAAATTTATTTCTAATATTGAAATATTAGATATTCTATTTCTTCTTGCTTCACTCTTAATCAGTTTGTAAATCGTTATATGTCTCTTGGAAATAATTCCTTTCATCATTTCTTATAGCCAAATGGTATTCTATTACATTCATATACGAAAATTTGATCTGCCATTCCCTAATTCATGGATGTGCTTTTAGTTTCCAGAGTTTTATTTTACTAAAAGACCTCACATAAACATGTGTGTGCATGAAAGGCCTTTTCTTCTTTCTTTTATCTTTTTTATTATAAACTTAGGAATAAAATAGCTGGATCAAAGGGTATATAATATTTAGGAAATCTCTTGTACCAAATTTCCAGAATAGCTCTGCCAATTAACAAGTCCACCAATAATGCATCAATGTGTCTTTTTCTACAATTCTCTGGGATTTATCATTTTCCTTTCTTTTGTAATCTTTGCTAATGAAGTGAATATGAGGCAGAGCATCAGAACTGGTTAAATTTAGGTCTGTTTCATCAATCTGATTGCAAATGATATGGCAGGATCTGTATCGTTTTCTTTTGCTATATCTCTCATTCATTTGTTATTTCCCATTATTCTTAGCTCAATTCTAAACACAGAATATGCACTCAAAAATTACTGATTGATTTCTAAAGGGCAAATTGCTGAGATTCTTTCCCATCTAACTCATTAGAACTTAATGAAGCTAAATGCATTCTCTTCATGTGACTGTGCAGTGGTTCATGCAAAAAAATATACTTGGAATGTCTCTATTTATTATTTCTACTAAACCATCATTAGAATGTAGCTTCCATGGTCTGAGAATAGTGTTCAATAAATCAATTTAGCCCAATGAGTGAGTACTCAATAAATCAATTATATACTCACTAAAAACCATTGGCAAAAACTCATATCTATTTTAGTTAACAGTCATAATTAAGATGGATTTATCCTGGATCTCATATTACTATTTTATCCTTAGGGATCATTTCTTTATTTCAGCATTTTTTAGCATATTTTGTCAAAAAGTGTACTGCAGGCTTTGTTATGCATTTTATCTACTGAATCACTGAAATGAGGTAGAAGAAATCATTCGTTAGTTCATCTGGCATGATGCCTTCTCTAATTCATCAGTCAGTAAAGTTTGGTTTTGCATCAGTATAAAAGTGATTGTGCAAGTCTCTGTATATAATATTAGGAAATATAAGATGTAGAGCCATTTCATGTGAAATTTAGAATTAAGATGGGGGTATGACATAGCTAAATTATAGTGATATTTAAAAAAACATAAAAGGCCAGAAATATTAATACTTAAGCGACTATTATAGTCTATGAGGGCTATATGAGTACACAGGATGAAGAGTTTACTATGGAATGGAAAGCATTATGATTAGGATGGGTATTAAGCTGGACCTTGAAAGATGGTTAGGATTTGGGTAAGTAAAGAGTAGATAGGAGACCTTTTTAAATGAATTTTACTGTTATTTCTTCCAAATTGTTGTTTCTTGTTAATGCAAGCAAATTACTTGCTGCCTTTAAGGAGTGATATGAATGTAAATTCTACCTCTTTCTATAGCATGGTGGCAGTTTGGGTAATAGAGTACACATCCCTATTTAATATTTTATACATATAATAATAATTAAGAGGCAATGTGTTTTGATGGATAGAATCAAAGGCTTGAATCAAATCAGTAAGACATGAATTAAAACTCACCTCTAAGATTTTCTGACTATAGCCCTAGGCGAATCATTTAATCTCTACCTGTATCAGGCAATCTTCTTGGTCTTATCTTTGAGGTCATCTGTTACTCAATCATCATTTTATTAATTACCTACCATGGTAAGAGGCAGCTAGATGGCATGATGGATAGAGCTCTTGGCCTACAGTAAGGAAGATCTGAATTCAGATTTTACCTCAGACATTTACAAGCTGTGTGACTTGGAACAGGTCACTTAATCTCTTCCTTAATCTACTAGAGAAGGAAATGGCAAATTACTCCAATATCTTTTCCAAGAAAACCTCATACATAGTATTTTTAGGCTATTGTCCATGGAGTCATGAAAACTTGGACATGACTAAACAACTGAACAACAAAATTAACTATAATCTAAGGGTTATTCTAGGCTATAGGGATACAAAGACAAATGTAAAATTGTACCTGTCATTGAGTGGTTTACATTTTAACAGGGAGGCAACATGAACACACATGGGTATAAACAAAATATAAATTGTTGGTATAAAAAGGGAGTTCCCAAAATGGGAATTTTCTACAGTGAACCATAAAGAAACTTCCTCTATTGTATAATATTAACTGGAATTTATCTGTTATATTAAAGTTTGTGAAAATTTTAATCATCAATCAACAAGAATTTACTATGGACTTAATAGGTTCCAGGCACTGTGCTAAGCACTAAAGGATACAAAAGTAGGCAAAAGACAGTCTCTGTTCTTAAGGAACTCACAATTATTTCATTGGAACTTTATAAAAACCCAGTGAGAACTACAGACCAATCTCCCTAATGAACATAGATGCAAAAATCTTAAATAGAATACTAGCAAAGAGACTCCAGCAAGTAATTAAGAAGATCATCCACCATGATCAGGTGGGATTTATACCAGGAATGCAAGGTTGGTTCAACATTAGGAAAACCATCCACATAATTGACCATATCAACAGTCTATCAAACAAAAATCACATGATTATCTCAATAGATGCTGAAAAAGCCTTTGACGAAATACAGCATCCATTCCTATTGAAAACACTGAAAAGTATAGGAATAGAAGGACCTTTCGTAAAAATAATAAACAGTATATACCTAAAACCATCAACAAACATCAAATGCAATGGAGATAAATTAGAAGCCTTCCCAATAAGATCAGGAGTAAAACAAGGATGCCCATTATCACCTCTATTATTCAACATAGTACTAGAAACACTAGCAGTTGCAATTAGAGAAGAAAAAGAAATTGAAGGTATCAAAATAGGCAAGGAGGAGACTAAGCTATCACTCTTTGCAGATGATATGATGGTCTACTTAAAAAATCCTAGAATCAACTAAGAAGCTTGTAGAAATAATCAACAACTTTAGCAAAGTTGCAGGATACAAAATAAATGCACATAAATCATCAGCATTTCTATACATTTCCAACACACTAGAGCAGCAAGAAGTAGAAAGAGAAGCACCATTCAAAATCACCCTAGACAATATAAAATACTTAGGAATCTATCAACCAAAACAAACACAGCAATTATATGAAAACAACTACAAAACACTTTCCAAACAAATAAAACTGGATCTAAACAATTGGAAAGCTATTGATTGTTCATGGGTAGGACGAGCTAACATAATGAAAATGACAATTCTACCCAAATTAATTTACCTATTTAGCGCCATACCTATCAAGCTACCAAAAAACTTCTTTACTGAATTAGAAAAAACTATAACAAATTTCATTTGGAATAACAAAAGATCAAGAAT
>NC_058135.1:69300238-69394248 GCF_016433145.1 Gracilinanus agilis | reverse complement strand
AAAGAAAGGAAGGAAGGAAGGAAGGAAGGAAGGAAGGAAGGAAGGAAGGAAGGAAGGAAGGAAGGAAGGAAGGAAGGAAGGAAGGAAGGAAGGAAGAAAGAAAGAGAAAGAAACATCCAAGAAATCACAAATAGGCCCAAGGACCCTAACCTCCAGCAATATGCAAAATATTTAACAGCAAATGCTTTTGCAGTAACAAGGATGTGCTCCTCAAAAATCTTTGCCCTTTCTTTCTACTAGGAATAACTGGCAGTGGTTTCAAAGCACCTGATTCTATTATATTGTTTTCATTTCTAGATCACTGAATAAAGTAATAAGATATATTATAAAAGTAAAAATTAAGTTTTTTCAGAGTACTAAATAAAACATGACTGATTTTATACTGAGTCAGATATCTCTCAAGGCAATCTCAGTGAAATATGGGACTATAAGTATGCTTTTCTAGATGTTTAGCTTCCTTAATTGCCCCTTTTTGTTATAGTTTACCTTTACATCCTATGGCCCTTTTCCTTTTATAAGCAGTTAAATATCCTATGTATTCATTCATTTACTTGTGTTCTTCTTAAATCATTGACGTAATGAAACATAAGTCTATAAATCTTTCAATTATTTTTGGCATGATTATTTTCTGAATATTTTTCCATCTACTCTGAATTATTCACAGGCCTAGACTATATGGTGAATTTTGGGAGAGCCATATGAGCAATTCAAAAGGAAACTTACCTAAAGTGTGGTAGCAGGGAGAGAGGGCAGGTATGCCATGGAAACTTTAGGGAAATCAGTTTCCCCAAAAGAATGTTAGAATAGAATTCTTCAAGGAGACACATAGATGGTAGGTACTGAAGCTATATATTCCTCCATCTTTTTTTGATTGAGGACTAGAGACAAGTGAGAAATGTCTGTAGTGTGGTAACAGCAAACAAAACAGGCAACTATTTGACCTTCCAATTTTGTATATATTTTAAAACATATTCAATATTATTTTTATTTGCAATCAACAAAACCATTTTTATTCCTCCAAACCTTCTCTTCTCCTCTAAAACAAAGTAAAGGGAAAACAGAAAAATTCTTGTAGCAAATATGTATAATCAAGCAAAACAAAACCCTCAATTTTCCCTTCTTGATATTAAAAAATATGGGGGGGCAGAGAAATTAACGAATTTGTCTAAGTTATTTTGAGGAAAACACACCTATCCCCCACACACTGGCCAACACTGTTATTGTACTGTATACCTGAAAGTATTAGTGGGTTCTTATAACAGTTTAAAACTACCTTGCAATTTCTTTAGTTTTCTAAGTACTACCTGTTTTCTTAGTAACTTTGAACTCCATGTCTGTTGTAAGGAACTTCTTCCTTCCTTTTCTCCATAGGCTTTCATATTTCTTAGAATGATCTCTGAGATGGTGACAATGGCTATGTTCCCTTCCTTTCTTGTGATTGGAGCCCCATAGCTTTCACTGAGTATATTATCACTGCAGTTCCAGTTTTTATACTATAATCCAGGTAGCATTTATTTCTCCCCCACCACCTTCAAACACACTGTGTGTATTTTATAGTACTTAGTTCCACCATCCTTAGAAAAAACAAAAAAAAAAGACTTTAATTTAGTTTGAGTTTAAAGAATAAAATCTCCATGGAAAACAAGAGTTTAGACATTTTAGCAGCTGAAATTTTTATATAGAGATGTAAATGTTATGGATAATGGCTTTGGATTGCTACATAAGCATTAGCAGACAACTTTTTTCCACGAGAGAAAAATATTAGATTTTGAATTGATGTTAGGCACCTAGGTGGCTCAGTGGATTGAGAGGCAGATGTAGAGACAAGAGGTCCTGGGTTCAAATATGGTTCAGACACTTACTAGCTATGTGACCCTGGACACATCACTTAATCCCCATTGACTAGCCCTTACTATTTTTCTACCTTGGAATCAATTGAAGAATGTTGATTCTAAGATGAAAAGAAATTATTTTTTAAAGAGGTCATTGTAATAGACCAGACAGTAGGGAGCTGAAATGGATGATATCTAAGTAAGTAAGCAGAATTGGGGTGTCTTGAAGAGAAATAGTGAGGTTTGAAAGAAAGGCGAGGTATGGGGTGAAATTTAATCAATTTTGTGTTTTGGACATACTGATTGTGATATCCTGCAGGGCTATCAAATTCTATATGTTGCACAGTGAGTCCATGGTGAAGGCTGGAGTTCAGGAGAATTACTGGAGCTAGATATATAGATTTGCTTAGACATTTGTGATGGTTAAACTGATGAGAGCTAATAAATTCACCTAGTGAAAGGATACACAGAAAGAGGAGAAAGGGACCCAAGATAGATCCTTGGGATGTACCTACTGTAATGCATTATGATTTGAATAAATATTCAGCCAAGAAGATTATGAAATGTGTTTTCAAGCAGGTAGGAGTAGAACCAAGAGATAGAAGTTTATGACAATCCAGAGCTGATAGCAAGTTCCCAGGAAGAAAGGATAGTTAATAGTGCTAAGTGCTATAGAGACATCATGAAGATTGTAGACTGAGAAAAAACTCTGGGATTTGAGACTAGAAATTAAGACAATATTGGGAACTTTGAAGACAGCCATATTAGTGAATAAAGAGTCAAAGATAAAGAAGGGTTTGAGAATTAGGAAAAGTGAAAGAATGATTCCACCCTCTAGGGAGATAGAGAAGTTTAAAATAAAGATGGTTGAAAAGAGTGGACAATATGGAATTGGAATCCATCCTTGCCTGTTCATCCTGTACTGCTCATTTCTTCCCATGTGAAAAAAGAAAGAAATTGTATGCAGGGAGAATTAGAGATGAATGAAAAGTGGGTTTTATTCATTGTCACTGCTCTATAGAGTATTGCATTCACTATCAAGGAAAGGCTTTAGGAAGATACGATAACAAATTTTGGATTTGGCTTATAGGGTCTATTCTTGAGGAGGAAAAACGATTGCCCATCTTTCCATCCTCCAATTATCTATCATGTGTTCACTGAAGAAAGTTACAATCTCTTTGAGTTCATTCCCCAATAAACCAAGATTTCATGGCCTCTACTTTAAGACAACTGATTAAGCAACTTGCTCATGCAGACTAAGTTTTGTAAGAGGCAACATTCAAACCTAGCTCTCTGACTACAAATCTTATACTCTATCCATTGCACCAAACGGCTCCAAGTAATGCTAACCTAGAAACAGCTCGTTTAGTATAGTAGAAAAGGTACAGAATTTGGAGTTATAGAATTGAAAAAATATAGAATTTTAGATTTGGGAGGTATCTCCGCACCCATTAGTCCAACTCATCTCTGAAAAAAATCCCTAACAAAGTGAGGACTTGGATTCAACTCTAACTATTGTATTTCTTTTGTGACCTTCTGCATGTTACTTAAGGTCTTTATGCCTCAAGCATGTTAATACATAAGTAGCAATTGAATTTCCTACCTTTCGGGATTATTTTAAGGATCAAATGAAATATTCTTATTTTTCTTACACATGTGTCCTATGATATCACCCTTTGCTCTTGGCAGCTCTTTGGAAAAGCTGCATAGCAATATATTATTATGCACTGGCAGAGAATATTTGCTCACTGAGAGTCCCTTGCGCCAATGTAATCACAGGTTCCATCCCAAAAAAAGGTTATGAATTAACACTTTCACAGTAATTTTAAATGCATATACTATGAATTTGAAAGCATGGAACAGCATAGCTAATTCTGGACTTAAAATAAGAAGGAGCTGGTTCAGCATCCACCTCAGATACTAACTAGCTATGTGACTTTGGAAAATTAATTTTACATATCTTGGCCTCAGTTCCATGACTTAAAAAGAGGGATTTAGATTCTCTAAGATCCCTTCAGAGCTAAATCAATTATGGTGGGGTTTTCTGTTTCCCAGTTATTGCCCCCACCTCAGCCTCTATCATCACTTAGTCTCTGCCTTTCAGCCTTGTCTATCTCCTCTTCCAGAAATTTCCTTTTATTAATATTACATTTTAGGATACCAAAAGAAATCAAAACAAAAAATAATTCTTCCATTCTCTACCTCCATTCATTTGTACCTTTCCCATTTCAATGAAACATGAGTTCATTACTATAGATGCTCTCTTAAAAAATATAGTACCACAGGCAACATTGTACACAACAACAGCAACATTGGATGATGATTATCTGTAAAAAGTTGGCTACTTTCAGTAATGCAATAATCTGGAACAATCCTGAAAGACTTATAAGGGGGAAGGCTATCCACTTCCAGAGAAAGAACTTTTGGAGTCATCTTTCACATCTGTGTATATTTGGTTTTATTTCTAGGTTTTGGTTAGGTCTGAGTTTGCTCTTACAACAATGACCAAGATTTTTAGTAGTTGCAGTGTATGCATATTAGTATAAGAGGTTCCTGGTTATACCCAGCAATGTTCCTGCTACTCAGCTCTGGAGAACCTGAAAATTCCATATTGGTGGGGTATGTAGAATGCCTTAAAGGAAATTAGATAGATTAGAGATGGGGATAGATATGAAAACTTCACTTTTTTGCATTTTACATGTTTGTTGTTCTTCTAGTTTGTTTTAAAATTTTTTTGACAAGATCTGATTTAGATAATAAGATTCTCTGCAGAGTGAAAAGAGCAGAACCAGGAGAACATTGTACACAGAGACTGATACATAACGGACTTCTCTACAATGCAAGGATCCAGAGCAAGGCTGAGAGATTTATGAGAAAGAAAACTAGCCACAGTCAGAGGAAGAACTGTGGGAGGAGAAACACAGAAGAAAAACAACTGCATGAACACATAGGCTGATGGGGATATGAGTGGGGATGTAAACACTAAATAATAACTCTAGTCCAACTATCAATAATATGGAATTAGGTCTTGATCAATGATACATGTAAAACCCAGTGGAATTGCGTGTTGGCTAAAGGAGGTTAGTGAGGTTTGGGGAGAGGGAAATATGTAACTATGGGAAAATATTCATAATAAAAAACTTTTAAAAAATTATAATAAGATTCTCCCATTAAATTGCAACCTCATTGAATGCAGGTACTATATTTTGCCTTTTTAAAATCTCTTAGTATTTTGGACAGTGCCTGGCACATAGCAGATACTGATCTATTGACTTTTTTATGCTAACATTTTGGCATTTTTTCCATTCTCTCCTCAATATTACTTCATAATTTTCCATCATGTTTGATTTTGCTAAGGTGTTTATATTCTGAAACCATTTTTTTCTTAAATTCAAAGTCTAAGATTCTACTAAGACAGAATGGTTTAGGAATAATGGTGCTTCTTATGTACAAAAATAAAGTTAAAAACATCACTGCATGATAATAAAACTACTTTAAAGGATGTTTAATTGAATGAAACTTAAATTTTGAAAACTTTACTAACCAAAAATAGACTTAAAAAATAAGAAAAACCATTTATAGGAAAGAATGAAACAAAGCTACTGGTAGCAATTTTTAAAGTTTATCCTCTGATACTTGTATAAATTATTTTCTCTATTATGAGAACATCTTTGGCTCAGATGGCATATATCAAATGGAGGAAAAATTTACAAAATTTAGTAAGGCTTCAGATAGAGCTTAGGTAGGTAGGTTGATAAATAAAGAAAATTCTCAATTTTTAAACATTTATATCACAGAAAATAACATTTTTAATGATAGTCCCTGAGAAAGACTTCATTTTTCTCAAATGTTCATCATAAGAGAGTGGTTTCATGGGCTTAATATGGGGAGTGCAATTTTATCAGTGTTTTTTTTGAGTTGTTTTTTTTTTGTCTTGCTTTTGTCTTCACCATAGTAATTTTATGTACTAATGCTTTAATTGAGATTCCAGTTCTCAAATTATTTTATACCCTTAGTGCCTTCTGCTTTCACTATAAATAGTTTGCAGCTTCTAGAAAAATCAGCTTCCTGATATTTAATAGTATTATCCAATCATGTATTTTCCTAGCAAAAGGGAGCATTGTCTATTATGAAAATGAAAATAACCATTGACTTCCATGCAAAGGGGAAATCTGATAAAAATAGGACTGTTTGGAGATTAGAAATATAATTATAGATCTAAAAGAGATATAATGTGTTGAACTCCAATATTTAATACTGATATGTGTACATATAAACATATACCCACATACATATACATGCATGCATATATTTATGATTTTATATATGTGTGTAGGCATACATATGGAGAGACAGAGACAGAGAAAAAGAGAGGGAACATTTTGTTTGATGTTGGAAGCAAATACCTGAATTCAGATTAACCAGTGATATATCATGAGCAATAGGAAAACACAGAAATATCTAACATCAAAACAAGATGCAATTGGTAGATATGAACCAGAACAAACTACAGAAATTCCTTCTACATCACAAATGGAGCCCCACCCCTTCAATCTGGAAAATTCTAGTAAAATGTTTGATCCTCCCTTTGTACCAGAGAAGTCTAATTTTCTTTTTTATGTGGTATTTGTAATAAAAGAAATTATATATACATATGTGTATGTATATATTTATTATATTAAAAGATTAAATATGTTGACATTATACAATACTATACATATGTTTTATGCATTTATGAGTTTCTAAACTTTTTCTGTGTCTTCAGCTGGCTTTTATATGCCATCTACAGCTTCTCCAAAACTCTCAAAAAATTCCCATTTAATTTCTTATGTTGACCTCTGATACTGTAGAAACTGCAATGGAGAAAGTCACAATGTGCAGGGAATACCTATCCTTTCAAAAATCATTAGATCCCTGCTCCCCTGCACTTTCGTCAGACTACTTGCAGAAATATAATCAGGAAATCATGAATGCTATTTAAATATTATTTTTTAATTCTCAAATGAAAGAGATATAGAGCTCTCTGCCTCACTTTCCCCTTTTCTTACCATAGGTTACAATTAGAACTGAGTTGTACTTGCCCAGATCTCATATTGCACATTTCTGCGTCTCTTTTCTGCACTGTTCTATTTTATACTATAGATATTTTTGCGTGGGTCCTATTCACTATACTCCCTTAATTGAAAACTCCCTGTGGACAGGGGTGATGTCGTGCATGATTCTTGTATTACCAGTGTTTTCAGGCAACAGAAGTGCAGCTGTCCATAAGTGGTATGTAACCACTATATGTTGAATTGATATTTTGAAACTTAATGGAGGCTTTTTTCTACCACTAGAAACATACTTCATGTTGTAAAACAGAGGATGATATAAGAAAAAAAGATTATAAACTATAAAGTCCCTCTGTTATCCCAATTATCTTTTTGATTTGTTTCAGGAGCATGGCATTCCTACTGACATGGGCTATGCAGTAGCCCCTCATCACTCCGGGGTCTACCCTGTCCACGTCCAACTTTATGAGGCTTGGAAGAAAGTCTGGAATATTAAAATCACGAGCACTGAGGAATATCCACATCTGAAACCAGCACGCTATCGCCGCGGCTTCATCCATAAAAACATCATGGTGAGCTTCTTCTCGAATTCTCTGAGTATAACTTACCCTTCTAGCTTCTCAGTTTTCATATGAAAGTAAAAGAGAAAAGTGCCAAAAGTTAAAAGCTCAGCAATATGAAAAGTTCCATGCTGTGGGAAGAGACATTTGTCACATGTCCCATTCTTTAATTAAAACCACCCCTCGAAGCTTCTTCAGATATCAATGAAAAGTGGATCTCTTTCTACTACCAACACCACCATCCCTCCCCTGCATAACCTAATTTCTGAGCTCCCAAACCAGTACTACTATCACCTGATGACTGAGATTTCAAAATGAGATGCAAAACATTCCTTTATCTTTGTAGATAGTGCATAAGTCTACTGTTAATTATAATTATGTATTATAATTAATCTTTTATTTGCTTAGCAAAATTGACAATGATCTTAACTATATTTACCAATGCTGCTTTTCCATCCCCAGGCCTCAGACTTTTAACATACTCTAAAGAACACTTTTTTTAAGTACAAGGCAGATTTTGTAAAAATTTTTTTTCCTGCTCATTTGTTTGAGCCTCATTAGATCCTCTGATTTGGGTTCCATTATGTGTCAATTCACGTGTTCCTAAGGATATTTTATAGTCCACCACTTCAGGAAAAAAAATTCTGGAAGAGATAATAAAAGAAATAAAATTCCTAGTTCCTTTCCAAATTGTGTAGCCTAAGGAAAGACCTGACTGGGACTAGTTTCTGTGGTTTACCTTGGAGTATAGCCGGTGTACATAGGTAGAGGAGGACTGCCCCCTTTCAGGCAAATTCTTATTTTTCAACATATTTTAAAAATGCCTGAAAGAACTCAAAGCAGGTGTTGACCCAAGTGTCTACAAAGATGTCAAGCAGTGTTAGAAGGGATCACATTGATTCTCATTTTCACATTGATTTCACTTTTTCCTCTTCCACAATATAAGGTTCACTTTCTAGCTTAAGTGTCGTTGGAGGTGGGAGTGCAGAGAGGCATGTTTCTTGTTGCTGGAATTTACACTAGTGAGAGTTTCCTAACAATAGAATTATTGGAAATTTGCATGCCTCATGCTGCCATGAGCTTATTTGCCTAGAATGGATTTGTTATGACATTTTAAGCTGCCAAATGCAGTCTTTTGGCAGGATCATAGCTGCTGGGGGACAAGTTAAAGAACAATTTGAAATCCAGGGAGCCAAGGCGGCAGAGTACAGACAGCGATTCAGCCAAACTCTCTCCTCCCAACCACTTTAAAATAACTTCTCAAGTCAAAGTTTGGAGCTGCAGAGCCAAAGGAAGGTCAGAATGAGATGTATTTCAAGCCTAAGACAAGGTAGGATGTAAGCAGGAAAGGTCTGTGCCACCTGAGTGAGAACAGGTCAGGGGAGGAGCAGGAGCATCAGGCAACCTTCTCCTGAAACTGGGTGCAGCTGGCAATGATAGGCAAGTCTAGTGAACATAGGTGGCAATTACATGACCTAGATGAGTGCTTCTGTTCAGCCAAAAGGGAGCAGGTACCCTGGTCACAGTTTCAAGTAAGAGAGAAATACTAGCACTTATGGCTGCAGGAGATCAGGGGTCCTAGTTACAGGTCCAGACACAGGAGAAGTACTAATATCAATATAAAGATAAAAGCCTCATTTCTCAAGTATATACATGACTAATCCAAATTTATTTAAAAAAAGGACCATTCTCCAACTGATAAATGGTCACAGGATATGAGTAGGCAGTTTTTGGAACAAGAAATCTAAGTTTTCTACAGTCATGTGAAAAATTGGTCTAAATCACCATGATTAAATGTTAATTTAAATTAAATTATGTCACTATTTTGATTAGAGAAATAAAAATTTAAACAACCCAAATAACACATTTCACCTATCAGAAATGAAAAATCCTGGAGGTGATGAGGAAGAACAGGCATATTAAAAAAACGGGTGATAAATTTGTGAAGTGGTCCAATCATTCTAGAGACTACTTTAGAGCTGTGCCCAAAGGGCTATAAAACTATGTATACCCTTTGACCTGGTAACACCAATAATAGGTCTGTTATGTAAAGAGATCAAAGGAAAAGGAAAAAAGACCTAAAATATTTAATGCAACTCTTTTTGTGGTGGCAAAAACTTAAATTGAAGGGATGCTCATCCACTGGGGAATGACTGAACAAGTTGTGGCATATAATTGTGATGAATGACAATTGTATTATAAGAAACAACAAGTGTTGTGGCTTGGGTGGGGGGAAACATAAGAAAACCTATATGAACTGATGCAAAGTGAAGTAAGAACCAGATCATTTTGTTCAGTAATAACACTGTTTTAATGATGATCAATTGTAAACGGCTTGGTGAATCTGATCAATATAATGATCCAAGACAACTCCAAAGGGCTCATGATGATAATCTGCTATCCACCTCCACAGAGAGAAATGATGAATTCTGTGTACAAACTGAATTATAATGACTTCACTTTATTTTTTTACAATATAGCTAATATGGAAATGTTTTTTCGTGATTTCATTAATTTATCCATTGCCTTCTCAGTGGGTGGAAGAGGGGTCGTGAAGGGACAGAATTTAGAATTCAAAATTTCAAAAGAAAAGAATATCAGAAATAAATAATAAAGCAGGTCTCTCCAACATGCCAAAAAAATCAAAAGTGTTCTAAATGCACTAGTCATTTGAAAGACAAATGTAGATATGACTTCATAGTTAGGATGTGGTTCAGATCCTACCTCTAATGCATTCTGGCTGTGGGCTGCTGGGTGTTTCTGTACTCTAGGCAGCTCTCTAGGAGAGGAATTCTTAACTTCTTTTTGTGTATCATAAAAATTTCCAGCAGTCTTGTAAGATCTATGGAACCCTTCTCAGAATAATGTTGTTAAATGCATGACATATTTTGATATACAGTAATCAACATGTTTTTTTAGTAACCTCCACTTTAAGGACTTCTGCTCTTACTGTGTAAGTAGCATAGGATGTGTTAAACCACATTGGTAGAGGGGATTCCATCACCAGAAAGGTTTTTATACCAGTAAAAAAATATGGGACCAGTTGCCTTCTCTATAGTTCCCATTTAGTGGTTGGAGTGCTAGGTTTAGATTCTGAAGGATCTGGATTTGAAATTCACCTCTGACATTTAATAGGTGTATGACCATGAAGAACTCATTGCCTAGTTGAGTGAGCTGCAGTGTCCACATCTAGAGAATTTTAATAATAATAGAATATAATAGAATAATAGAATATTTACCTCACCATTTTCTATAAGGTTAAAATGACATGAACTCTGTAAAATATTTGCCTAAGCTTTAAAGCACTAAATAAATAGTGGTTATTTTTCTTGTGGCTGGATAATCAATTGAGGGTTTGTGAATATTGTAATTTCACTCCCATGATCTTTTACTTGCCAATAACTTGATTAAATAACCTGTTATCATCAGCCATTTTTCACTCATGACTGACTCCCCATTTGGAGTTATGTTGGCAAAGATACTGGAGTGGTTTGCCATTTCCCCTTCCAGGTCATTTTACAGATGAGGAAACTGAGGCAAATTATTTTAAGTGATGCCTAGATTCACACATCTAGTTAGTATCTGAAGCCAAATTTGAACTCAAGAAGAGGAGTCTTCCCGACTCCAAGTCAGTCACTCTATCCATTGATCCACCTAGCTCCTCTTTTGCAGTAATATCCATTTATTATAAATATATATCTTCAAGAGACAGTAGAAAAAGTTCTGCATTAGAAATTGGGATAATCTCTAATAGCTCATGTATACAAAACACTTTAATACCAAAGAATTTCACTCATTTTCTCATTTAAGTCTCCCAGTAGTCCTGTGATATAGGTGCTCTCATCACCATTTAAACTATGGCAAGTTCAGAGACAACAAGGAGCTTCTCCTTAGGGACAAGCCTGAATGGCCACTTCTTAGCTCATGTTCCACATTGAGACAAAATGAGACACTTGTAGGTCACTAAGCTGTTAGGCAAAGGAGGATTACTTAGCTTTGAGACAGCAAGAATACGGAATACTTAGTTTCTATAAAAACAAACCTCTCTTATCCCTGAAACAGGTCTGATCAACAAGATAGGCTGCGATGACCCAAGTGGTTTTCAGACCACCACTGAATTTGAGGGGTCTAAACCCCATAAGGGGTGTGGAAGATCATTCGGACCTCTGGGTGAACTGGTAGCATAATCAACATATCCAGAGGCCACCAGGAAATTAGCAATAAAGGCAAAGCTTTAGGCTTGACCAATCTCTGACCAATTAAGTCCCAGTTTTGTTCCCTTTTCCCTAATCAATGGTGGGTGACAGAAACAAACAAACAAACCTCATAGATGAATATTCATCCTATCACACTTCTCAAAGGACATGCATCTTGGTAGTGTCAGAATCCAATCTTGAATTCTCTCTTTTGGGTAAGAATATAGTAATTTTCATAGAATCCTTTCAATCTGGTTTCAGTCAAGTCCTATCAATTATTCCTCTATAATATTCCTTGCATCTGCTCTTCCTTTGTTATTATCTTTACACTACTATGTTTGTGCTCTTATCACTTCATGCCTAGGTTGTTTCAACAGGCTCCTAACTAATCTTCCTGCCCTATTCTTTATTTCTTCAGTATCAGATTAAATTTTCTCAAACATGGTTTTCATGTACCATGTCACTTTATGGTTCAAAAACCTTAAGTAACTCTTATTGACTATAAAATAGAATTTAAGTCTAGTCTTGCATTCAAAGCCTTCGACAATCCATTCCAGACCGATAATTTATTCTCTTCATACTCCTATTTTCATATTTTGGCTTTACTTATTCTGATTTCCCCCACTTAAAGTTTTCTAACACCATATTTATTTAAATGCCATCCATTCTTTTAAATTTAAATTTATTTATTTGTTCCTTTAAAATAACTAGTTAATTCCCTCTCTATTTCCCTTCTCCCCATTGGAAAAAGCATCATTTGACAAAAAAGATGTATATATAAAATGATGTCTTAGTTATTTCTATTAGCCCTTTCTCTGGATATAGACATACACAAGTCATTCTTCAAAAACAATATTTGTGTAGCTGTATATAGTGTTCTCGTGTTCTGTTCATTTCACTCTTCATAATTTCATGTAAGTCTTTTTGTGTTTTTCCAAAATTAAACTGCTCTTGATTCTTATGCCCCAGTAGTATTCCATCACAACCAAATGCCACAACTTGTGTGCAATTATCCAATGGATAGGCATCCCTTCAATTTCTAATTCTTTGCCACCACAAAAAGAGCTGCAGTAAATATTTTAGAACATACAAGTTCTTTTCTTTTTTCCCTGTTCACCTTGGGAAATAAAACCAATAGTGGTATGACTGAGTCAAAAGGTATACAGATTGCAATGTTCCCCATACTAAGTATTTCATAGTTCAGAAGAAAGGAAAACAAACTAATAATCCTTTATATTCTTATATCTTAAAGCATAGAGTTCACCAGGGCTAACATTCTGTGAATTAATAAAAATTAAAACTTTAGTTTAATATCAAAATAGAGGTGCTTCTAAGTCCTTCTTCCAGCTCTCCATAATAACCTCATATTCTCTCTCCATTAATAGCTCGTGTAAGGTTTCATTAAACGAGCTTCCTAAAGTAGGCTATTCAGAGTGAATTGGCATTGACGTGCTCAGGAAATCTATCAACACCTAGAACAAATTTTAGTAAAACTCTTAATCATGGCAGCTATAAAGATAATAGCATATTTATTAGAGTAGACATTCTCAAAAAGAAAAACAAGGAAATGTCTGTAATCAAGTCTAATGATTAAAATGATTCTTCAAATACTTTGTTTTTCCTTAATTTTGACAACAAGAACCAATATTTTGAAGACAGATTTTGAACCAAGTTTACCTTAAACTTTGAGTGATAGGACAGAAGTTTTTAATCAGTTTACTGGGAACAATCAGTAAAAACAGCCTCCTTCCTTAGAAATTGGCAAGCAAGCTATTCCCCAAAGCAAGTGCATTAATTTCCTGCCACTTTTAGCTCATGGTGATAAACATGGGTCATAAGCAAGTCATTTTATAAGATTTAGCTGAGGAATGTGCCTACTTACATAACTTCACTCCATGCCTTCTGATAAAATTGTCGTGATATTTCATAGGGAAAAATATAAGACTTTGAAAAATGTCTTTGTTATGCAGGTATACAATAGTAATAAATAATGGCATTTGTGTTATTCAGTGATGAAAAGGTGACCTTTTTACCATTATATGGTATATACATGTTCTGGGATTTTTAAAGAATGACTAACAAAAGACATAAATTCTCTGGCAACTACCAGATGTCAAAATTGGGAATATGAGCATTAGAGTAGTTCAATCTTTCCTTTGTAATTCAGAGGTTCAATTGAAATAAAGAAGTCATTTTCCTCCCTCAAAAGCACATTGTCAGTACATTGATTTCATCTTTTAATGTAGATAAAGAATTTGAAAGGAAATAGAATGCTTAAAACTATTGCTATATAGATGAGAAAATTACAATATAAAAATTATTTCATTTTTACAATGTATTCGATTTAAAAGGTCTGCATGAATTAAAATGATTCTATATCAACAGTATTTTTAAAACACTTCAAATTTTCTCTTTTAATTTTAAATAAATATCCCATTTATTTTTGTCTCACCCTTGCTTTCTTAGAGTAAAAGTAATTTTTCAATTTGTATTTGGCCTTATGAAATGGTGCCCTATCATATATAATATATGATGAGGGAAATGTCACAGCTTCCATAAATCCAAATGAAAACTAACTTTTCTTTTCTGACGTTAATTTTTCATTCAGGTTCTTCCACGACAAACTTGTGGTCTTTTCACACACACAATTTTCTACAAAGAATATCCAGGAGGCCCTAAAGAACTGGACAAGAGTATCCAGGGAGGAGAACTTTTCTTTACCCTTATCCTCAATCCAGTAAGTATTTCAAGTTATTCTCAAGCTAGCTAAATGGTGGGATGAAAATATAACTTGAAAAAAGGCAGGCAGGCCTCTTATCATCAGTAAAACCATTTTGAGATGCTTTGCCCTTCAGATTCTACCAGAAATGAAAAGAGCAACAGGAAATGATGAAGTGATAACCAGAAATAGCTCTCAGCTGTGGCTTCAGAACTGGCAAACTAAACTCCAGGCTCTTTTATATCTTAGAAAGTTGAAGCCAGTGATGGAAGAGCTCAAAGATATTTCCTGCTACTGAGGTCAATCAATGGGTAGACTACCAGAGGGAATGGACCAGAGGGGAAGTGCATATCACCTGCAGTTCCAGTGTTGGAGAGTTGACCATTCCCACCTCCCTTTGGAACAGAGTAAATTATCAGTCACATCCTACAATAAGTAGGATTTTATAACTCATCTTCCTGCATTTCACATGGCAAAAGGCATGTGATAACAATGATTTGCATTCATGTAATTTATACTTCTTTGTGAAGTATAAGTGAAGAAGTCAACAAATTAAAATATTTATTCTATGCTTACCATTTTTAAGAAATTCAGAAGGAAGAAAAAATTACATTCAAAACAAAACAAACAAAAAACCCAATCCCTTTTCTAAACGATGATGAGACCACTCTGCCTTACATTTCAGCAGGAGAGACATGTGCAAACAGCTATCTCTAAATAAAAATAAATAGAGTAAATTAGAGATAATCAGCAGAAGAGGGGTATTAGCATGCAGGAGAATCAAGAAAGGTGTCTTATAGAAGACTGAATTGCAAATGGGACTTTAAGGAAACCAAGCAATGTAGGAGATGGAGATGAAGAGGGAGAGAATATATTAAACTTCTATCATATTCTCAGCCCTAAACAGAGTAATTTTGATAGCTAAAGTTCCTGTCCTAATGGTAACTAACAATTTCAGATGCAGAAAGCACAAGGCATACATGAATGTACTGGACATATATTGAGAAGGGGAAGGAATGGAATAAAACCATTAATCAACTGATCATTCTACTAGTGTTTATTAGTATATCTTCATTGTGTCAAGGCTTCAAGGTAACTTCTGGGGATACAAAGACAAAAAATCAAATTGTTCCTTGGCTCAAGTTTATGTTTTTTTTAAGGAAACAACATGTACAATAAATGTATATAAAATGTGTACTGGATATTTTCAGATGGGAGAAACTAACAACTAGGGAGATTGGACCTTATGTCAAAAATGTCACTTGACCCAAGTTTTGAGAGAGGTATGAAATTTTATGAGGCAAAAGTAAGGAGAGGAGATGACAGTCCTGGTTGGGGCAATATTTACAAAAGTGTAGAGGTGGTATATGGAATGCCATATGTGAGGAAGAGCAAGTTGGTAGTTTGGTTAGAAAGTAATTTGTGAAGGGAATTTGGGGGCAAGGTTATAAATGGCTTTAAATGTCCATTGCAATATGTTGTATTTAATTTCAGAGGTAATAGGTAGCCCTCAGGTTTTAGTAAACATAAGATTGATATGGTCAGATTTTTTTTTTGTTTTGGGAATGTCACCTTAGATGTGAGTGGAGGATAAATATGAGAGGGAAGGAACTGAAAGCAGGGAGTCCAGTTGGCTATCAGTCATTGCTTCAATTTAGGCAAAAGAGCATGAATCCAAGAAGTTATATGACTCGAAAGAGCAGCAGAGATGGAAGAGACTTTGGGATAAGAGAAGTGGAGACTGTCATTATGTGGGATGAGGGAGATTGAAAAGTGGAGAATGAATGAGGCTATGAATCTGAGTGACTAGAAAAATGGTGGCACCATTTTTAGAAACCATAAGTAAAATGTGTTGACATAATATATATATACATATATATATATTATATCTAGCTATTATTATTATGTAAAATTAAAGGTTACATTAAATTAATGGGAGAGTCCAAGGGAAAAAAACTGGGGAGTAGGGAGAACCTAGTCTCCACAGTTAGCATGCTGATTTCACAATTGATTCAACTATATAAAAAAGAGAATACATTTCACAGTGTCAGCCAGTAAATAGACCTAATTCTACATCTCAGTGTTCATTAAGTTTCAGTCAGAACTTGTTGATGTTCTAATGAATCATGAGTTTATAGAGCTGGAAGGAAACGTGGAGACTATTTAATCAAGGGATTAAATTTATCTAAATCTACCTAGAGACTTGTCTATGGCTAGATTTCAGAGGGCCCAATGAACTTGGATATATATATATATATTTGTGTGTGTGTGTATTCACATATTGATAAGAAGTCCCAGGCATCACTAGACTGCCAGAGGGATCCATAATACATGAAATTTTAAAAAGGACCTAACCTAGTCCAACTCCTCTCATGTTACAAATAAGAATAGAAGACTCAGTGGAAATGCATGTCAGCTATGGGGGGGGGTTGAAGGGGGAGTGAAGGGAAAAGTAAGAACATGAATCATGTAACCATGGAAAATTTTTCTAAAAAATAAAAAAAGAATTTAAAAAAAGAATAGATAGGCTCACTGAGATTTCTTGGTTTGCCCCAAGTTAATTTGTGGAATTAACAAGGTTCCTGGATCTTACTTTAAGATAGTTTCCATACAAATTGCATCAAATGACTATACTTATTACTCACCAAGGTTACCATGGATGCTCAGTTTTCCTAAAAATATATTGTTGTTGTTGTTATTATCATTCATAATCATTATCACAATTATAATAGTTTTATATAGTACTTTGTAATCTGTAGAGTGCTTTCACTTATATTATTTCATTTTTATAACAACAAAGTAAAGTTGGTACGGTAGTGCATCTTTGTTATCTTCATTTTACATATGAGGAAAGTTGGCTTTAGTAAAGTAAAGGGTTCCCTCTTCAACCTTAGAGGGAGTAGCAAAACCAAGAACCAAAGGTCTTCTAACATCTAATCAATCATGTAGTCTGATATGGATAGGATTAGGGTTTTGATGTTAAAAGCTCACTCTACTGCAGATATGAATAACACAGAAATAGGTTTTGAACAATTAAACATGTATAACCCAGTGGAACTGCTTGTCAGCTCTTGGAGGGGGGAGGAACAAGAGGAGGTGGTAGGAATCATGAATCATGCAACCATGGGAAAATATTCTAAAGAAAAAAAAGAAACAAAATGCTATCCGTAGCCAAAGAAGGAACAGCTAGAATTTGAGTCCGGAGCCACGCACCCCATTTTCTACTATATTTCCCTTCATTCGATTTCTATTGTATTGTGATATATCTTCTATCATGACATGAACAATATGGAAATATGTATGACATGAATATACAGGATCACATATATTAGACTATTCATTACGTGGTGGAGGGAAGGGAGAGAGGGAGAAAAATCTTAATTCTAATGTGTCTGAAAACAATTGCCAAAAAATGTTTCTATATGTAACTGATTTTCTTTTTAATTGGGAAAAAGTAGCCAGTTGATACAATTGGCTGCTAAGTAGTATAGTGGATAGAGCACTGGGCCTGGAGCCAGAAAGACTTGAGTTCAAAACCAGCCTCAAATACTTACTAGCTGTCTGACCTTAGAAAATCACTCAATTCTGCCTCAGTTTCCTCATCTCTAAAATGAGCTAGAGAAAGAAATGGCAAACTATTTGAGTATCTTTGCTGTTAAAGTTTAAAAAAAAAGATTGGGAAAAATTTATTCTGAGTAAACTGGCTTTATTGTGAGCATAAAAATCATAATTCCATCATCCACAGACACCCCTAGAATGCTCTCAGGTCCTGATTGTTACTGACAGATATTTATAGATAAAAAAAGAACATGCAATCTTCTCCCTTTCTAGTTGGGAAGGTAGGACAGACAAAGTCTTCTTTCTTTTCTGGTGCTCAGAGGATCAATTATATGGGGAAAGGCATTAGAAAGGGCAGAAAGAACTATGTGTACGGTTAATATAGCCCCTTTGGAAGTATCTACTATAAAATCATCCTTGTTTCAGGTTTTTCCATTGAGCACAATATTTTGCATTAGTTTTTTTAATTATTCATTTTTGTAATAGAGTAATCTTTTAATACCAGAACCCCAAATAATATGCCCAAATAAACAAGTGATAAATCATATGATTTCCTCTGGATTTCTACTGCCACATATCTCTTTCTAGATGTGGATAGTATTCTTTCTCATAAATCCCTCAGAATTGTCCTGCATCATTACAGTAGGTTTTTGCCTCAGATGATCTAATTGTAAATGCATTAATCTCTCTCAGAGAAAGCATAACACACATTTCTCTATAGTAAAAATTAACACGTAATTCTATCTCTGTGATTATCTATCTTGTAATGATCTATTTCCTTTGATTCTATAATTATTGATTATTAGGAAGGACTTTCACTTACAATTAATAGTCACAACTTAACAGATTAATCAGATTAGTTAACATGAAATGATGAAAAGCCAATTGATTATAGTTATCTTTTTCATTGCTGAGAAAACCTCAAAAGGGTCACAAGGAGTTGGACCTGACTGAAACAATTCAACTACTACTACTACTATTACTGACATAATTAGTTTAAAGCGAATCCATTTATTGTCATGGCATAGTATATAAATAGTAGTTACAAAATGTCCTATCCCCGGTATAAACCTGTAGTGCACTCTTCCACAAAAACATATACAATATATACAATATAGGCACAGAGATAGAATATAGCAGTAAAGAGCCACACATAGAGAGCACACATTGCCAAGGCAACCTACACCTGTGGCACAACAAGGCCCCAGGAGTACCATTTATATGTTAAGCGTGTTATTCTGTATTTTCTTGTTTCTTTGGCTCAACTTGGCTCTACATCTAGACTCTTTTTTTTTAATGCCAGGGATCATTTCTCAATTTAGTCTTTAGATTTAGTTTGCTGGAGGGCTTTTTGAGGGTCATCATGGGTTTGGCTGGGCTTTTTAGCCAGCCAATGGTTAGCCACTCTAAAATTCCTTCATATTGGCAGAGAAACTTCATGATTTCTAAAGAAGCAATGGAGTGGAAACACAGTCTCACTCTTCTTTTTGCCAGCTACAAAAGGCCATTCCCGATTTTTGCATTCTTTTACATTTTGATAAGATGTGAGCCTCTGAAGGTTTGAGCAAAGTCATTGTTGACAATCTCCAAGGTTTGTAAAATTCAGTTATTTTAATTTGCATTTCTCTCCTTAATAGTGATTTGGAGCTGTTTTCCATTTGATTGTTGATGGTTCACAAGAAATTCATTGTTTTTCTCACCAATAACAGGAGTGATAAAGACCAACTATAGAGAGTAGACAGGAAAGGTAAACCCTGCCTTAATACAACTATTTCCTTCCTGATTCAAAACACCTGCAGCCTTCAGACTCATTTTTAGATAACAACACAGGTTTTTGTCTCAGAGGAAGAGGGTAGATTTTGTCAGATTCCAGGAGCTAGGCTGCTTGGGGAAAGTTGGTATTAAGATGAAAGATTGTTCAGGTGCTGTGGGAAACACTGTTCATGGCATGCTCTTCTCTAATTTAAAATGAAAACAATAGGGCTCTGGTGCAATAGGAGCTAATATCTGTAATGGGAAAGCATAATTAACCCATGCATTAATTAGGATTCTGTTTAAAATCATTATGAAGGACAACTATTTGATAACTTAATTAATGTTCCTAGCCTTGATTCTACATGTTATTATACAAAACTGTTCAATGAGGCTGGAGTCTCCTGCTGAACAAATGTAAAGCCTATAAAATAACCAGCACATAGTCCTTTTCTGCAGTCAGTCATTAAACTGTGGCAATTCCATATGAGCAGATGTTATTAACACAAGGAGAAAATTGAGGACATGGTGAACTCTAATAATTCTATCATAGAAGATGTTATAGAGGAAGTGGAGCCTGAGAAAGAGAAGATCCTAAAAGCTGGAGGTTAGGAAGGAGTGTTTTCCAGGAACAGGAGACTTTGAATTTATAGTAGCAATAGAGGAAATTAACAATAATAATAAATAAGATTTATATAGTACTTTAAGACTTTGAGGTTTTCAAAATGCTTTACAAATTTTATTGTCACAACAACCCTTGGAAATATATGGCATTATTACTCCCATTCTATAGATGAGGAAACAGAGGAAGATAAAGTTTAACAGACTTTTCCAGAGTCACACAGCTAATGAATGGCTAAGGAAGAAATTAGAAATCACTCATGTAGAACATCTAGGATCACTAACAGTCCAGAAACCAAAAAGGCTTGATTCAAATTAGAATGCTAATTTAAGAACCAACAATCCAAATTACTGTTTCCTAAGGTAAAGATCACAATCAGCTTGTGTATCAGGTTTTTAATCAAATTCACTTACTCATTTTAAAAATCTTTCTTCTATCACTTTCTAAATGTATCACATAACCTTCTATTAAAGTCTTCCTCCAAGTCACTTAGAATATTATTCAAAAGAAATTGTCCTACGTTGCAATATACTTTTTGTTTATGTTTTTGCTCTCTATTTCCTTTTAGATAAGCTTATTTTTCTCATACAATCAGATCAATAGAGTGAACTCAAAATCAGGAAACTGGGGCTCTAGTTCTACCTCATCTATGCAACTATAAAAAAGTCTTTTAACTTTCCTTAGCCTCAATTGTCTACTCTGTAAAATGTGGAAGTTTGGTCTATAGCATCATTGGTTTTGTGCCTGGAAAAAAAATGTAGAGGTCCTCTCATGCAGCTCTATCATTTTAGAGAGAAGGTGGGTCTTTGAGATCTTGAGAAATTAAGAAGTTACTCAAAGACATGGTTTGTAAAGTAGCAGAAGTTGAGTTCACATTCCAGTTTTTTGATTCCTAAAAGCCAATCTTCTCACTGTACAAGACAATCTTTAGGTCTTTTTCGGGGCCCAAATTCTATAGTGTTTATAAGATGTGTCCTCTGCAGGCCAATCCTTCTTTTCTCCTTTTTTGAGTGACAAAAGGGTCCACAGTAAATTTCCATCTGAATCAATAGCTCAGCTGTCTATCAAGAAGAGTACCAGCCCTGCAGTTGTAGGTCTATGGAAACCAAAGGTCAGTTTATTCACTTTCTTACTTAAGAACAACATATGAAAGGGATCATGAAAATGGCAAATATTTTCAACTAGAAAAAAATCCAACTAAGTAGAAAAACAAAGGACAAGGGAGTCAGTGCCACTTTACTGTCCCCATTCAACCCAGAGACAAAGAAACTGTCTAACAATAAAACATAACTAAAAGTTATCATTTCCCCCTTCTCCCCAAGGAATATTTGTCTGAAAGGAAGCTTAATGTTTCAGGCTTTTTTTTTGTTTTCCTGATAGAAAGCTCAACCCCTTTTTTTCTTTGCTTCTCTTGGGGCACATGCTGAAAATGGATAATCCTTTGTTGATGAAATGTTTCTAAAACAGAGGGATCATTCATTTTAGATGTTTGATTCATTCCATTTCTTTTGCTTCCCTCTAGTATTTGTTTATGCTTAGGCATATTTCATGACATGTGATGTTGAAAAGAAATATATTGCTGAATATATTATTGAAGCAGGATGTAATTCATTATATATTTGGGAAATTTTACTGAGTTGTCCAGATGTTGGTGCCAAGTGATTAATAGGAGGTATGTGCACATCACTCTTTCCAATGGCTCCTTCAAATATACGCAAGTTTACCCTATATTGAAAACACCTACATTGACTCAGGTTTCTTAACTGTTTTCTTTATCATATATTTTCCCCTTACTCTTCTCTATACTGCCCTAATTTTCCACCAATATTCTGAAATTTCTTTTTCTGAAAATCACCACACTCCAACTAATTTCCCTTTCACCAAACTCAATGGTCTTCATTTCCATTCGTGTTTCTACTATGTTTGACACTATACATCATCTTTTTTTTCCTCCTTGGCATCTTCATATCCTTCCTTTCTTATATTTTCCCATCATTCAATTCCACTTACATTATTCTATATTGCTTCTCTAACTTGTTTCCTTTGCTAGTTACTCTTGCTTTTGTGGTTGAGTAACAATGGATATTTCCCAAGATTCAGCTTTATACCCTCTGGTTTTCTTGCTTTCTAATCCCTCTCACGTGGCTCCTCTATTCTCACTCTTTTGACTATCACTTCAGTGATAGATGGATCTTGATATAAATAGATATTTCCAATTCTTTCGTCATATGAATTCCCATATATATGTACTAAATATTTCCATTTGGATATCTTTTTGATCAACTCACCCCTATCATATCTAAAACTAGGCTTATAAATGTGTACTCTTTGTTTGTAATGGCCCTGCTTTCTGTCAGTAGAATTAGACTTCCCCCAGTGATCCAGGTTCAAAACCCAATCTGGCAGCAAAATATAATATACAGAGTGCTAGCCTTAAAATCAAGAAGCACTAGGTTCAAATTCTTTTAGATACTAGAAATGTGACTCTTAAATAATAGCCAACATTTATGTAGTACTTATTATGTGCCAGATACTGTGCTAAACACTATTTGTTGTCTCATTTTATCCTCAGAACTCCAGGATATAGATGATATTATTACCCTCATTTTATAGATGAGGAAATTGAGTCAAACAGGTAAATAATTTGTCCTTGGTCACACATATAGTGAAATACTATGAAAATGTAGAAGTCTTGCATAATTTAGGAATTACATCCGGAAATATTGTTATTGAAAGCAGATGATACATTGAAAACAATTCTCTAACAGCAGGATTGTATGATTTCAGCAAACTGCAAATACACATACAATTTGTATTTGAACTCAACTGTTCTTAACCCAGTGGGAGCACTCTTACTGCTTTATCCACTTTACCACCCTACCTCTCAAATATTCAAGACACTTAAACTCCCTAGGAGACAGTTTCATCCTTTGTAAAATAAAGGGGTGGGTCTTATTGATTTCCAAGTTCCTTTTTGGGTCCAAATAAATGATCTTATAATCAAATCCTGTTAGCTCTTACTTTGACAGTCCTTTCTTCTTTATTGCCACCATCCTTATTAATCTAGTACAGCTGTAATTCAAACTATCAACTTTTTCATTGCAAGTGCCTTCAGGATGGCTTTCCTTGTCTAACCAGACTCCAATCCATTCTAAATATACCCAAACAAGTTTTCCCTAAACACTTCTTTTGCCAGGTTTTCTCCCTCCTGCAAAACCTTCAGTGTTTCCTCATTCTACATCACACAGGTCAAAAGTCTGCTGCCCAGCTTTCAAAGCACAACATAAGTTGGAGTGAAGAATATTGGGTTGGGAGCCAGGAAACTTTGGATCATTTTTAAGCTGTTATGAATTTGTGAGAGAGTTGGATTATTTTATTTCTAAAGTCACCTAGACCTTTAAAATTCTCTGATTCAACCTTATTTCCCTTTATCCTCCAACATGCATTCTTTCCTCTAGCAGTCTCTTCTTTATTACTTAGACATGCCTTCATTCCTACTCATTATTTCAACAGGTAGTTTATTTCTTCTGTTTTTACCTGTCTTAAACCTATCTGTCTTCAATTGCCAGCTTAACTCTTTCATCTTTATCAATCATCCTTAGTGCAGTGTTGGTCCAGAGTAGGAACCTTAATAAGTCTGCTGATTGACTCACTTCAATCTGACCAATAAAATCCCCAAACGTTCTTGGTCAATTACTACAAATAATTGGGTTTGACAAGTTGCTTCAAATGAAAAGAATGTATCCATGCTAATTCTCAAGAAAATCTTAAGTCAATATTTCACTTTCTCATTCTTTTTCTCTCTTATATTCATTCTGTCTTTCTTACTATGTAAGATATAGTAGAAAAGCAATTAATCTCTTTGGGTCTTAGTTTCCTTATTTAAAAAACAGAGAAGTTTCTCTAGATAAACTCTATGATCAAATTAATTTATAAATATATGACTATCTATCTATCTATCTATCTATCTATCTATCTATCTATCTATCTACCTACCTACCTACCTACCTACCTATTTATTTACCTGTATGTCTGTATCTGTCTTTCTGTTTGTCTATCTAGCTATCCATCTCTCTATAATCCATCTATCTATATACCTACCTACCTATACACTTGTGTATCTGCCTATCTATCTATCTATCTATCTATCTATCTATCTATCTATCTATCTATCTATCTATCTACCTACCTACCTATTTATTTACCTGTATATCTGCGTCTGTCTTTCTGTCTCTCTATCTATCCATCTCTCTATAATCTATCTATATACCTACCTACCTATTTACCTGTCTATCTAGCTCTTTATTATAGATTTTAAATCCAAAGAGGATACAGAAATTCAAGCAATGAAAGTTGACAAAAATAAAAATAAACATTTTCTTAACTTTGAACTTTTGTACAGCTTCCATTTTCCCTAACTGTGGACATTTCGAAGACTTTACCATGGCCTATTATTTTTATTATTATTGTCATTATCGTTATTCAATGGAGAGACTAGCCATACCAATTATATCATATCATAGCTAGGAAAAACAAAACAAACTGACCTCACATTTAGGTGTGAAGCACACAACTGAACTAGTAGTCACTCTTACTTAACAAAATCCTTGAGGATGGTTGCCAGGGAATGGCTTTGAAAGAATATGAAAATGCATAATTTATGAATTGCATCAGGAAATACTGTTATTGAAAGCATAGGGTACATTGTAAGTGAATCCCTAAAAGCAGCATTACATAATTTCAATAACTAATGTTCATGAACTACTGGACTGAAGAGTGATCCTCATTTGGGGCTTTCTTTTCTTTCCTTAGATGTTACTTCCCACTCTTCCCTCTTCACTCTATCCCTTCCCTACGTTAAAGACCTAAAAAATCTCGAAGGACATTCAAGATTTGTGTTTCTCTTTTATTTTCTTTTTGTTTTGATTTGTTTTATTTAGTTACTAATTCTACACTGTTAAGATGAGTCTTTTAAAGGCCAGGAGTGGGTAGCTGGTAAATAAATAATGAGTAAAGGTTTCAGGAAACTTTTATTTAAATCTCAGATGGATAGCTAACATTTGTAAAGCTTTTACTATAGGTATTGTGCTAAGCACTTTATAATTGTTTTCTCACTTGATTTTCATAACAACCTTGGAAGATAGGTGCTATTATTATCTCCATTTTATCAGTGAGGAAACTGAGCCAAATAGACAAATGACTTGCTCAGAGTCTCATAGTTAGTAAGGGTCTGAGTTCAGATTTTGAATTACTAACTCCATTCAGTACCCTATCCACGCTACTCCATCTTGGATAAAAATAATATTTTGAGATTCATTTTCCTCATTTGTAAAAATCAAATAGTGTATCTCAATGACCTTTCAGTTCTCTTCCCAGTTTTGAAATTCTGTGATTCTAAAACTCCATACTTCATTCAATATAAGGTGAAACTACTGTCTGTTGAATACCTCCTAGGGATTTGGACACCTTTAAAAGTTTTCTAGGTCCCCATCCTCCCACTCCACTCACCCTGAAATCTCCCTTCCCTAGAATAATAAGCAGAATCACATTAAAATGAGTCAGTCTTGTTATAAACATTCTCAGATTAAATCAGTAATGACACATTCCCTAAATACTTAATTATGAATAAAAAGCTATTTTTAATATACATACTAAAATTATTTTCTGATCCTAATATTACAAAAAATAAAGTTTCACAATCCAGTTATACCACTATTTAGCATATATTACAGTAAGGTGAAGGACAAAGGGTAACAACAGCGCTTTTTGTAGAAGCAAAGTACTGAAAAGAAAGTAGATATTAATTGGTTGGGAAATAGCTAGAAAAATTTTGTGCTATATGAATAGGATGGAATGTCCTTATACAATCAGAAAAAAAATGAAGAATTTAAATTAACTTGGGAAGATCTCTACAAGCCAATGTATATCAGTAAGAGAACTTCAGTTGAATTATTTCCATAAGGACAATATTAATACAAAACAAAATAATGCTAAAAGACTTTAGACCTAGGGTCAATGCAAATGACTTATATTAAAGCTGACCTCCCACCATTTTTGTTGACAGAGTGAAGGACTTGAGGGGAAGATTGAGTTATATATTTTCAGTATGGCCAATATATTGATTTGTTTTGCCTAATCAGACATTATTTTTTTATGAGAGAGGGGTTTTGAGAATGGGATGGAGCCATGGAGAAATAATGATATATTTTTAAAAAGCAATTCCATAGTACTTAGAGCTGTCTGGCCTTTTGCAGGTTCTATCTTATGGTCTCCTTTCTCGGAAAGTTTCTGATTGAGTAGGAAATTGGTTGAGTAATAGAATTTTGAAAACCACTAGTGTAGAGCCCTTTCCCCCTTCTATCCTTTAATCCAGAGTCCATCACAGTGTTCTGGCATGGATCCCTTTGGCAGACTGATGAAGTTTATGGACCCCTTCTCAGAATATGTTTTAGATGCCTAAAATAAAATGCATAGATTTACAAATGAAACCAATTCTATTAAAATGGATTTATCAAAAAATTAAAAACAAACATGTTCACAAAGGTAGCTGTTAACTCATCCCAGGTGAATTGTTTTTATGGTAGAGTCAGCTGAGTATAAATGTCTCCTAGGTTTCCTTTGGGAGGCAGCTAAAGTGGCTCAGTGGATAGGGTTCAGGCTTTAGAGTCAGAAAGATGAGCCTTCCTGAGTTCAAATCTGACCGCAGACATTTAATTACTTACTTAACTCTGCTTGCCTCAGCTTTCTCATCTGTAAAATGAGCTGGAGAAAGGTAACCACCCTAATACATTTGCCTCGAAAACCCCAAATAGGATCACAAAGAGTCAGAAAAGACTGAAAAACAACCTAAGAACAAGTTTCATTTGAAGTAGCTTTGGCCAGTACCAGCCTCCCAGTGCCTTTGCCAGTCAGGTGCGCCCTCTAGTCTCTGGTATTCCCTGCTGACTTTTGTTCCCCACCATGTTTACCTGAATTGCACTTTCATGGCAGGGTGCCTGTGCATGCTGCATAAATGGTTTTAACAAGATTTTATTTTTGACAGGTATAATACTCTTGATTTTTTGCCTGGCTGCCTTTGGTAATGCTGTTCAGGGTTCGGTAGGAGACCCTAAATGAATTCCTGCTTCGGTTGCCTTGAGCCTTAGAACATCAGTGTCTACACAATAAAAAAACAATATCCTGAAACCACAGGCCCTGAGAAGGTGCTATTGCCTTGGTTCATAATCTAAGGAAGAGCTGTCCTGTGTAAGCCACAGTTTCTAGATGGGAGATTTCCAAAAGAGTCAGTGGCCTGGATACCTCTGCTGGAACACATTATAGCTGTTAGTCATTTCCCCTCCTGCTAGGCTTCGATGCACTTCTCCCAGAAACCTTTTAATTTTTATTTTACTTTTCTCTTTGATGGTTTTTCCTTTCTCTATGGGAAATTGGTCTTCTCACCAGAAGGAAAAGTGATCTCATTGTGAGAGAGAGAGAGAGAGAGAGAGAGAGAGAGAGAGAGAGAGAGAGAGACAGACAGAGAGACAGACAGAGAGAGAGACAGACAGACAGAGAGAGAGACAGACAGACAGAGAGAGAGAGAGACAGAGACAGAGACAGAGACAGAGAGAAACAGAGAGAGAAAGAGAGAGAAAGAGAGAGACGATAGAAAAAGAAAAACCTGACATTGAGGCAGAAGGGAAGGAGTAATGAGAGCATTGAAACTGCAGCCAGTGAGACTGTATATACAGCTTAATTGCTGTGTGACCTTGACAGTTCTTTCAATCTCTCAGCCTCACTCTTCATCTACAAAATTGGGATTATAGGGGGAAGCTGGGTAGCTCAGTGGATTGAGAGCCAGGTCTAGAGATGGCAGGTCCCGGGTTCAAATGTGACCTCAGACACTTTCCAGCTGTGTGACCCTGGGCAAGTCCTTAACCCCCATTGCTTAGCCCTTATCACTCTTCTGCCTTGGAGCCAATACACAGTATTGACTCCAGGACAGAAGGTAAGGGTTATTTAAAAAAATGGGGATTATAATCGCCTCTCTCTCAGAGGGCTTGCTTTGATGATCAAATAACAGGTAGAAAGTGTTTTGCAAACCTTAAACACTTTCTACAAGATGGTGGTGGTGGTTGTTCTTGCCATATTCATAGTGAGTCATATATTGGCCCTGAAACCAGAAAGATCTGAGTTCAAATCTTGCTTCATATACTTACTGTCAGTCCTTGTCATATCACAACTGCTCTATGCCACAGCTTCTTTATCTGTAAAATAAGGGAGCTAGTCTTGATGGCCTCAAAGATCCTTTCCAGCTCTAAATCTCTGATGCTATCAGAGGACATATTATATGCCTTCTTTCCGAACCAAAGTCACTTTTGGTAATATATCCTCCAGTAGGATCACGACACTCTTAATATGTCAGTATCCTTACTTAAAAAGCAGACTTACTGACAAGGGTCAGTTTGCTGCACCAAGGCATAGAACCTAAGATTTCTAATTCGTCTCTCGGCTCTACTGATTTTATTCTGTAGCCCCAAGTGTTGCTGGCCTTGGTGTCTGGAACACTCCATTACAAGTCTTTACTCTAAAAAGTACTGGGAAATGGGATTTTGGACCAGCCACTTAATTTCTCAGCTCCCCCATGCATGCAATTTTCTAAGATTATAGTTGTAGAGAAGGTACCAACCTTAACTGGCATGAGTTACTCACTGGGAGCTTTTAACACTAATGGCATCACACACACAATTTTAGGTGTCCTCATGTGTAAATGTTACTATTTATAATTATCGTACTTCAAAAGACCAAAATAATAATTATTATAATGTTCAATTGATCCGAATATTATATATATATAGATATATGTACCATTAGGATGGATTGTTTATAAGAATTTAAAAAATACATTGATTAGTACCAGCTCCATTAGCATAGTGAGAAACCAGCTAGAAACTGAAATAAAGACTCTCCTACTTTCCACAAGCACAGCGAAGGAAGGACTAAGGTGTTATCCTGCATTCATATGAGCTGTTATTAGCATGGTCATTATAATTCAGAATAACCAACCCTAAGTAGATTTAATGGTAAATTGGTGATTTTAAGATGGTTTTCAAACACTTTAAAATACTTCTGTGAGGAGAATAGTCTTCAAATATTGGAAAATGTTTAATTCAGTATAATTAAGACTTAATAGTAATCTAAATTATTATTAATTCCTCGGGTAATATTAATACCTTCCATTATAAAATTATCATGTCCTATCTGCCAAGTGCTTAAAGAAGGTTTAATTATTACTGTTGATAATAAGATCATAGCATCTTAGAGCTACAGAGAAGCTGAGAGACCATCCAGGAAAATTTCATTTTGTAAATGAGGAAACTCAGACCCATAGAAGCCTATGTAGTTACCTACTCAGTTGATCATGTCTTAATGTTTCACCATATGTTCCTAAAAGAAGATAATGTCAAATGTATATTATCACACTTAATCTGTCAGCATCCTTAATTAAAAAGTTGACTTTAAATAATTAGCTTTCCTCTAATGTGTGTTTCCAATGTCATTCTCTTTCCTCCAGAAAAATAAAATTGTTGTACTTTGCTGGGTTTATCTCCATATAAACCTTTATGTATTGAAAATCCATATAATCTAAATCTAGGCATCCCTAGTTCTTCAAGTTCACTGCCTTCCCTTACCTTCTATGTGCTTTGCACATCATAAGTGATTAGTAAATGCTTCATTTAATCATTCATTCAATTTTTCATACATGCATGCATCCATCTACCCATCCATTCATCCATTCATTCATTCATTCATTCATTCATTCATTCATTCATTTTTCCTCTTACTCCACCCACCCTTTATGGGGTCTGACAACCAAAAGTAAATAAAAAGAGAACAGATTAAGCTTTCAAATTTTTCTCAATACGTAGATCAGAAGTTAACTTGGGGATCTACGACTTTAACAAAAGTTTGATAAATATTAAAATAAAGCCCTATGAATAAAATAGTTATTATTAAGTCTACCCACTAAAGCAGATACTCCTTCATAGGTGTCAGGGTCCCAGACCTCAACTCCTTTCCTGAGTGCTACAAATTTGAACACAGAACTGGCTTTGCCTGAAAGTAGCACGAGTCAGCGTGAGGGCTTACACAGTGACCCAAGCAACTGACCCAGCATCCCCACCCCATTCTTTATCCTTAGTTGTTTCTACTTGACCTAGATAAGAACCCTATAAAACCCCACACTTTCTTGTCTGAAGTAGCACCATTCTGTACATTGGACTTGTGTAGATTTAACCCATTGGTTCCTTTGATCCTCCTAGGGCCATATTTCCCTAAATAAAGTTTGCTGGAATCCTAGTATTGTTCCCTGGCTTTTTTTTAATGCTGGCACACCTAAACATCTAGAGACAGCTACATGGTGGAACAGTGGATAGAGCAATAGCCTTAGAGTCTGGAAGATCTAACTTCAAATTCATCCTCAGATACTTACTAGCTTTGAAGCCCTGGGGAAATAATTTAACTTTTCTCTGCCTCTATTTCTTCAACTGTAAAATGGGGAGAATAATAGCACCTATTTCCCAAGGTTGTTGTGATAAGCAAATGAGATAGTGGTTGTAAAGTACTTAGCATAGTGCCTGGCACATAGTAAATGTTTATTGTGAAAATACTTGTATTCTTCTTCTCTTCCACCCTTCTTTCATTCTCCCTGCCAAGCCATCTGGATTAAATAGTTAAGTATAAGAAGTTGAGAAGATCTAAGACTAACACAACTGGCAAAAACAACTAAGGAAACTTAGTTGAATTTTAGGGAAATTAGAAAACAAAACCTGAAGTACTGGACCCTTTACCCCAATTATAGGGTCAACCTATTCCTCCATGGCAAATCACATGGAAATATAGATTTCCTAGATCCTCCTATATCTCCTAAGTAGTAAATAAGTAGAAGAAATTGATAGTTATTCTATTACATGTACTGTGCTAAGTGCTTTACGGTTATTATCTTATTTGATTCTTACAATACCCGAAGATGGGAAAGGAGAGCTTAAGTGATTTACCTATGGTCATATGGTTAAGTGTCAGGATCTAGATTTGAACTCAGATTGTCATAGGTCTGTCTAGGTCCATGCTCAATCCACTGAATCACCTAGCTTCCACTCTGAAAGAAAAAGCTCCTAAAGGATGTGCATCCCAATATCCTTTCTTCTCCTGGTTGCTCCTTTGACTGTTTTGTAGAATCCTAAATCAGAAAATTTTTCTAACGTAAGAGAGCTCTCAGATTCTCAGAATGAATTTATGCTTACTTCTTAAACCTTATAATGATTTCATTATAATTTCAGTATTCAATTTCCCAAACCCCAGCTAATAATTGCTGTTGTTTAGTTGTGTCTTCATTACCTCATCTGGGTTTTCTTAACAAAGATACTGGAGTGGTTTGTCATTTCCTTCTCCATCTCAATTTATAGGTGTGGAAACTGAGGCAAACAGGGGTAAGTGACTTGCCCAAGGTCACACAGGGTGTACATGTGTGAAGTCATATTTGAACTCAAGATAAGTCTTCCTGACTCTAGCCCTCTATCCACTGTTCCAACTAGCTGCTCTCTAAACCCCAGCTTATTAGAAGCAAGAAATTAAAGAATTAAAGAAGAATGGCTATCCTTTATGTACAAATATGAAAAGCGATGTCAAAATGATGTCATAAAAATTGGAAAACTAAAAAGTGTGCATGAGAATTCCCATAGCCCTGAGTCTAGGACTTTTTAGTATATAGGTCAAGCTGCCCATACATCTCAGTAATCCCCAAGGATATCATTTTATGCCAGGGCTAGTAAAATGAATGATCTAATTATTCCCTTGAATAATCAAGAAAAAAATAATTTGTTAGATATTGTTTAAGGAAATAGCAATATAGATCCTTCCATTTAGAAACACTTTCATCCATAATGCTAAAAATGAGATCAAAACCTCTTCTATCCAGAAGATTGATACCTAAAATTTGCCCAAATAGTTTGAATTATACTATATTTGCCTGCAACTTGTCTTAGGTCTATAGTACATTGCTGACAAATGCAAGTTTCAGACTATTCCTTGTATATTCTGTTTCTGTCTGAAGGCAACAGCAACCTGAAATCATCGGGAAAAACAATTTTTATGATTGGCCTCCTATTTTTTTAATGAAAGAAGGACATGAAGAATCACCATTTTATTTAATAAATGTTACAAAATGAAATTTTAAGTTCATATCCTTATCCTTCCTAGCCTCAAATCTCTCCCCACTCCAATCCATCCTTCACACAGTTGCCATAGGGATTTTTCTAAAGCACAGATCTGACTATTTTGGCCTCCTATTTATGTGTAACTAAAATTTGAAAAAATAGGGTTGGGCAGGGCAGATAGAGCAATTAGTATAGTAATGAAAAGAACAGATTTTTGACCTCCTGCTATCAAATTTGAAAAATACTTTTAAATCAATTTAAAAACACTTGAAAGTTACTGAGTTTTGTGAGGGAGGAAGAGTAGAAATTGGTTCTAAAAAGGGCCACAGAAATTTATAAACTTTTCTACAATTCAGTTCAAAGGACATCAAGTACTTGCTGTACAATTTATTTAGTTATGTTCTGGAAATACAAAAACTAAAATCAAACAGTTCCTGTTCTCAAGGAGCTTGCATTCTAATGAGAATTCAAGTTCTACACAGATTAGTAAATAAAGGCTTCCCTTCCACATTTTGGGGGTTAGGGGCTCATTGCCCCCGCAATCTGGAAAATCCAAATAAAAAATTTTGGTCTTTTTTTCATAGCAGAGAAGTATGGATTTTTATGGGTTAAAAGAAATTGTGTTTGTTTATGGTATTAAATGATAAAACATGTTGATATTATACAATACTATTCATATGTTTTATGCCTTTCTGATTTTCTATACTTTTTCTTTCTCATCTACTGGTCTTTGTGTGTTGTCTGAAGCTTCTGCAAAACTCCCCTAAAGTTCACATCCAGTTTCTTTTGCCAACCTGCAAAACATGACAGGGAAAGTCGAGAAGTGGGAGGGATACCTGTTCAAAATAATTTGAGAAGGGAAAGGACGTTAACATAAGGGAATCACAGATGGCTTCACTAAGAAAGGGCTGCCTGGGCTATGTCTTAAAGGAAAGAATAGATCCTCTTTGGCAGAGATAAACTATTATTTCCAGCATGGGGTCGGGTGTTAAATATTAACTTGAAAAAATAGCTAATGGTCCAATTTGGTTGACATATACAGGGCACAAAGGAGAGAGTAACATGAAAAAATGAACCTAAGTAGAACTTGGTTTATTTTTTCCTAACTTCCTATGGAAGGAGGAGAGAAAAGATGGGCATAAAAGATGTTTTGATAATTCAATAGAAAAGACTTGGTAAATAATTGAGGTAGATATTCATGGATTCATTTAGAAAACATCTATTTAAGACCTATTATACGCAGTCAAATAGTTGGAATAATAGATAGATAGACTAGTCCATTTGGAGTCAGGAATTCAAATCCTACTTCAGATATTTATTTTTAATTTATTTTTTCCAGATTAGAATTTTTTAATAATTATTTTCTGACATTTTGTGATCCATGTTCTTTCCTTGCTTCCTAACCCTACTCCCTCCCTGAGCTATAATAAAGGCTGTTCATATGCTACCATATAATATGGATTTCCATGTTTATCATGTTGTAAAAAAAAGACATATTATTATATATTACTTACACTAGAGAAAAATTCATGGAAGAAATAAAGTGAAGATGGCATACTTTAATCTGCCCTCAGATTCTATCAGTTCCTCTTGTGGCAGTGGATAGCCTTTTCCACATGGTGTTGGCCTGGATCTTGACCTCATTGATAATAGTTGTCATTCACAGTAGATCCTTGTGCTATCATTACTACGTACAATACTCGCCTGGTTGTGCATACTTCACTTTGTATCATTTCATATAATCCTTTCTAGGGTATTTTGGTGATCATCTTATTCATCATTTCCTTTGGCACCATCATATTCCATTACAATCATTTACCACAACTTGTTCAGTCATTCCCCTACTGATGGGCATCCCTTCAATTTCCAGTTCTTTGCCATCACAAAAAGTGTTGCTATAAATATTTTTGTACAAGTAGGTCCTTTCTGCCTAACTTTAATTTCTTTGGGATACAGACCTAGTAGTGGTATTACTGTGTCAAAGGGTACACCCAGCTTGTTGGATCTTTGGGAATAGTTTGAAATTGCTTTCCCGAATGGTTATATCAATTCACAGCTTGACCAACACTGTATTAGTGTTCCCATTTTTCCATATCCTCTCCATCGCTTATCCTTTTCTTTATTTTTGTCATGTTAGCTAGTGTAATAGGTGTCAGGTGGTAGCTCAGTGTTGCCTTGATTTGCATTAATCTAATTTATAGTGATTTGGAGCAATTTTTTCATATGTCTAAAGATTTAATTTTTTCACTTAGACATTTATTAACTATATATTCATTCACATTTCTTTTTAGCCTCAGTTTATTCCATTGCACATTGAGGATAATAATAGCATCTACTTCTTAAAGTTGTTGTAGGATCAAATGAGATTTTAGATACATACATAGAAAGATAGATAGAGGGAGAGAGAAGGAGAGAGAGATAAAGAGATAGAGAGATAGATAGACATAGATATGTGTATGTGTAAATATATTTATCCCTTTGAAAATCTTAAAGCATAAAGAGATGCTAGCTATTAGATGTTCTCTCCCTAAGAAAGTAAAGAAAATAGAAGCAAATTTTACTGAAAAACAAAATACACCCATAATTGAATACCAGTTGTAAACATTTGTCCAATCCTCTAGAAATACTGTTAACTCTTTAAAGAGAATCTTGCTTTTTATGAGTTTAGTAAAGGAGAAATATTATTTTAAAAAACACTGTAACTGTAGGAATCAATGTGATCTAGGACAGTGATGGGCATACTACAGCCCATGGGCCAGATGTGGGGCTCCTGAAATGTTCTATCTGGCCTTGGGACATTATTCCTAATCTGACGAATACAATGAGTAGGATACAATACAGTGAAACTTCAAAAGGGGCCTTAGAAACAGAGGGACAGATGAGCATTTCTTTTCCTTTGGCTCCCTTGTTAAAAAGTTTTCCTGACCTAGAATCAAGTCTTGTGGTCCATATATATTTGCTGTGTGACCCTGGACGAGTCCTTTAACTTGTCTCTCGGTACCCATAGGCACTTCTCCCAGATGAAAGAGAACAGAATAGTGGCTATGCTACATTGGTAGAGAAGCTTACTCACCAAGAGTTCCCTGCCTTGATGAAATTATAGCTCCAGTGCTAAATAAATAACGCAAACAGTAAGATGATAGATATAGTTCTGACAGCAACTTTAGAGGCTTTCTAGTCCAGCTCCTTCATTTTATCAAGTAGGAACTGAGACTCAGAGACATGTTAGGAATGTTTCAGATGGAATTTGAACACTTGTCTTCTCCCTTTAGAGCCCGATATTCTATTGTGCAAATCTTCCACTAAAATGGATAACTACCTATTTGTTCATATTGCTTATAGTGAACCTGGCCAGTAACTTAAGTATAGAGTAAAAGAATTTATAAGCTCTGGTTTTCCTTTTATTTCCCAGTTAAAGTTGGGGACTTTGCATTATTTGAATCTAATTTTCATTAATTTGTTCTCTGTGATCTTTTCATTTGAAGGGAATCCTTAGCCAAGCAGCATTTCATTTCCTGGAGTGGGTTAGGAACTATTAGACTGCAGGGTATGGAGGCAGCCCGTGAGAGCTCTGATGTCCTGTGGGAAACCGAACTTGATTTGAGAAATCATCTCAGTTCCAGTTTCCCAGAGTCCTGGGGGAGGGGGTGGGTAGGAATCAGGCTTCTAAAGGAGAAAAAGAATCCGTTTGCCTAGGTAAGCAAGGAGGGAAAGGACCTAGTGAGCTAGATAAAGTAAGTCATGTCCTGTTTTGTTGACCTTTGTATCATAAAGTATATACTCTTAACTTGGTACTGCTTACTGGTGTGTGATCTAAGCATGAGCATAAAATGATCTGAGTGGCTATCCCCAGTGTATTCATAAAGTATTTATGAAGCATTTATTTTTATGTGTGAGAGAAGACAGAATATTGTGGCAGGATGCTCTTTGCTCAAGAAAGGGAAACCAACATTTTCCTCTGAAATAATCTTTGTATTTAAATAGCATCATCATTTCTTATTCAAGCCATCTCCTAAGCATTCACACAATGTTTGGCTCAGGGTTTTTACTCTAATTGTCTCACCTATCCTAGACCCTCTTAGCCATAACAGAATTATCTCCATAGTCACCTGGGCATGCCATGTCCTTGAGTTAATCTTCAGCAACCCTTTAAAAATCATTCTCTATTAGTCCCTCTTTGCCTAGCCCATTTGTCTCCTCCCCCATTGTTACTGACAGTAATGCTATTTCTCCTATTCTCAACTAGCTTACTCTCCTACATGCCATAATTCCTTCCCCACTGTTCTGTGGGCCTTACAAGATTAAGAGCTCAAATCATTGACCTGAACTTTAAACATCCATCAGAGTCTCCAGAGGAGCCCACACATTCTTCATGAGACCAATATCTTACCAACAACTCTCTCAGGGTTTTGAACAAAATTTCATTGGTTTACTTTATCAATGTGTAATACATCATTGTATATCCATTATTTCATGTATTACTTTCTCATCTCCTTGTGTCCCCTAACTCCCCAACTGGTGTTTGCCAATAGAATCCTTCCTATTTTTATATTGTCAGTATAAATTTCTACCTTTTACTCAATCCCAAGATTATTAACTTTCACTTCTGTTTCTTTTCTTTACCAACTCATTTTCCCCTCAATTGGCCTTATTACATTCCATAAATAGCAAAAATATATATCTGGCTTCTAATTCTATTTGCTTTCATTCCTTTCTTATATTCATATTATTTCTGATCTTTCATAAAATTATATTCAGATAAATTATTTTTATTTGTATTAAAAGACATGCCCTAATATTACTTTTCCCTTTTGTCAAAGCATTTTGGCTTCTTCCTATAACAGTTTTGTTAGAAATGGTGACCACGCAAATGTGCTCAATTCCCATTAATATGAAGCATCCACAGGGCTACTCTACTTTCCATTCAAGAGAATGATGGTTCTATGATCCTAAAATACAGGACTGTGTCACTTTTTCAACTCCAGTTGCTTCCCATAAACAAAATTCAAATTTCTGTTGACAATCTACTCTTTATCCCCCTTTCTGACCTTATCAGACACTTTTTATTCATTCATTCTTCAGTTTAGACAAACTGCCTTATTACTATTCTTCACACACATTTCAACTCCCATCTCTTTACCTTTACAAAATCTATTTCCAATTGTCAGCATGGCATGCCCTTCTTCCTCGCCACTGACTCTTAGAATTCCTGTTTGTTTTTTTCTCGAAGATTAGCTCAAGCACATCTTACATCAGTCCTTTCCTCACCTCCCAGTTTCTAATGCTGCAGCATAAAACAACAAAAAAAACCATATATATATATATATATATATATATATATATATAGAGAGAGAGAGAGAGAGAGAGAGACAGAGAGACAGAGAGACAGAGAGACAGAGAGACAGAGAGAGACAGAGAGAGACAGAGAGAGACAGAGAGACGGAGACAGAGACAGAGAGAGAGGGAGAGAGAATTTCATTGTATATATGAGATATATATAGAGAGAGATAGATATAGATATAGAGATTATAGATATAGATATAGATATAGATATAGATAGATATGTGTTTGTCTCTATTCTGTCTTTTTCTTTCTTTCTCTGTTTGTCTCTCTTCTCTGTTTCTGCCTCTCCTCTTTGTATATTTATATTTTCAATTATATTTGACAATAACTAATAATGGCCCATTTATGTAGTGCTTATCATGTGCTAAGCATTTTATAATTATTATCTCGCAATAACTCCTGGGGGTATGTGCTATTATTATCCCCATTGTGCAGATGAGGGTACTGAGGCAAACAGAGGTTAAGTGACTCGTCCAAATATACACACAGCTAGTAAGCATTTAAGGCTGGATTTGTACTTCAGTCTTCCTGATTCCAGGTCTTGTAATCTACCCATCGGTCCCATCTAAATACCATATGCGTGGATGCTGTATCTCCAGATTGAATGCAACCATACCAAAGTCAGAGACTATTTCATTTTAGGCTCAATATCTGCAGCACATCATATAGAAGACTATATATATTCTTATTAATTTATTGATAGATTTCACCAGATAGAGAAAGGAGCCAAAGCATAGAAGCAAATAGAAGATTAATATAACTTGAACTTTCATACAATGGCCTTTTCTTAAGCCACGATTCATTTTTTCTTTGTTTTTGTTCGAAGAAGCCCTGTACTTTAGTGGTAAGTAACTACCACTATGCTCTCAGGAGAGCCTCACCCCAACTTCATGAGAGGAGGCTATTTGACCTCTTTATTTTAGTGGAGTTTATCAGTATTTGTTCATCTAGCTTCCTCTTCTTTAATGCCACATTTTCATTATCCTAAGGATGATTGACTAGTGTATGAATTATCCATGCTCTTCTTCTTTCTTTATAATTTCATGTCTTTTGAATATTTCATTCTCTGCTAGCTCTTCCACCCCAAGTAAAGCCTTAGTTGCCCCTTCTGTAAAATAAGGAAGTTGAACTAGATTCTCTTTTGACATGTCTTCTAGTTCTATGTCCATGATCCTATGATACTAGGAAATGGAACTCCTTTCAGTATATTTTGCTTCATTTTAGTAATAGTTCAAAGTTTGATAAATAAGAAATTGAGATGAATGGCTAAAATGAGCAATTATATATGTTAAATCTTTGCTATTAATATTGGGAATGTATGTATTATGGCATATAATTGTATTATTTATTTTATATCACAAGATCTTAAAAGACAATAATTAAATATGCTTAAAACATTTAAGTTATAAAAACACAAACTATTATATAGATAGTCACGAGCACACAGCTCTATAAGGGTTTTCAGGATAATAGAAGGCCAACCACTATTGGACTTTTCACATGGGTATTAGATAGCAATGGTTATTGTGACTATCAATAAACAAGTTTTTTTTGTTGTTTTGTTTGCTTTTAACAAATGTCTACTCTGAACACTGCTGGATGCTATGGGATCAAAAAGGAAGTTTACATAATTGTCTATTCTCATTGAACTTTTAATCTTGTCAAGATGACAAAATTATTGATTCCAATAATTGGTCACAGCCACAAAAACTAAAGATAACAATACAAAATACTATAACAAAAACAAAGGCATGTGTAATGTAATTAAGTACTGTGTACAAAGTGTTACTCTGTTGGCTCATTGTGGTGTAGTGGTTGCTCTGGATTCTGGGAGACTGTGCCCCAAAAAGCACAAGATCAGCACTGGCCTATATGTGCTCCCTAGGGGGTACCCTACTTAAGTCTATAGAGCCTTTCTTATCAATAGATATCTGATTATTTGATCATGAATTCTTTGGACAGGGAAGCCAAAGAAGAAATCAAAATAGACCTCAGTCTTATGCTCATTCTCTCCCTGTTGGTGGTGATGGGGTGGAATAATGAAAAGGAAGTCAAGGATAAACACCATTTCCAGATAATCTATGAATGTTTATTTAGTATTTGGATATTCTAAATGAGAGATTCTTGAGAAGTAACAAATAATAGGATGTACTATCATAAGAATTAAGCCTTAAAAAACTTGACATTTTCCCTGAAACAAGAATTTGAAGTTAAAAGGAATAATGATTCATAGGTTCTTCTAGGAGAATTAAAGTTGTAGAAGACTTAGGTTTATTGTATATCCAAAGGCAATCATTATTTTGTGGTCATCCATTATCATAGCACCCACAATATTTGCCACTTACATACTGACAACCTTCCAGAAGATGAAAAGGTAGACGATTTCTATTTTTTTTAAACCCTTACCTTCCATCTTGGAGTCAATACTGTGTATTGGCTCCAAGACAGAAGAGTAGTAAGGGTAGGCAATGGGGGTCAAGTGACTTGCCCAGGGTCACACAGCTGGGAAGTGTCTGAGGCCAAATTTGAACCCGGGACCTCACGTCTCTAGGTCTGGCTCTCAATCCACTGAGCTACCCAACTTCCCCTTAGGCAATTTCTATGAAAAATTTGATAAGTCCTAAATTAAATACCTAGCTTAATAGGTGGGGATTTCATTTCAAATGTAAACCTAGGGAAGAATGTTGAATAATACTTTTGAAAATCAGTTTCAGGGATAAGACAATAAAGAGGCCAAGTTATATAAAGTATATGAAAATCTGAAACCTCCATCATGTGCCATGGAAAGGTCAAACATAGGACCTGAGTTCAAAATTTGGATCTACTACCTATGTCTTATATAGCCTTGAGCAAGTTTTTAAAATCTCATTGGAACTCATTCTCTTCATCTATAAAATGAAAGGTTTGGATTGGAGGACCTTTAATTTGATCCCATTAGACCTCAGTCTCCTCATGTATCAAAAAAAAAGTTTGCATTTAATTATTTCTAAATTCCCTTTTGTAGTTCCATCTCTATTATTATATATTGGGATTACTTTCTTTGAGAAAAGAGTCAAAACATAGCAGATGTAATTGGCATCAAATAACATTTAACATGTAATAAGAAGAAGACTATCTTTTAAAAAACAGAAAAGCTGATCACTGCTCTGGGAGTCATTTTCACATTAGTTGTTTGTATAAATTAGACAATGACTTTTTCAAGCAAAGAAACATGCACCAAAATAGTAAAAAAAAATAAAACTGAGAAAACAGTATTTGATTGATGTAGTTCCAATTCAGATAATTCAAATTAACACACACAAATATGAAATGGATAAAAGAACAGATATGTAAATAGTGATTGATATCTCATTTTTTCATTATGTTGAAATTATTTAAATGAATATTAGTGATGAGGAAACAATTATTAGAAACTTTACTGATAAAAATTTGACCTTGCCAGGCAGAGAAATAAAGCAGTCAGGAATAATACCAACCAGGAAACAGACTCATTTCTTGTATAATAGAATAAAAAGGAAGAATCAATAAATATTTATTGAACACTTGGAGAGAAATCTGAAAAAGTGTTTATTGATAAAATTGTAAGGAGACACACACATACACACACAATGAAAACAAGATGTTTAACAAGAAAGACTTTGTCACTGGCAAATGATATCATAGTTGCTTAACAAAGCTGCATTTACACTCAGAAAGAAGAAAGCTTTGATGGGATTGTCACGAAAATAATATTCAAAGACATGGAAGCATTAAAGATCATGGCATCTGCAGAACACAAGCCAAATTAGGTTACAGGGTCCTTGTTGGGAAAAAATATGACAAAATAATAATAATAACTTTTTATAGCATTTTAAGGATTTTCAAAATGCTTGATTATATTCTTGTTTAATCTTCAGATAGTAACATACACACTTAGGAGGCACAAATTATCATGTCCTTTGGACAGCCTCAAGGAGGGTAAGTGATTGCTTCAAACTACACAGCTAAAGTTGGAAGCAAGATTTCAACCCCTCATCTTTCTGTTGCTAAGTTCAATGCTTCTTCCTCTTCTCAACACTGTTGTCTCTCAATATAATAGAAAGAACATTTAGTAAGAAGCAAGAAGACTGGAATTTTATTATGGAACCACCACTGTGTTTATTTTTATACACTTTGTCTCACTTCTTTATATTTACTATCTGTACTGTTCAAAAAGAACACAAGTTCTCTGAGGGTAGATATTGTTTTACTTTTGTTTTTATATCCTGAGAACCCAGCAGAGATCCTTAAACATAGTCAATGAAATTTATTTTAAAATTCTTCTTATTTTAAGTGAATTTGCTTTTTTTTTTTTGGTGTGTCCTTAAAATACACCTCTCTTGGGATAAGGTTCACCATCTTTTTTTGTTGTTATTTTATAGAGGTTATATATTTGCCCAATTTAAATCATTGAATGATGGTGAGAATTAGGCAAAATAAATTGCCTAGAGTGGTATCCACATGTAAGTTATGAAAATATAATGTTAGGGAGTAGTCGAAATAAGGCAATGAAAGTAGCGATGGATTTTGAAAGCCTTCATCATTTACCTCTTTCATTTAAGTGTAGATTCCATTCTGTGACTGTCTATGACTTCTTGCACAATGAAATATGGTTTTAGTTTTCAGTAAAATTAACCTAAATCAAAACCTGCATAAACCATTATGTAGCTAATTATATACACTCAATAAAATTAGAAGCCTCAGTATTTTTTATTAATGGCTTTTAACATCTCAGTGTTGAAAACAATCTTGTATCCCAGCATCAAAAAACACCTTGTAATCAGATTCATCCCATGCTTTAGCTTCCAGAGTTAAACTTTAAGCAGAAAACATCCCCATCTTGTGGCTTTACAGAATGTTGCTGTTAAAAAAAAAACAAAAAAACAAACAAACAAAAACCACAGATATGTTGTGTTTTCAAAGGCATGTGCATAAATGGGCTTAAGTCTCCACTTCTATTGTTTCCATGATAGCTCTTGTTCTCCTCTCACATCTCTGCTGCAATGGTAAATGGTAGGAACTACAAGTGAAAATTTTTCAAGGGCAATAAAAGAGTAAAGTTGTCTTCTTATATTTTGGTTGAAGCAATGGAATACACAAAGGACATGTAATGGTAGAGTGGCAGCTTAATTACCTCCCCAAAGAATCATATATAGGACAACTGAAACTTAACAGGTCTGTATATTGCAATGCAATTATTAAATGTTTATGGAACAATAAAAAAGACTTTGTATATTCTGCATATTTAGTCTTTGCTTATATTTATGTTTCATATACTTATCTATATACATGACTCATCCTAAAGAATGTAAACTCCTTGAAAAGAAGGGTTGCACTAATATACTGCTGGTGGAGATGTGAATTGGTCCAACCATTCTGGAGGGCAATTTGGAATTTTGTGCAAAGGGCTTTAAATGAATGCCTACCCTTTGACCCAGTCATACCACTGCTGGGTTTGTACACCAAAAAGATAATAGGGAAAATACTTGTATAAAAATATTTATAGCCATACTCCTTGTGATAGCAAAATTTTGGAAAATGAGGGGATGCCCTTCAATTGGGGAATGGCTGAACAAATTGTAGTATATGCTGGTGATGGAATACTATTATGCTGAAAGGAATAATAAACTGGAGGAATTCCATGTGAACTGGAAAAATCTCCAGGAATTAATGCAGAGCAAAAGGAACAGAACCAGGAGAACATTGTACACAGAGACTCATACACTGTGGTACAATCGAACGTAATGGATTTCTCTACTAGGACAATCCAGAGGAACTTATGAGAAAGAACACTATCCACATCCAGAGGAAGAACTGTGGGAACAGAAATGCAGAAGAAAAACATATGATCAATCATGTAGTTTGACATGGATATGATTGGGGTTTTGATGTTAAAAAGATTACAGCAAATATGAATAATGGAAATAGGTTTTGAACAATGATATCATATTACCCAGTGGAACTGCTTGTCATCTCTGAGAGCGGGGAGGGAAGAGGGGTGGGAAAATCATGAATCATGGAACCATGGAAAAATATTCTAAATTAAGAAAAAATGTTAAAGAAATAAAAGAAGGGTTGTTTCATATTTGAACTGATATTATTGACAACTAGCACAGTGCCTAAACAAAGTAGGCACTTAATAAATGCTTAAATCATTAATTGCTTAATATACATAGAAAGTTAGCTTTTTTCCCTATATACCATTTATATATTCAAATAGTTCAGAATTAAATACCCTCAAGATTCTCTTAAAGTATTCTTTAAAGTATAAGAATTTCTAATCAACTATTGGCAAACTGGGAAATCAGCCTTATTTTCCAATGCTGCATTTTTAAGAAAGGCAAAGTTGGAAAAGAGTAATTGATTGAAAGATGGTAAAAATTTAAAAAGTCATACTATAATAATTACTTTCTCATATCTCTGATTTATTAGTGTGAGTTCAATGTCTAAGGAAGCAAATTAAAAACCTGCTAAACCTTCTTATCTTGTGCAATTATTGTTCCTAAGGACTCCTACCAAGACAATGTTCAACTAGAGTGTGTGTGTGTGTGTGTGTGTGTGTGTGTGTGTGTGTGTGTGTGTGTGCATTTGAGCACACTCTCCGTGGTATATGAAGTAACTGATTCTACATGCCAAATTGTCTATAACAAGTAATTGTCACAAAAGGAAAATAAAGTACACATTTTTAATCTCTTTTTAACTAAACCTAGATGCTGGACTAAAGTCAAGAAGACCTGAGTTGAAATCTAACCTCATACACATAATCAATGTGTAGTACTGGGCAAGTCATTTAATTTCTGTTTGCCTCAGTTTCTTCAGCTACAAAATTGAGATGATAATAATAGAACCTACCTTGCAGAGTAAAACAGTTAATACGGTGTCTGGTATATAAAAGGAATTATATAAATATTTATCTGTTCTCTTTTGTTTCCCCCTTTATTAAGACCAGCAACTCCACACATATTATAATCCTTTTTTTAAACAACTTTCCCTTTTTGTGTTAGAATTAATAATATGTATTGGTTCCAGAGCAGAAAAGAAATATGGGCTAGGCAATGGGAGTTAAATGATTGCCTAGGGTTATACAACTAGGATATATCTGAGGCCAGGACCTCTACATCTAGACCTGGCTCTCAATCCATTGAACCACTCATCTGCCCCCCCCACACATATTATCATTAATTTTAATTTTAAAAGATTATCTGAAACTGTAAAACAATTTTTATCAGTAAATGATCTTTATGCCTCCCAGAGTCTTAGAAGCTTTGATATTTTAAATATTGAATTTAGGCATTTTAGATTATGTTATACTTTTATCTAAAATATCCTTCTAAAATAATTCTTTAATTAGCAATTTACCTTTCTACTTTAACTGACTTCCATTTTCTTTCTTCAATTTCTTTAAACTATCTTATTTTGACTGTCTCAGTACCGATGCCTACCTATTCCTCAATCTTTCATTCAATTTAGAAAAAACAGATATATAAAAATTCTATGTTAATAACTAGTAAAGACATCTATCAGTAGAATCCAAAGGGTTCCCAAGTAGGACAATGTCCCCAAATACCTTTGGCATAATTATAGTCCTTGGAAAAGATGAGAAAAACCAACAGAATATTTGTTATACCTAAATAGTACATATTAGAAAACTCACTGAAGCTGGTAGGATTAACCTGCATTCAAATTGTACCTTAGATGCTTACTGTTTCTTGACTATAAGGAAATCAATTAACCATCGTTTGCCTCACTTTCATCATCTGTAAAATGGAAATAATAATAAATAGAGCCTCCCTAATAGGTTTGTTGTGAGACTAAAAAAAAACATTTGTTAAGTCCCTTATTAGACTTACTGTGCTATTTAAGTGCCACTTGATACTATTAAATCTCCTTCCTCTCTAAGGTACATAAACCTAGACTAATGCTAGTATTTTCATCCTAGTGTGGAAATGAATTTCTATTGTAACTCATCTTACTCTCACCTGTTTAACTTTGTTCCATGGAGTTCAGTTCCTGCACAATCCTCTTCTAATAGCTTCATTTACTTAGATCTACATGCTCTCCAAAATGGGTGCTACCTCCACTGGAAGAGATAGCATCCCCTTTTCTTATCCTGTGAGATATTTGCTTGTGTCTTTCCATAATTCCTCAGTAGAGGATTTCAATGTGCCTTCTTCAAGACCTTTCTTATCATTTAGTGGACACCTAAAAATCAGGCTATCCATCTTTGATCTTCACTCTCACTACATGGCCAGTGCTCTTCCTTGTCTAGTTACACATTTCATTTTATTCTTTATCTCAGCCATTGATTATATCCCATAGTCTATTTACACCTGCCCCATATTATTACATTAACCTTCAGGTCACCTACAAGTTGGAATCTTTTAATTCATTCAGGAAATATTTATTAAATGCCTCCTTTGTGAAAGAACTCTAATAAGTTCTAGAGGTCTGGATCTTCTATGATTTAGCTCCATGTAACATAGATGCAGGAGAATAGAGAGATAGAAACTGGATCTAGGGTTTTGTAAACATAGAGGACACCAAGATGAGAAAACTCCCTTTACAGTGCACATAGATAGATACCTTCTTTGTAACTGACATTTTTAGAGAACTTCAAATTTAAGGGACTTGCCCAGGGATGTACAACCAGGTAAGCATCAAAGCTAGTTCAGAGACCAGTTGTCTGTCCACCATGCCATGATGCTTCTAGTAGAAAAGAGTATTTATGATGGGGGGAAAATGGCTTCTGTCAGGGAGCATCTAGGGACCAGACAGACCTTGGCATCCTTTCTGAAATGTCACCTAGTCCTCCCATCTGTTTTTAACATTTAACAAGCTGCTACAGTGCTTAGCTCAAAGGGACTTTGCTTGTTGGGTTGTTCCCTCTCCCAATATCTGTAAATGAAACTGGCTTGAGAGGCTATAAAATTCAATTTATTCACATGCAAACCAGAGGCTGGATTTTCATCAGGGAGCCCTAACTTCATTTAAAGCAGGTATGCACTTATACTCCCTTTGAGAAAATATTTTGAATTCCTGCAGGTTATAATAAGGACAACTAAGGATGTTTAATTAATCTACTGACTCTGTGTCTTTACAAAGCTTTTTCTCTATTCCTGTGGAGGATGAATGTTGCATAGCTAAGAGGCTAAAAAAATAAACAGAGAACAAGGGATTTTTCTATTGCAAATTGGGCCCAACAATTCTTTTATCTTTATGTTCAAAAGAAGATTTCTCTTAACCACCCTTTTTAATCTAGCAGAAGCTTCAACCATATTAATTATTCTGTCATTTTGGGAGTCTAATGGAGCAAGAACAGCTGTTGTCTATTCTCTGATTACCTGCGACTGAACTTTCCTGAGTAATGTGGAGACAGTGTCAGAACAGCGCAGACAGTGTACACAATGCAAAATTAATTGGATATAGGTGGCCTGAGAATTAGATACACTCCTGTGGCATGTAAACACTTTTTCAATAACTAAAATAATGGTAGTGCATTAAACCAATAGTAGATGTGCTCCTGGCACATCACACAAGGGCTAATTAATCATCAATCATTAGCTTGTAATGAAAGGTCTGAATTTATACTCCTGCATATAGATAGTGAAATTAAATCAGAAACTTAAATGTCGTGAAAAGATGAATTGGCTGAAGCCAAATTGCTTTAAGTGACAGTGACCTCCTCCTTGGCAACTTTGAAATCTGTTCTTAATTTAGAATGATTGGCTTCTCTTACCAGCTTTCTTTCATAGGGAACAAGATCCCTTCATCCAAAATGGTAAGAGATCTCTGCCAAGGCTTTTTGAAATGAATTTTTCCTATCAAGGACTGCAATTATGACTAAGGAACGAGATAGAAAAACAGGATGAAAATAAAATGATATATTTCTAATGCACTTTACAAACATTAAAGTGCTATATAAACCTGAGACATTATTATTAAAATTAGCAGCATTAATTTGAATTATACTTTAATAGTTTAATAATCTAAAATCTCATGCATCTTAAATATCCCCTCAAAAACACAGATGAATCAATAAGAAGGAAATGATTAGGGTACCTGTTAGCAATGTACTATGGACTGGGCACTACAGGAAGCTACAGGAAGCTAGGTGGCACAGAGTGCGAGGCCTAGAGTCAGGAATGCCTAATTTCCAATCTGATTATGAACATTTAATATTAAAGCTGATTTATTATCAAATCTGATTATGGACATTTGTTTGACCTTGATAAAGTCATTTAACCTATTTGTTTCAAGTTCTTCAACTGTAAAACGGGTATAATAATAATGTCTTCTTTCCAGAGTTGTTGTGAAAGTCAAATGAGATAACTGTAAAGCTCTTAGCAGAGTGCCTGGTATACAACAGGTTCGATATAAATGCTAGATTCTACTACCACCATGACCTTGAGACATAAATATAGATTGCAGATCATAATCCTTCTATGACTTAAGAGACAATCTTTATGAGTTTTTTTTTTTCATTTTAAATTCCCTCACCTTTTGACCAACTTTTTGCCGCAAAACTTCTAACACAGAGAGCCTGGTTCTCAGTTGACAGACACTGGATCAATTAATACAGCCATATTCAATGCCTCTGCAATTTGGTAGGATTTACCTGAGCGAGACTTCATGATTGGCTATAGAATCTCACATTGCCTTCATGCCAAAATAAAAGACAGCAATAAGATAATAATAGAGGAACTGTACTAATAATGAAATTTGAAAAAATGAATCCACATTCTGTATATTTTTTATAGATTCAGTTTTTATTGGGATTTTTTGAGACACCCTAGCCAAGGAAACAAGACATCATTTAACTGATTGTTTTTCATTTTTACAAGTGTCAATAGTGATAGTAATGAATAAATAAATGAAAGCATAGTACTTGATAAATGCTTTTTCTTTCATGCATTCATTCTTTCATTCATTCATTCATTCATTCATTGCTGACTATTATACAGCATTTCTATGATGGCATGCTTGCTTGGGTTCTGGATAATGGATGCTGCTCTTATGTTTTTCCCATCACCAGTAGAGTGAAGCAGGACTGGGCCATGTGCTTGCTCCCATGTTTTTTAGCATGATGTTTTGATTCATGATGTTGTCAGACCCCTTCAATAAGAACAAAAATTAACTATTAACTTGAAAAGGCTATGAGCCAAGTCAAAAGTGGAGGGAGAGTTGTTATACAACTTTATATTCACAGATGATTGTGCACTTGATGCAGCTTCTGAGAAAAAAGATGCCACAGAATCTAGACCTCTGCTGCTTGTGCTAATTTGAGCCTGACAATTAACAAGAAAACAGAGATCTCATCATCTATAGCTGCAACCATCAGTTACAACAAATGGAATTATTTGCAATGTTGAGGATAAGTTTACTTATTTTGGTAGTATACTTCCCAGGGATGTACACATAGAGGATGAGGCTAATGTACACATTGCCAGGGCTAGCCCAAGGTCTTGGAGACTTTGAAAGAAAGTGTGGGAGAAGAGAGGTGTTAGGCTGCCCAGCAAACTGAAGGTCTACAGAGCTATTGTGCTGAACTCACTGGATGCCAATGAAACATGGACAGTCTACCAGTGCCATGGCAAGAAACTGAATCACTTCCATTTGAATTGTCTTGGGAAGATTCTGAAGATTATTTGCCAAGAAAAGATACCTGACACGGAAGTCCTTTCTTGAACTGGACTCATTCAAACTCTACTACAGAAAGTATGACGCAAAGGGCTGGCCATATCATTCTAATGTCAAACACATACTTGCCTAAAAGACTTTTAGATGGGAGACTGATAAAAAATTGTACAGTATGTGGTATTGGAATACTATTGCGCTCAAAGGAATAAAGAACTGGAGGAATTCTGAACTGGAATGACCTCCAGAAATCGATGCAGAATAAAAGGAGCAGATCCAGGAGAACATTGTACACAGAGACTGATACACTGTGGTACAATCAGACATAATGGACTTCTGTACTAGCAGTAATGCAAGAATCCAAAGCAAGGCTGAGGGACTTATGAGAAAAAAACTAGCTACATTCAGAGGAAGAACTGTGGAAGGAGAAACATAGAGGAAAAAAAACTGCTTGAACACATGGGCTGATGGGGATATTATTGGGGATGAATACACGAAATGATAACTCTAGCCCAACTATCAATAATATGGAATTAGGGCTTAATCAATGATACATGTAAAACCCAGTGGAATTGTGTGTCTGCTAAGGGGGGTTAGGGTGGTTTGGGGAGAGGGAAAGAACATGAAATGGGTAAATATGGAAAAATATTCAAAATAAAAATGAAAAAAATTGTACAGTATGGTATACCCATATCAAAGAAAGTGCTATGCTCTGGGAGCAAAACATATTTGCAGTAGTTCAAAAAGTGACATGAGATCTGCAAATTTAGCCATCTCCATCTCAAATGTCCCTACAAGCTATTTGTGTCTCATCTGTGGTAGAACATTCAAAGCTCAAGTTAGTCTGATCAGCTAGTCAGAAACACAGCCCATTGATCCTGACATAGTGATGTCATTTTGGTCCTCTTTGAGTATGAAGAACAACAACCAATCCACCATTGCCAATTGCTTGGAAGACTATATAGAAAAGCCAAGATAGTCTGTGCTCTCCAAAAGTTCATTCTAATGCAAGAACATTGCTATTCTCATGGCTCATGATCTAAATAAGGCTCTTGGGCTATCTCCACATAGGGAAAATGGTGGCAGTAGTTTGACCTGCCTCTTTTAGTCACTTCCTCAAGATGTTTTGATGCTTCAGTCAAACTGGTTTGCTTGCTTTAGAGATTATTATTTTGGTAAGGATGCCCAGCTCCTTCATCACAAAAGTTGCTCCCCTAAATAATATCTTTGGGGGTATAGTGGCAAAGTCAGAGTTTTGAAGTGAACATATAAGATTTAAAGCACAGTCTTGGAACTGACTGGTAGGATTATATTGATTCAGTCATTTCACCTCTATGAATCAATTTCTTGTTCTATATCAATGCTAAAAAGTCTTTTCTTAATCCTCCTCCTTAACTCCTCTGCAGCATTTGATAATATTTCTATGGAGAGTATCACAATTTTTCATTCACTCAGATTCACTGTCCAGAAATCATCTTCACTCTCATTCAACCCATATATCCAACCAGCCACCAAGACTTATTGATTCTACCTGCAAAACATTTCTATTATTTTCCCTCTTCTCTCTGATGACCCAGACACCAGCCTAATTCAAGCCTTTTTATCTTTTTTCTAGTCTTCCTTTCCCACTCTAATCCATCCTTCACACACATAACAAATTGATATTCTGAAAGCACAGAACTTACCATATCACTCTTCTTCAGAGAGCTCCACTCCCTATTCCCCTATTGTAAAATACAAACTCGACTGCTTGGCATTTAAAGTCTTTCAAAAAGTAGCTCCAACCAGTCTTTTTCCAGCTGATTACACATGCATTCCAGGTTCCAGACAAACAGGAGGTAGGTAGCATGATTCGTCTTTAGTTGTTCCCCTACAGAAGACATTCAATCCCTTGACTTTATTGTTGTTGTTCAGTCATTTCAGTTGTGTCAGACTCTATGTGACTGCATTTAGTGTTTTCTTGGCAAAGATATTGGAACAATTTGCCATTTTCTTCTGAAGCTCCTTTTTAGCTTGTAAAAATCCATCATTTTACAGATAAGGATACTGAGGTAAACAGTTACATGATCACACAGCTAGGAAGTATCTGAGGCTAGATTTAAATTTAAGTCTTCCTGACTCTTGACCTGGCACTCTATCCACTGTACCACCTACGTACTCATTCTTTACTTTGGTTCCTCTGAAAAAGCTATCTATGGGCCTGGACAGGCCTATCCCTTGCCTTTTCTGCTTCTTGATAAACCTAGTTCCATTCAAGCCTTAGCTCAGAGATGCTTTCTTATTCCTCATTTCTAAGAGCTCCACCTCAAAATTACTTTGTATTTGTTTCCTGAGTATTTTGTGCAGCCCCCTGCTTCAGAGGAAAGAATGAAAGTCGAAGGGGACAGAGCTGCTCTCCAGCAGGCTTAATGGGGGATATTCCCTGAGAAAGTATTCCATACATTACAAAGGACAGCAGGAAGAAGTCTGAGGGTTAGAGGAGACAAAGTTTGCCCCTTTTATTTGATCATTGAGTTCTAGCTCTGTGGCCAATGAAAAACTTTATCACTACACATAAGAACATTTGAGACCTCGTGGCCAACAGGAAGGGATGCAGGAAATCTTCATCCACTTTGAAGTAGAGAAGGAAAGGGTCTATTAACCACATCACAAGTACTTGTTTAACTGAATTGAATCAGATAGGCTTCTAACAATATTTGCACTATCTGCCTTTAGGATTGTTGTGACAGAAAAGACAAAGAAAATAGCAATTGGCACCTGAGATTTTTAAAATGTCAAAAATGTAATTATATACTCTATTTTAATGATAATAGGCAGTAGTCATTCCTCTTCAACAGTATAAACATTGAATTAAAGGATTCTGGCAGATAAGCTGCTATTGAAATGATATGATCCAGGATCAGAGCCTTCCTTTGCTACTAGCTGGATGACCCTGGGTAAGTCACTTAACTTCAGTTTCCCCATCCATAAAATAGGAAAAATAAATTAGCATTTACCTCACAGCATCATTTTGAGTATTACCAGACCAGAGAACCATGTATGTACAATATTTTTGCAGAACTCAAAGCACTTATATAAAACTCAAAGTATTATATAATCCAATCCCACCCCCCTCTCCTTACCCTGGATTTTAAGCCAGTCACCCCTCTGGCAGGAGATAGGTAGCATGATTCATCTTTAGTTCTCCTGATATGGCTTATGATTCTACTAATCATAGTTCTAAAACCTTTCAAAGTTGTTTTCCCCCTCCTTAATGTTGTCATTTACATTGTTCTCCTAATTCTGTTTATTTTACTTTGCATAAGACCATAGAGTTCTTCCAGCTTCCTCTGAAGCTTTCCATTACACCATTGTTTACAATACAATTTGTTTAACCATTACCCAGTAGGTGGACACTCATTTAGTTTCCAGTTTGGGGCAACTATGAAGAGAATTATTATAAATATGTCTTTTGCACATATGGATCCTTTCCCTCTTTTTAAAAAAACCTCTTTGAGGAATATGTGTAACTATAAAATAGGGAACAGGCCCTTATATAGAGAGTGGCCAATAGAAGGCAAGGAGTTTGTTACTGTGTGTAGCTTGAAAGGATGCAAATTAGACATTTCTACCCTCTTCCTTATTCTCTGACCATTCTCCAAGAGAGACTTTTATTCCTGCCAGGAGGATAAACCTGAATTGGAGCCAGAGGTCACCCTTCTGTTCTCCTCAGAAAGAGTGGAGCACCAGGCTAATATTATATCTATCTGCCTTCTTAAATGTTTATCAGGATATGATCAAGTTCCATCTAGCTTTCAGTTACTATATATTATTGTAAAAGCTCTCCCACTGGGAGAGAAAGAATTCAGTTCAATCAAGAGAGCTGATCCCACTCAAGGGATAAACTCCTCAACGTCTCTAGAGTAGCAAATTGGAAATAGGGACATGATAAAGACTGCCAGCTTCTCTCATCTCCTCATAGAGTCTTTTCCTTCATCAGTCTGAAAGATGGGATTCTTCCATTTTCTCTCCCCAACTGGGCAACTGACTTGAAGCTATGCTTGAAGAAAATTCTTGCTTCAAGAATCCCAAAGTAGATACTCTATTTGAAGAGTCTCTCAAAGGTGAGACTGGCTGAGAATTGAAGTTGTCAGAAGCAAGAGCTCTCTCTCTCCAATTCTTCCCCTGTTCTCATGCAAGTCAGGGTTTTCATCTTCATCCGTAAGAAAACAGACACATACCAATGGACTTTGGAATGTGGATTACTTATGCTGATAACTTTTCAGTGTTTAATTCCAAATTAATTCCCAGAATGGCTATACCAATTCATATTCCTCCCAACATCAGCGTCAATGTGCCTATTTTCCCCACAGTCCCTCCAACAGTTATCATTTTATTGGTTTATCATCTTTCCCAGTCTGATAATTTTGAATTAGAACCTCAAAGTTTTGTTTAGTTTTAATTTGACTCTAATTACTAGTGTATTATATAAGGGTTTAAAGTTTGGTATTATGCTATATGTGAGAGTTCTAAAGTAATATTGTGGTCACTGATTTTAAAATATTAGAGATTAAGTCAAAATGACTTTTAACAGCTTAATTTACAAGGAAGTGGAAAGATTGAAAGTGTAAATGTAGATAAAGAGATAGAATCCTAACAAGCCTACCAGCCTTTCTCCAGTGAAGTCCAGCTCAGCCTCAGCAGGAGCTTCCCCAAGACTCTGTCTCCACATGGATTTCCCAGTAATCCTCAGCCAGAAGTACTGGTGGTATCTTCATCCAGGGTTCTACCAACACAGCCTCTTCCAAAGCCAAGGTAGGAATGTTAGCCACTCACCCAGCAAGCCAATGCAGGATCCAGGGGAAAAGTCTCCTTTAAGCCAGAAAAGGAATCTTGGGGGAACCAATCTTTCCAAATGCCAGGAAGGGAATGAAAGCTAGACCATGCTTGTCTCTTCTTTTATGCTTCTTTTCCCACATCACTTCCTGTCACTCCCCCTTCTTCACAAAAATCAATGGCAGTCTTTCAATTTGCAGAGCACTGCCCAAGGAGGGGAAGCAGTGGCCTTTAGAGGTGTGAGCTTACTCTATTAAGTGACTTGTGAACTCTCCTACTTAATGGTAAGTAGGGGTACTTTAAGTTCTTGATTTGATTAGCTAAAAATAGACAAGAGGAGAGTTAATCCTATCCTTACAGTTAGATCATCTTTTTATGTGGTTATTAATAACTTAGATTTCTTCCTTCAGAAACTGACCTTATATCCTTTGTCTATCAAGTAGAGTTACAACTTTAGAGGTAGGTTCATGTAGACTCTTCTTCGCTATACAATTAATATGAACTTTAAAGCAATGCTCTAAAACCCTACCTATGTTGGTAGAAGGTGTTCTCTATACCACTAAAATCACAGATCCAGTTTCTATCTTTTAAAAGGAGATAACTCATATGAATTATAGGACATCTCTGGACTACCTGTCCCCTATTCTACTGCAAAGTATTCTTTTTTCCCCTACCTTATTTAGAGTCACTTTTAACTAGCTGGTTCCTTCTCTGCAGAGAACCAGGGAAAATCAGTATTAATAAATAAATAATTGTGGTTAAAACTTTTCTTTACTAATGATTCCCAGTCTATGAATCAGACATTGGCAGGTCTCAGTTTCTCATGGAGACAGGATTTTCTTCACAAGCTTCTTCTGAACTTTCACTCATGACCTTTTCACTCTTATTCTCCATATACATCCTACACTTCTAAATCAAGAGCCCTGTTCCATCCCCAGGTGGATTTCCCTTTCAGTTGGTTAAGCCACCATAGCTGCTGAGTTCAATGTACAGCTGTCCTCAGTTTGCTTTTCCTTCTGCTCTTTCTTCATTATCATGGTCTAGTGCAATATTTTCCAAGTCCTGTTTCCTCTGCCTCTAGTTCCTTCATGAGTTTTACCTTCTCCAACATCAATTTTCATCAAGTGTGAGAAATTGGCCTAAGTTCATTAGTTTTAGAAACTCTTGAAGTCCTCCAGAGCCATCTTTTACATGGAGCCTTTTCTGATCTCTTTCCCTCCCCACAACTACAGCACCCACCCTCTCTAAGCTAAATAGTATTTATTTTGAGGTTAATCTCTACAGAGAAGCAGAAGGGGCTTAGTGAAGAGAGAATTGGTCTTGGAATCAGTAAAAATGGGTCTGGCAAACCCTGCCTCTGTTATCCTGAGCACGTTAAACTCTTGCATTATAAACCCTTACTATTTTTTATTTCTTTTCATTACCAGGGAAACTTTTTGTTGCTAGTACTTCATAGATCACTAAATACTTGGAATTTACTGGTAACATCATGCAATGCTTTTGTCCAAAGTATCCTTCATTGAGTTCACTGTTAGATTAGGCTATTCTTTCCCTTTCTTGCAAATGCTAACTATATATTTGGCAGGTACATTTTACTACTGGACATTAATGACTTTTTAAAATTTTGTTTTCCACCTAACATGCCAATGTAATTTTAAATAATTGTTTTCTGAAATATTTTTATCTATATTCTCTCCCTCCTTCCAATCCCTCCTTCATTCCCCAAGATGAAAAGTAATATAATATTGGTTATACTACATGTGTTACTATACAATACATATTTCCATGTTTACCACATTGTAAAAGTAGATGTGTATTGCTTATACTAGGGAAAAATTCATAAAAGAAATAAAGCACAGAATGGTATACTTTAGTCTGCCTTCAAATTTTGTCAGTTACTCCTATAACAGTAGATAACCTTTTCTATCATAAGGCCCTTGGAGTTATTCTGCATCCTAGCATTTCTAATAGTAGACCCAAAAACAACTTTTCATATATATATATATATAAAATTTTCCCATCTACTTGATCAAATGTGTGTCTTTTATCAGAATTTCCCATAATTCTAATTTTAAGTAACTAATTAGTCTTTTGGTTACAAATAATTACTCAGTGTTTATAGTACAAACTGTCGTAGAAATGAAATTAGACCTCATGTTGACATTTTTGCATTTCATTGGAAATCCAGTATATATTAAAGATGCTTTATTATGAGCCATTTTATTTTTATTTTTATCTTAGCTACAAAGCATTAAAAATATTAGAGGTATTACTTTTGAAGAAAAGAAAAAGTGCCTTTTGCTGAACTAGTAACCTTTTCAAGTTTCCTGTCTTCTTTTTTTTTCAGTGTAAAACTGAAGTTGTTGGCAGAGAAGGAATTTCCAAAAGGTGAACTGACATTATAAATGTCATAGGTCAAAACAGATATATGGAAGAAAGATGTCATTAAGAAAGCAAGCTAACATTTTTGGTGAAAAATTCCAATTATATCTCTGTTGAGAAAAACAGCAAGATTGCTTGTACATTCACACTTTCCAAACTAATTAATAACAAACTTGAAAAGGTTACCTGTTCAGCACATATATAAAGTATGTGTGTAAAATCATATGTATCTCATATATGTGAGATGTGAGATACATATACATATACTTTTACTTACCAAAAGGGAAATCTTTTTAATTCATTTTAAAAATTGGACAAGTTCTACTTTTAAAGGAAGTTGAAATTTTGTGGGTTTTGTTTCATTCATTGGGTTTTTGGTCCCGATAAATTATGTCCCACTTCATGACTAGACAACCAAAGCTCAAAGTGAAACACTCCAAATCAAGAAGTTTCACTGAAGTGAATTTTTTTCAAAATTCCCAATGGAAGTTTTTGCTGTTACATAATGCCAAGATAGATGCCCCCAAAATACAGGTAGAAGAGTGGGAAAGATAGGCAGGTTTAAGAAAAGGGGAAATTTCAATAACACCTTTTAAATAATGTCATGGTCATTCTTAGAGAAATTGCTTTTATATTCTGCTGCATACAAAGCAATGGCACTTCCTATATTTTCAAAACCCTTTTATCATTATATTGAATTATCTTTATTTTCCCCATTGCTGGAGCATGTTTTGTCTTAGCATCAAATATTCCAAAAAGTGCCACTCTCCTTCTGATTGCACAGCAAAAGAAATTTGCCTGAGAATACAGAAATGTATTCTAAGAGAGGACAAATAAAACCATCCCAGGAAGTGAAAGTATCCCTTATTTTCTATTTTTGTTTGACCAATGTGTAAGTTATGGAAATACGGCATAGAGACAGTGTTGATGAGATACATGTCTATTAAATCAGACAGGGGACTTGATCTAATAGTTTTAAAATGCATGTGTGTATGTGTGTGTGTGTGAGTGTGTGTGTGTAGATGAAAAGATTTTTTTAAAAATGAGTTGAGGTGAAGTGGGTAAGGATTCAGTTAGGTGGCTCAGTAGATAGAAACATGGACCTGTAGTCAGGAAGACCTGAGTCCAAATTTGGCCTCAGAAAATTACTAGTTATGTGACAACAGGAAAATTAATTAACATCTGTTTGCCTTGAACCATTGGAGAAGGACATGACAAATCACTCCAGTATCTTTGACAAGAAAACCTACAAACAGTATGGTTAAAGGGATCACAAAGTGTCAGACATGATTGAACAACTATACAGCAACCAGAAATGGCTGAAAGGCTATCTTTGAGGTCAAAAAGACCTGGATCCAATTTCTATCTTTGATTCCATGATAGCTCTATGATTCTGGCCATTCCTTAATCTCTTAGTACCTCAGAAAGATCTTTAAGACTACATATGGACTAGTGACCCATCTCTGTTAGTTAAGGAAATTTCTAACCAGTGATGAGCAAGAAGATATAGATATAGATGTATACATGCACACATATATACAAATACATGGACATTTACATGCATATACATATATGTTTGGGTTCTTGTACATTAACATATTTAGTGCCAAACCCATCAAACTACCAAAATGTTTTTTACTGAATTAGAAAAAAACTATAACAAAGCTCATTTAGAAGAACAAAAGACCAAGAATATCAAGGGAAATAATGAAAAACACATGAAGGAAGGGGGCCTAGCAGTACCAGATCTTAAACTATACTATAAAGCAGCAGTCATCAAAACAATATGGTACTGGCTAAGAGACAGAAGGGACGATCAGAGGAATAGACTAGGGGTAAGTGACTTCAGCAAGACAGTCTATGATAAACACAAAGAGCCCTGCTTTTGGGACAAAAATCCACTATTTGACAAAAACTGCTGGGAAAATTGGAAAACAGTATGGGAGAGATTAGGTCTAGATCAACATATCATACGCTACACCAAGATAAATTTAGAATGGATGAATGGCATGAATATTAAGAAGGAAACTATAATTAAATTATAGTATACTTGTCAGATCTCTGGGAAAGGAAAGATTTTAAAACCAAGAAAGAGAAAAAATTACAAAATGTAAACCAAATAATTTTGATTACATTAAATTAAGAAGGTTTTGTACAAATGAAACGAATGCAACCAAAATTAGAAGGGAATCAACAAATTGGGAAAAAAATCTTTATAGTAAAAAACTCAGACAAAGGTCTAATTACTCAAATATATAAGGAGCTAAAGCAATTATACAAAAAAATCAAGCCATTCCCAATTGATAAATGGGCAAGGGATATGAATAGGCAATTTTCATATAAAGAAATCAAAACTATCTATAAGCACATGAAAAAGTATTCTAAATTTCTTATAATTAGAGAATTGCAAATCAAAACAACCCTGAGGTACCACCTCAGATTAACTAACATGTTTGCAAAAGAAAGTAATAAATGTTGGAGGCAATGTGGCAAAATTGGGACACTAATACATTGCTGGTGGAGTTGTGAATTGATCCAATCATTCCGGATGGCAATTTGGAACCATGCCCAAAGGGTGCTAAAAGACTGTCTGCCCTTTGATCCAGCCATACCACTGCTTGGTTTATACCCCAAAGAGATCATTTGAATATACATTTTTAAAGTTGTTCTTGTTGTTGCTTTCCTTTACAAGAAATAGGAGTTTTGAACTTTATTTTGAATTTAATGAAGATAAACAATCTCAGAAACCCAGTTTGTTATTAAGCTACATTGGAAAAAGACCATAGGATCTTATGATTTAGAACTGGATGCTCCAGAGGCAATCTCATCCAACCTCTTCAATTTGCAAATAGGAAATTGAGGCATGGAAGCAGTCAAATAATTTTCCGTAAGTTACCTAGGTAATAAATAGCAGAATCAAGGTATAGCTCTGTGTCCATCCCAAAATCTAAAGGATGATCCAAGGAGGATAATTCTCTCAAGGGTCTTTCTTATCATTAGCCTTTAAAGTACAGGCCACCCTTTTCTTTATCCTCAGCAAGAATGCAAGGAAGCAAAGGAATTTTCCTGCTTACAGTTTGGCCTGAAACACTTCTATAATTTGGGGGTGCAAGGTAAACCTAGGGTCTCACATCAATAATAACAAACATTTATATTTTTGCCTGATTCCTCAAAGTATTATACTTTAATATAATATTTTCTCTCATCTTCACTGCTTTTGCATTATCCAGACTTTTATCTATTTCCCTTTTTTAGCCTTTAAACTGAACATCCTATTTCATTCTGGTGATGATGATGATGATGATTATTCATCCACAGGTGACTGAATATTTCAGTAAAGTGCTCTCTTACCACTTAAACTATTCTGATGCCTTTACTTTGTAGCCCGTTGAGTGTCTGGGAGGTTTTCTTTGACATTCTTATTATTACTGGTAATCATAGCCAAAGAAACTGTTTTGAATTGTCAGCAATCTGATTAATACAAGCCATTTTAAGTACCCCATAGAGTCAAAAAATGTCCTTGCTGAGAAGACTTTCCCATATGCTTTATAAATAAAATAATGTCAATTCTGCTTCATAGAAATAGTCATAATACCCTTTCATCTTCTCAGCCCAAATTTTGGAACTTTTCTCTGAAGGAGGTTTTACACATTTTGTATCTTAGGACCTATCATCTAAAGAAAGGGTGAGTTAGTAAAAATATTTTCAGTGGGTAGAATTTATGCCAGAGAACCTAAAACTTTTTGGACTTGGCACCTCTGATTACTCTTAAAAATTAATAACTCCAATTTTTTTAAATTTATGTGAGCTATATCTATATTTATATTCCTATGTATATTTATACATATATGTATATATGAACATACATATGCCAATATTTACAGCATCAGAAGTTAAGACATCTTAGTATTACTACCAAAATAATTTTAATCTCTAAACTTCTCAAGCTCCCCACATAACTATCATGGCTAGAAATTTCTCTATTTCAATTTTTTTATTTTTGTGTATTGTACTTAAGCAAGGCTATACACAGACAGACAGAGAGACAGAGAAGAGAAGGGAGAGAGAGACAGACAGACAGACAGACAGACAGACAGACAGACAGACAGAGAGACACACACACAGAGAGAGACAGAGAGACAGAGAGACAAAGACAGAGACAGAGACAGAGAGACAGAGACAGAGAGAGACAGAGACAGAGACACAGAGAGCACCAAGGACTTGAAATTTAATTTTATGTCATTCAAATAAGCACTTGTTCTCGCTGCTATGTTTTTATAACTACCATTGAGTTGAGGTGATATGAAAACAACAACAACAACTATCCTTCCTCTTATTGGAAGTTTAATGAGAACTGGCAGAATCCTATAATATCAAAAGAAAGAGATGGTACTTTTCTAAGTCTCATAGCCTACTGAAGGGACATTTCATTTCTTTGGGGCTCATTCACCAGTTTTCTTTAGCATATAAGTGTTTGTATATACACACCCATGTTTATGCATATAAACTATACATAAAATAAATGAAGATTTGATTTCAAATTATGAGTGAGCCCTAATAACTAGAGATCACTATAGAAGGCTCATCTAGGATATGCTTACTGAGCTAAGCCATACTACTAGTACTACTACTACTACTACTACTACTACTACTACTACTACTACTACTACTAATAATAATAATAATAATAATAATAGTTATTATTATTATAGCAGCTAGTGTTTATATAACATTTTAGATTTGCAAAATGCTTTATAAATATGATCTCATTTTGTTCTCACCACTATCCTGGGAGATGCTCTTATGGTCCCCATTTTACAGCTGAAGCAATTGAACTGACTAAATTCAAATGGCTTATACAAGGTTACATCGCCAATAAATGTCTGAGGCAGAATTTGAACTAATGTCTTCCTGTCATTTCTCCACTAGAAGGAAAATAAAATGAATTCAGAAAGCTAGGTTAGTATCTGATTAAAAAGGGTTTTCAACACCATTCAGAGGAATTTTTATTTTATCTTTGAGGTAATAGGAAGGCACTGAAGTTTCTTGAAGAAGAGAATGACATGGTCAGACGGTGCTTTCAGAACATCAGTTTCACAGCTGTGTTGAGCACCCAGTGGAAAAGAAAGAGACAAGAGTCAGAGATTTTTTTGGAGGGCTATTTAGATTATCCAGATGAGAAGTGATGAATGACTGACTCACTGTACAGCCAAGTGAGTGAAAGAGGCTAGGTAAGAGATATTGGGAATCAGGGAACTAAATTTCAAAATTTGAATCTGCTGCTTATTATCTATGATATGATGGGCCAGTTATAACTTGTTTAGGATATATTTTTCTTTAAAGTAATGTGGTTGGATTTTGACTATTTCTAAAGATTATTTGAAATATAAAATCATTTTCCATAGGGACTTAGATTTTATTCTAATGGAACATAAGGCAAGATAAAGATAGATAGATGTATATTTATATCTAGATAGAAATGTATTTCTCTCTGTCTCTCTCTGCCTCTGTCTCCTTCTCCCTCCCCCCTCTCTCTCTCTCTCTTCTCTCTCTCTCTCTCTCTCTCTCTCTCTCTCTCTCTCTCTCTCTCTCTCTCTCTCTCTCTCTCTCTCCTTCCCTGATCTAACATGATGGAACCTTTGTAGGTAATTCTTGAGTCAAGTAGTATTTTCATTACTATTATTTAATTTTTATCATATGATTAGTACTCAAGAAGTCTTTGACTAATAAACTTTTGGGATTGTCATTTTTTTAATTGAATCAAGAAAATGCTTATCTTAGAGTGCTTTGCAGTCAGCTCTTCCCCTGCACATCTCATAACAAAGTTTTTCTTCACATTTCCAATTCAATAAACCTCTATGAACCAAAACCCTGGCAAATGTCAAAGAAAAAAAAAAAAAAACAAATACAAAAACAGGAATTAGGAACTCTAACATTGGTAATGACTACAGTGCCCTCTAGTGTCTAGTGTCACCAGCATATTACTTGTGCTTTAATTTAGTTGGTGCTTTTGTCTTTTTTTCAGATCAGCATCTTCATGACCCATTTATCCAACTACGGGAATGATCGCTTGGGTTTATATACATTTGTGAACTTGGCCAACTTTGTGCAAAGCTGGACTAACCTGAGACTGCAGACTCTGCCTCCAATGCAGCTGGCTCACAAGTACTTTGAGCTCTTCCCAGAGCAGAAAGATCCTCTCTGGCAGGTAGGATTATCTCAGAAATGGGAAATGATTTATAAAAGAGAGATAAGCTGCAGCTAAAAATCAAAACAGCAACAATAACAACAACAACAAAAACAAACCCGGCAACAGAAAACTTTTTTTTGTTGTTTTTATAAGATGATTAACTTAAGCTGAAGTGTTGGAACTTTTAATTCCTGAGTTTAAATCCTGCAATAGACAATTACCAGCTATGTGACACTTAACAAGTCATTTGTTCTTCCTTAGCCTCAGTTTTCTAATCTATAAAACAGGGATAATAATAACACCTGAAAGAGTTATTGTAAAAATCAAGTAAGATAGATTGTGTAAAATACTTTTCAAACTTAAAATATATATAGTTTTAGCTATTATTCTTTTTCTGTAAAATACAATTATTTGGAGAGTTGGCAGAATTAAACAACACTCCATTGCATTATATGGCTGAAATTCTTTGACTGTTTAACTGTCATTTACCTGACAAGAATCTTAGATAATAGTGTATAAACTTATGATGGTGAAGATAATGATAATGAGGTTCAGCCCTATGATTTATTTATAGCTGTAGAGAATTCTAAATGTAGAAATGAGGCAGACATGATTGGGGATGTAGACTCGAAACTACCACATCAATGCAACTATCAACAATTTGGAAATAAGTCTTGATTGATGACACATGTTAAAACCAGTGGAAATGTGCGTTGGCTATGGGGGAGAGGTGAAGGGGAAAGTAAGAACATGAATCACGTAACCATGGAAAATTTTTCTAAAAAATTTAAAAATTTTTTAAAAAAGAAAGGAAAACAAATCTTCCTTACTTCAAGGTGGACCTCTAAGTGCTATCTTGTAGTAACTTTTACTCCATGATTATTAAAAGTCATGAAATATAAAAGGTCTTCATTTAGCTGAGCTTATCCAATCTGGAATAGATAGTATTTATGTATTAACTAATTTATTGATTCTTTCATTTATGTACTTAATCACTTATATATATATATAGCTATCTCTTCATTTACTTATCTATTTTTTATCAATTTATTATTGATTGACATTGATTTGTCTATTTTTGCTAGGCTGAAGGTGTAGGAGAATGTATTAAATAAGATAAAATAGAAATGACTTCCCAATGTAGCCTTCTAAGAGGTACTTTAATGGTTCATGCAACTTTGGAAGAATTTCATAAGATAACAGCATAGCTTTATCACAAAAAACAAAAGAAATAAATAATGGGAGACAGACAGACAGACAGAGAGAAGGAGAACACCAAAAAGACCCTGATTCACGTTCTCCCTATGACTCATCCTGGCTGTATGACCTTGTGCAACCTTAACCTTTCAGCAGTCTAGGCAACAAGACTAAGTTTCAGTGGAGGAGATGATTTCCTCACCAGGGAGTTTCCTAAAGCAGTGAAATCACAGATCCAGTCCCACTTCTTAATCATGCTCCCTTCTTTAAAAGTCCTCTACCACCTTACAGAAAGAGGAGACTTGACTCCTCACTGGAGCTGGAGAGTTAAACTAAAGTTCAATTTATCTGTAGGAATTATTGGGGGATGTTTCAGAGAGAGTAATTCCAATTGGGCTGAGTCCTGTTGTGAGGAAGATTATTTAGTTTTTATGTAGGAGACCTAACAGGAAGGGCTGGAGAATTCCACATGGAATGGGGAAGCAGGAAGTGTTTTTTCTCTCTCTCTGAGATGGACTCCATGGTGGTTGGGACAAGCTGTAACTGCCCCTGGGAGACCTCAGAGCTAGTGGAGTTGCACCCTGATTCCCTGGGATCTTGGAGAGTGGTGAAGGTTGAAAGCAGAAGATTGACATCTACTTGTGGGAGATTTTGGTAGAGACTATTAATCCCAACCTGAGTTGCAGGTTAACTTGGGCTGGGTCAGCTCCCAGAATCTACCCACCTGAAAGAGCACTGCTAGTGGTCCTGGAGGAGCGGGTACAACGCCGGAGAGAGTCTGGACTCTGCTGGGAGGATGCCCACTTCAGTCCTGCTATTCTCTGGGCCCTGCCTGGCTTAGGTCTCAGTTGAGAGTAGAAAAGTCGCTCCCCTGACCCTGCGGTCTGCCCATCGTCTGAAAGTGCAGAAACCCCTATTCCCATCCTTTACCATAGTTTCCTTAATTAAAATTGTTATAAACTCTTGCCATTTGCCTGCTAGTTTCCGTAGACCTCGACTAGATGGTGCAGAGTGGCAGTTAGGGTCTAACTGCCACTTCTGTTAACAGACATGTCCTTAGTAGTAAAACCCAGGCTCCCTACCTTGTTTGGTCCTGCCTTCTGACATTCCTGTCTCCCTCACACCCTTCTGGACCCACAAGTAATATTTAAGTCACCTTCCCTGGCTTTCCCCATTATAGTCCCACAATAGGGCTAACCTCAAAGAAGCAGTGGAAGCATAGGAATGTTCTTCTGACAGAAGAGAGTCATCTTGCAGAGGGTTTATCTCAAAATTCTTTTTTAAGGGTGCTATAAGAGGAAATGTTTGCCGTTAAGTGAAAGTTAACATTTATAGAAGGTTTTATTTACATTATATATCTTGTTCTTACTAAAAACTCTTTCAGTGGGAAATATTGATTTCACCCCCCATTTTACAGATGCAAAAACTGAAAATAAGACATGTTAAGTAACTGGCCCAATTTGACCCAACTGGTAAATGATAGAAGCGAGATTTGAACCCAAGTCTTACGTGACTCCAAACTTGACAATATACCATCTTCATGTTGCTTATCTTTGATGACTACAATTTGGCTCCCAGACTAATTCCTTATTACTTTTTTCATATATTCTATGTTTCAACCAAACTGCTTTCTACTTGTCACTCTTTTAAAAAAAAGGAAAATGAAAAACATCAAAAGTAAATACATCTATAAATTGAAGATACCATCAACTCTGGAATTAGAGTCTTTTCAGATTCTTCCAATTCTGATTTCTGACTCAATTGTCACAGAGTACTTTAATCATAGTCAAAAGTGAACAGAATTATAAATTTTTGGCAAACTTCAATTACACTATTTTGCAGTAAGACAAGCCCTTGATTTGATGATGAGAATCTGGAATTCAGATCTCAGCTTTGCTGTTACCTTCTTGTCCGTATCTGTAAAATTCTGAGCAAATTGTCACATCACCCAACTTCCTTTATTCTGAATTTTCTCATCTTTAAAATGAGCAAGTTAACGAAGCAATTTCCAATGCTTGATCATATTAATCTAACAATTACATGAATCATGCTTACTTTTAAGCCTTATAAATCAATATCAAAAAATAATAGCCACTATAATCAAATGTTATTTCCTATTAATTTGATACCTTATGTTTTCCATGGTGAAAATTGTTATGATAAGTGATAAATTCCAACTAATTTCCTTATAGGATAGCTGCCAAAATGAATATCCTATTTTGTCCACTTCACATCTACTCTGTGTTAAAAATAATCAGCAGCTTCAAAATGCAAATATCTATAGTATTTACAGAGAAGAAATATAAGCTGGTCCCTCTTGACCACTTTTGAGAAAAATAATAAATGATAAAAATAAAAGTTAAGTAAAAAGATAAAAAATAAGAAAATCATAATCCTAAATTCTTTCTAGATAATATGTACACTGATGTTGAAATTAAATGAAAGAACTCTAGATGAATTTTTATAATGGGTTTTCATATATGTAGTACCAGTCAAAAGCACATTCTATAAATTAACAATGTACTTTCTGCCTCATTTTAAAGTGTGACATTTTCAGAGACTCTAAGAGGAAAGTTACATTTCTATGTTTTCTAAACATATATTGAAATTAAGGACATCTAATGGAATAGTCTGACATTTTTAATAACTCTTTAATTATTGAACAGAATATTATTCTTTCAAGCTCAGCAGGAAAACTCAAAGATTCATAAAAGAATACCATTTTTCACTTTATTTCCTCCATGAATTTTTTTCTAGTGTGAGCAATGTGTCTTCTTTCACAAGATGATGGATGCAGAGATATGTATTGCCTGAGAACACATGTATGACCTATATTATATTACCTGCTACCTTGGAGAGGGAGGGGATGAAGAAGATGGATCACAAAATGTTAGAAAACAATTATTAAAAATTGTATTAACATGAATTTTTTTATTTTAAAAAAGAATCATATAAGAAAAGAATCTGGCCTCCTATTACATTTTGACTATTTATTAAGTACTTAGGATAACTGGAATATTCTGCAAAACTGGCTGATAAGGTCAATAAAAATTATAAAATTAAAAATTTTAAATGTTAATAAAGTATTGAAATACTTAATCTAAGGCTATTTTCTCAGTGTCCTATAGTGATTTTCTTCTCTCCTATTTCCATCCTCAGTAGAATATCATCTATATGCTATAGAATGCCTTTGCTTTGAAGATTCACTGATGCTGAAGTCAAAGGTTTTTACAGTTGTAGGAGAAAAGATAGCACAATCTTCTTTCCTGTGAAGCATTCAAGTAGCTGGGGTTGAAGAATTGTCAGACAGTACAAAAAATACTTTAGAGACAAGTTCCTGACACTCATTATTCTTTCTTTTCCCTCCCTATTAGAATCCCTGTGATGACAAACGCCACAGAGATATCTGGTCTAAAGAAAAAACCTGTGATCGATTACCAAAATTTTTGGTAATAGGACCTCAGAAAACTGGTGAGAGCTCCCTCCCTATATTGTGATTAAAGTTTTCAAATTACAAGCTGTATGATCAGAGAGTTTACCTTGCACTTTTGTCACTTTGAAATGCTTTCTCTAAATTCTAATGAACTAAGGCTTTTTCTTTCTGGGCATAATTGATGTTTAGCTCAATAATGTACTTAAGTGCACATCAAAGTGATTTTCTTTTTCTCAAGTTGAAAAGATGAAAACAAATGTCATGCTGGTTGAATATGTAAATTCCATGCCAAATGTTATCTATTCTCAAAGGGCTTCATTGACAAGTGTTATGATCATAACTTCTAAAATCAAGTTCTTCAAGTAATCCCACGATGAATGGCGGAACTTTCTCAAAAGTCAAGTGGGAGACATTTAAGCATCCGTCTTCCTGTACAGTAAATGCTTCACTGGGGGAAAAACAAAACAAGACAACTTTCTTAGGTTGTCAGCCTTCCCAACATGGTATATTGCTAAACTGACTCTTTGGCAGACATGACTATTTTTAACAAGCTAAAAGGATGTCTGACATGCCAAACTCCAAACTCCATAAACAAAGCTTCGTACAGTTTATGAGAATGGAGCCGCCATGTATCCATACTCAGCACAAAGCCATCTCACCTCCTTTAGCATTTACATTTATTTTTCACAAACTACTTAATTCCATAAGAATCATCCTTAAAATAATGATGAAGGGAAGGCTTAGAACCACCATTCCTGAACTTTAGTCTTTGCATTCCAGGATAGATTCTCTGGAATTGTTGATACAAGTCTTGAGTTTGGGCTGCATCAATAGTTCACATTTATATAGAATTTTAAGGTTTGCAAATAACTTCATGCATATCTCATGTGACCTTTACAACACCAGATAAGATAGTTATTATTATCATTCCCATTTTGCATATAAGGAATTAGAGGTCAATTGGCAAGAGCTCTAAGTCTGAGAGGCTGAGAATGGAGCCCAGTTCTTCTTGTTGCCAGGTCTAGCACTCTTCCTGTTCAGTCAACATTTACTCTATACTTGTATTTATTAATATCAACAAGCATTGTTGAAAAACCAACCTTTATTGAATATCTACTCTACTCTAAGCACTCTGGCCCATGGATACAAAGACCAAACAAACAAACCCAAAATAATCCTTTCTTTCAGGAAGCTAACAATTTATAAGTTGGAGAAAACATGTGCAGATATAAATACAAACAAACAAACAAACAAATATCTGTGTGTGTGTATGTGTGTGTTTGTGTAGATAGATAGATAGATAGATAGATAGATAGATAGATAGATAGATAGATAGATAGATAGAATAAACNAGATAGATAGATAGATAGATAGATAGATAGATAGATAGATAGATAGAATAAACACAAACTAATTGTAGGAGAGGAGAATCCCAACAACTGAAATGTGCAGTGAAATGCTTAAATACAAGAGGATGTATGAGACGTGCTTTGAAGAAAGCTACAAATTCCTCAGAATAGAGGTGATGGTGGAAAGCATTCCAGGAACAGGGGCACAGTCTTTTCAAAGTCATGAAGGTAAAAAATGAATAGTAATAGGACAATTTGGCCAGAATTCAGAATGCCTGAAGTGGAATATTGCTAAATCCAAAGTAGGTTGAAAGCATATTATGAAAAATATAAAATATGAGACAAAAGAGTTTGTATTTTACCTTAGTGGGGAAAAGAAGCAAGAGTCAGGGAGGAAGTGTGGTACAGTAAAAAACAAAACAAAACAAAACAATACATTTCAAATTATTTGACTTGAGTTTGAACCCTAATACTGCCTCCTACCACAAAAGTAATCCCTGACAAATTATTTAAAATCGCTCTTTGTGTTTTGGTTTCCTCATCTACAAAATTTGGAGATTAGAGTAGGTAATAAATGTTTCCTTCCAGAGTTAGATCTATATCCCTTTGATATTCTGGAGAAGGGGTATAATATGGTGAGACATGCTTTAGGAATTTCAGTTTGGTAGTTGTGTGGAGGATGAATTGGAAAATGATGACACTAGAAAGGCAAAAAGACCAGTTAGGAGGGGAGGAGTTCTTGAACCAGTAGTAGTGCATAAATGGAAAAAAGGAGACAATAGAAGTGCTGTGAAAGAAGAACTTATGACATTTGGCAAATAGCTAGATGTAGGGAAAAGGGAGGTAAAGTGAAAGTCTGAGAATCATTTTGAGTCATAGGTTAAAAATCTAAATAATTAACTAAAAGGATATTGGGGCCAGAAATAAATGTTAATAGAATAGTTTTGGTTTGGTTTGATTTGGTTTCGGGTGGAGAAGCATTCTAAAACACAAAGGCATGTGCCAGATTTAGTCTTCTCTTGATGGCCATGGATGGTTTCCACATAATAAGCTTGCCTAAATTGATTAATGTAGAGATAAAGGTTTATGGAAGCTTTTGAATTGTCCACAACACTTGCTCCCAGAAACAAATGAGCTAATTGGACTCTGGAATCTAGAACTGATCTGGCTTGGCCCCATTTAGTTCTTGAACAGAGATGAATCCCCACCCCCACTTCCCCTTGCTACCTGAGGACACAGAAAGAATAGCTAGAGGTATAAATAAGACAGAATAGGCCACTTTTCTACCTTTCTGAACCTGGGCAAGATATTTGAATTTTCTGAACTTCATTTTCTTCAACTATAAAATGAGGAGATTGGAATTAAGTGTTCTTACGAAAGCCTGTGAATTGTTTGTTTGTTTTACATTTTTATAGCCATTTCATTGTAATTGATTTCCTTCATGAGCCTATGGATTTTGTGAATTTTAAACCATCTTTATGAAAGGGGGTCCATAGATTTCACAAGATTACAGATGAGGTCCATGACAAAACAAAAAACAACTTAAGAATTCCAAGATTTCTCAGGTCCCTTCCAGCTCTAAATTTATGATTCTGTGATCCAGGTAGGGAATTTGAATGTGTAGCTAGGAATGTGACATAATGATTCAGAAAAAAAATAAGGCCTGAAGAAATGTGTGGGAGGTATCCACATAGAAATGATCATTGAAGCTTTGAAAATTGATAATCTCACAGGGATTTCTTCCTAATTTCCAGAGAAATAAGTGTACTGTGCAAAATGTTGCAGGGCATAAAAGACATCTGCCTGTTAGCACTTCTTTCAATTTTATACCCCTTTGAGGGAAAAACATACACATATAATTATAAATATGGGAAATGATCCTCCTTGGCCCCAGACCTTGAACATGTTCTCAGAAGACATTAAATTCAACAGGAATCTTGGAGGGGAGGAAATTAAAACATTTGAATCTGAGTTACTCTAGTGAACTCCTACTGTCTTGCCTTGCCATTAAAGATTATTCCTGCTTTCTGAAACTCAGCATGTCCAGAGCAGAGCTTCAAAAAGCACTGCAGGATGGATGCCTTCCCTTTCCAACTCCCTCCCACCTACACACACCTCCTTGTACACATGCAGCCGCAGTAGATGAGAATTAGACAGAAGGCACATTAGAGTATCTTGGTTAGATGATAAATTATACCTTGACTTCTTAATGTCAGAAGGATTTCTAACAGTTAATGTCCCACTTTCTGTAACATCTAAGGGGAAAATATTGGGGCTCTTTTCTGATGGGCCATCTATATATTTAGTATATAAGACATTGTCTATTTGTACTTGATCTGTAAGAACTATAAAGTTCTATTTTTTACATTTATTTAATCTGAAATATTTTCTCATATAATTTTAGAAACAATTCTGATCCGCTGGATTTTCCAGAATTTTTTTTTCTGGTGAAATCCATCATTTTTAATATGGATCAGAGAAAGAGACAAACAAGGGAAAGGAGAAGAGAGATCTTTTCCTGTGGACAGAGAGACAATGACAGAGAGGGAGAGATAAGAAGTTCCACTCCACATTTGGTTCTGGTGTCATTTCATGGTTGTGGCTATATAGATGAGTTGACTCTATTAAAATCTATATAAATTGTTTCTGGAAATCAATGTAGTATAGTCGATAGAGTGCTTCCTTGGGACTGAGCAAGCCTGAACTCAAGTTCAGGTCTAGCCTCTGACACAAACAGCTGTGTGTGTGACCTCAGGTAAATCATTTAATCTCACAGTGTCCCAGAAAATTCCCTATGGCTGTAAATTGCAGCGCTGATCTGACCTGCCTTGCCAGAGTATGTTTTCAGAGTTCCCTATTTAAATCAAATCACAAGTCAAGGCAAAAACCACCCAACCTAAAAACAGAGCAGATTGACAAGAATAAGGAGCATATCTAGTCCAGATAATTTGTTTGTTTGTTTGTCTTGGTTTGGTTTGGCTTCTTACAGGATTTTCGCTTGTGTTTTTTTGTGAGGGAATGCAAAAAATGCAACTAACAAATTACTCTGAAAACTCATTGATAAGTCTGAGCCCCCTAGAAAACACGACCTAACAGTTTAAAAAAACAACTATAGATCTCTTTTAGCTTTAAGATAGATGAAAAGGATTCATAAATGCTGGCCCCACTTAGGTCCCTTCTTTTGGATGAGGAAGGTTCAGGGTATGTACCTTTGGGATATGGAAGGGATTGGGAAACTTTTAAAGCAAAATAAAAGGATATATATATATATATATATATATATTTCCAATACCGTGAAGCATGATGAACCTGGGTTTTGCCTTTTCTATCACTGGCCTTATACATGAAAGGCTAAACATATTTCAACACTAATTAAAGGTCAAGTGGAAGTCAGAGGTAAATGGTTTCATTATGAAGAAGAGAATCAGAGTATTAAGAGGCCTTGGATGAGGAAAGAACGTTGGAGGTCAGGTCAACATCCTCCCCCTATTCTCCACAATATCCCTGCCTGGTTAATTCCAGCCTCTGAACACTTCAGTAATGAAAATTCAACTCCCTCTTTTTAGTTTTCACTAATACATAAGGATCAGCTGCATCTGCTTCCCTTTGAATAGGTACTTTATTTATTATTTTTTTTTTTTGGATAAAGGGAAATGAGTTTCAGGGAAGAGAGCACTAAATTTTCTGAGAACATCTTGGACTCTGTTTCACAGTCATTATCCATGAAATTTGTAAAGAAAATGTTTTCTTATGGTACAAGTAAATGAGTTTCAGTTTATCCATTTATCCACAGACACAAAGAGTACATCTGATTGGATTCAGGGATAATCTAGGCCTGCATTACCTGGTGTTCATTCCATGGAACCTTTGTGTTCTTCATGATAAGTAATAAATGCTTGTTTAATTGAATTGAATTGAAAATGAATAGGAGCTCTGTGTGAAAAAAGTTGATAATAAAGATATTTTCCACCAATAATATTATATGTGAAATGTTATATACTTCATAGATTTTGAGCTGGAAAGAACTTTAGGGGCTATTTAAATCAACCCCTCCTCATTTTACAGATGAAGATATTTTGGCCCAGAGAAGTGAAAAGACTATTCCCAAGTAGCCCATATAAGTGTCAAAGGGGCAGAGATTTATATGTCAGGGCCCTTAGACTCAAAAGCCAATGTTCTTTCCATTGGACCAAAATGCCCTTCAAAAAATAGGTATTATATTTGGTATGAAAATATACATGATTTCTTCTATTTTGCTTCTAAATTTCCCCAATCTCCTCCATATCCCAAAGGTAGCCATATACCCAGAACCTTACTCATCCAATAGAGGCAGACACTTGTGAGACCAACATTCATTAATCATTTTAATCTATCTCAAAGCTAAAAGTGATCAGTAGTTAATTTTTTAAAATTACGTTAGCCTATATCTTCCTGTATTCACTTGCTAGACAGTATTGTCTTTGACAAGATGACACATTTTGACAGATAGATAGGTAGACAGACATCAGACAGGTAGGCAGGTATGTAGATAGATAGATAGATGGATAGATAGATAGATAGATATAAAGAAAGAAATATATGTGCATATATATGTATATGTATATATATATATATATATATATATAGAGAGAGAGAGAGAGAGAGAGAGAGAGAGAGATAGGTAGATAGGTGGGTAGATAGGTAGATAGATGATAGCCAGACAGAACAGATATAAAGTAGTAGGATAAAAGATTATAAGAAAATACATATTTTACACCAGAAATTGAAACAAACAAGAATTCCCAGTGAAAGACACAAAGAATTACAAAGCCAAATCTAATGAACATTTCTAGACATTAACCTGGACATGGTCTCAACAGGTTACATGATTGTGCCAGTAATATTAAAATATAAAAAATAGTCCCTACAAGAGCTATTTATGACCAAAGCATACTAAATTCATGGATTAAGAATTACACAAGTTATAATCCCTTTTAACAAGAATCTTAATATCTTAGATCTAGAGGTAGAAAGGATATCAGAGGCCATTGAGTCCAACTCCCTCATTTTTCAATTTAGGAACCCAGGAACTCATATGACTTACCCAGTGTCATGTAGCTACTAAGGGTCTGAGGCAAGATTTGAATCCAGGTTCTCCACACTTCTTGAAGTGTGTTCTTTCTACTTTATCATTACTCTCTCTCTCATGAGATATTAAAAAAAAAACTGATTTCTAGAATTTATTCTGCCCAGAATTTTCTTTTTTATAACTTGGATCCTTCTGATAACATTGAAGAAATGTGGCATTTTATAGAAAGTTTTTGTTGTTGTCGTCATTTTGTTTGGCAGAGTACTTCAACACATTATTTCTTTTTGCCCTCATTCAGTGATTACAGTGTAGGTAAAATAAGTAATTTTGGATGTAAGTACTGAAACATGAAGATCTTCTGGATTTTTAGATCACAAGGTTATAAAGCAGAGAGAATGAAGAGGCCTTAGAGGTCATCTAGCCCAACTCCCTCATTTTATAGTTTGAGGAGCCTGAGGCTCAGAGTGGTAGATTTGCCCAAGTTCACACAAGCAATAAATAGCAAACCTAGAATTTTAACACAAGCCTTTTAGCTCCAAAACCAAAGCTCTTTGTCCAAGATCCCACTGAAAATATGTGGTGAGGTGAGGATAAGAACCTAGGTATCTAGAAGCCTACCTAGTTCAGTGCCCTTTACACTGTATCATACTATCCTCCTTTAAAAACATGTTATTATTCAATATTTTTGGGTTTCTTTCTATTTCATTATAGTTTTCCCAGTATCATTCTCTCTCTCCTTTGAAGAGAGTCGTTTCATAGAACAAACGGCATTTTAAAACAAAAGGAAAGGAAAAAAGATCAGTATAACTGATCAATACCACAAAAGTCTGAAAACATGTGCAATATATAACATTTGTAGACCTCACCGCTGCAAAGAAATGGAGAGATTGTGCCTTCTCATATTTATTTTTTTAGTTGTTCTTTTCATTTACATTGTTATAGTCATTGAATATATTATTTTCTTAACTCTGCATCACTTCATCATTGTCCCATGTTCAAAACATTCATTATTTCTTTACAGTGTGCCATATTCGTTTAGCCCAGTGATTCCCAAAGTGGATGCTACCGCCCCCTGGTGGGTGCTGCTGCGATCCAGGGAGGGGGTGATAGCCATGGGTGCATTTGGGGGCGGTGAATAACTGTAAGGGGGAGGTGATAGAATGTGACAGGGAGCGCTAAGTAATATTTTTTTCTGGAAAGGGGGTGGTAGGCCAAAAAAGTTTGGGAACCACTGGTTTAGCCATTTAGCTAATTGATGGGCATATCTTTGCTGTTGATCTATTTTCTTTAGTATCCAAATTCCAAGAAATGAAATTTTAAAATGTGCAGGATATAAATATATTGATATTTATCTTCTTTATTTTCCCACTGATGGAAAAATGATAGTTTTCACTGGGAAATTGTGCCTTGACTCTATTGACCTTTAACCTTCTTTCCTCTTTCCAGGTACCACAGCTTTGTATTTGTTCCTGGTTATGCATCCTTCCATCATTAGTAACTCCCCCAGCCCAAAAACCTTTGAGGAGGTACAGTTCTTTAATAGAAATAACTACCACAGGGGGATTGATTGGTAAGATGGGTTATTAGTATAAATCTAAAAAAAAGTGTATATACTGTGCACAGTAAAAAAAAATAGCATTACTGCTCATACTGTAAGTTTGTAGACATTCCAAAGTGCTTCAGTCCCTTGGTAATTGAATAAGCATTAGGAAACCCAAAGATTGGAGATTACTTTTCTGCACCTGTGAAAGAGTGTAGGCTTCTCAAGAGATATACAGACACACAACTTCAGGGTTATTAAAAAGATTGAAATCAGAGGCAGAGAGAAACAATATCCAGTAATTGATGCTTCTACTACAATCAGGAGAGCATAATTGCTTTTTCAACACCTCTCAAGTTTTAGAAAGAGAATTTCAGATCTCTCTTCTTGTATATGTCACATTAGTATTACTGATGTGCATATTTTCAATTTAGACTTGATTTTGATGTTATAGAATAGTAAGAAAAGCAAGTTGTAGAAGTTGTAGAATATAGAAAGCCACTACAGCAATAATTGGAGCCACAATCAACTTAACATCAGGTTTTTAAATGAAAATTTAGAAATGTTGAAATCCAATACCAGGATGGAAAAGGCAATAAAAAGTAATTAAAACATGAACTTCCTAACTTGCAATATAAATATATCTTTTTGAAATTATTTAAAATATTATTATTTTTTCAAATTCCTTTAAGTGCTTACTACTACTGTCAACAATTCATTTAGAAACCATTCCCTTTGGGCATGTTAAACTTGTTCTTTGTTATGGAGGTATGGAGAATACATACTGAGTGTGAAGGTCTTGTGATTTTTGAACAGTAGGATCCTGAGCATCTTTGCATTGCTTTTAAGTAACTCCTGATTCTGGGGAGAACATAATTCTGATTATGCAACCTCTTTCTTCAGACTACACAATATCTATTTTACAAAACCAATGGATCCCTTCCATCATCATTACTTTGGTATGTTCTGGATGGAGAGAGAACAGAATTTCTTAATGTATGGCTTTCAGGTCTCCTAACTATTAGACTTTTTATTGTCAAATCTTATGATCAGTTGCCCATATCAATTAAGCATCTTAAATCAGGTGATTTACAAGCAGCAAGAATTTAGAAATTATCTATTGATCATTGAAAAGCCTTTTTTTTAATCCTTAGCATCAATATTGTGTATTGGTTCCAGGGTAGAAGAATGTTTAGGGGAAAGCAGTTGGGGGCTAAGTGACTTGCCCAGAGTCACACAGCTAGGAAGTATCTGAGGTCAGATTTGAACCTCGGACCTCCCATCTCTATGTCTCCCATCACTAAGCCACTAGCTGCTCCGGCCAAAGCTTCTTAATAACTTTCTATTCCAATCTGAATGTCATAGTAAAGGAGGAAGGCTTTATGCTAGCATTAAGACCAATATGAAATCAAAATAAGTTACTTTCTCCTTTGCCTTTCTTTCCACCTTACAGGGAGTTACAGAGTCTGTGCCCAGTGTCTAGGAAGAATCTTTTTTCCCTAAAAGAATGATAGAAAAACGGATTTGTCTGGCTACTTAACATGCACAGAAATGAAAAAAGCAATGGAGAGACAGATGGCATGTGTTCATAGGTTACATAAATGACAAAGAAGGAATTCTGCAGGAGAGGGCATGAAGGATGTCATCTGAAAATTGTATGATTAGTTAAAAGTAAAGAGAGTAAAGAGGTTGATCACATAGCAAGAGTAAGAGGTAACTATTGGACAATGTGCTTTATGGAGATCCAAGAAGTCAATAAAACAAAATAGTGGATTCCGTTTGGTGGATATTTAAAGGGACATGGACAAGAGCATCTCAGTATTGGCATCTATGGAGGGGCTGCAATCTCTGTATTTGGATAGAATACTTACATTGGCAAGATCAAAGATGCGTTGATGCATTTAAGAATACAAATGCAAACAGTCAGTAGAGGGCTTTGTATTGGTGCAGCTAGGGATACAGAAAAGCTAAAGACCTGAAATTTACTCACAAGGAACTTGGGACATACAAGAATTTGAAAAGTCAAATGACAACAAAATAGTTATTACATTTCAGAATTATTAAGTGATAAAAATTATAATAGTTAATATTATATAGGTTTGAAGATGGCAAAATGTTTTATAATATGTTATTTTCATTTGATGAGGTTGGGTGACTTGTACAGCATCATGCAGTTAATAAGTGTAAGAAGTATGATTGGAATTCAGGTCTTCTTGACTCTAAGCCCAGCATTCTTACAGTGAAGCATTATAAATACTAATACTATAAGAGTTAGTCTGTAATTAATATTGCCATTTTCAATTCTTTGTTGGAACTATAATCCTATTGTTATGAAAATTCCTTTCTTCTATCTAAATAACAATCAATTTATACCTCATTCTTTGTAAGACTTAACTATGTGTTCCCATGAATCTCCATGGGGGCAATCACCCATCACTGTGGAAATCTTCCTCTGGGTATATTAACATTTTGTAGGTAATCAGAGTAGCAGATGGCTGTCCAATTCTTATTCTGCTCTCTATCTGGGTTCATATCCTAGAAATCTGCTTCATCCAACTTTGTAAATAGAAATCCACTAACTCCTCATTCTATTCAGATATGAGCTATTTCTTCCCATAAATCATCTATGGGGCAGCTATTCATCATTGTGGAGATCTTGGTATTTTAACATTATGTGCATGAGCAGAATAAGCCATCCAGTTGGTATCCTTTGCTCTTTACTACATAATTGGCCCATGGCCTTTTCTGGTCTTACATCTCTTAAGTGAGGTAATTTATGCCACTTTTCCTGTCCAATTCATGATTATCAATATTCTGCAATCTATATACACTTACCATATATCTCTACTACATTGCTTTTTGGGTGAAACTTACAGTCCATTCTTTGGGTATTCAGGTATTTTCCAATTCAGTCAGTCAACAAATGAACATTTATCAAATGCCTATATTCCAGGCACTGTGCTAAGTTCTGAAGATATGAATATAAATAAAAAGAAAGAATGTCACTTCCTTCAAAGAGCTTACAATCTAATGTGGGAGGACATCATTCAAAAGGAAGCTGAAAAGCAGAGAGAGTGGAAAGACATTCAGTATGGAAGGAATGATGGAGAATTCTGGAGAAGTCCAAAATCAGTGTAGCTGGTGGGAAAGGTAGAGACTGCTTTCCTTAAATAGAGTCCCTAGAACCCACGGTTCTGCCCTCTAATGATAGGGGCAGAAGGCACTAACAAGATGTGAGTACGAAATAGATTCAATCTTGCAGCATGATACGATTTCCCAATGCTGAGTTTCCTGGGGAAGAGAAACATACTGGTGAGATCCAGAGAAATCCAAAAGCAATGTAGCTTTTAAGAAATAGCTACATTCAGACATGAAGCCTCACTAGAAGAATACTGATGTTAAAAAGATGGGTTCTTTGTTCCAGCACTTAATCCACTATGCCACATAGCTGTGTTCTTTATTAGCTAATATCAAGCTCAGATACTCCCTGGATTCAGCAAATCTCAGGATCCTAGATCTACAACTAAACAGAACCACAAAGGTCATCTAGTCCTACCCCTCTCTTATTCAGACTTAGGAAGGTTTTGACTTACTCAAGATCACATAGGTAGCCAGCTATAGATAGAGCTGAGGTTTGAACCCAGGCCTTCTAACTCCAGATTCAATGATCTTTGCATTATGACACATACAATTACCTGAGAAAATAGGTTCTGAGTCACAGTAAACCTAGTACTGAGGACTTCTGTGCAGTCAAGTTGATCTGAGGATAAATTACCTTAATATCATCAAACTTGCCATCTTAATATGTTTACTATATCTTGCTGCTGTTCAATTGTTTTCAGATGTGTCTTGACTCTTTGTAACCCCATCAGGGGTTTTCTTGACAAATATACTAGAGTGGTTTGCCATTTCCTTTTCCAACTTAATTTACAGATGAGAAACTGAGGCAAACAGGGTTAAGTGACTTGCTCAGGGTCCCACAGCTAGCAAATGTCTGAGACTGGCTTTGAATTGATGAACATGAGTCTTCATGATTCCAAGCTGAGGATTCTCTCCACGGCCCCACCTAACTGTCCTTACCATGGCTTATGGACTCTTAAACACTCTAAAAACAGATAGGGTCACTTGGAGGTAGCACCAGAGCCTTAGGGTACTCTGAGCAGCCCCCTAATCAGTCTAGAAGCTTAGAGTCAGAGTAGCAGAACAAGTTTGTGGTAACTGCATGGACAGCTACCCATGACATACTTCAAATAGTTCCATTGAGCTTGTATAACCTATTCCTTAGGAAAGCGCCAAAAAGATCCCTACTGCTTATATTTTAAACCTCCATGCAATGTCCACAAGAGATGATACTATATCAGAGATCCAAGGCATCATCGGTATTGCCATTTAAACTTTGGGAAGTAGAATACTATGGAAGGCTTTATCACAGGAGACCAATGAGAGGTGAAAATGAGCATGCACACATATGTCAAAAGGAGTTGCTAAAATTTTGAGACCTGTCATTTTTTTTTGGAATGTTCGGGACTTTTTTCAAGTTAAGTATTCATCTTTCAGCCAACAGGAGCCATTCTCCACATTGTGTTGATGTCCTAATGTCTCAGCCACCTAAATTCATGCCAAATATTGCAGAAAGCCCTGGGGGAGTTCCCAAGTGGTGTCATCTTATCATATCTTGTAGACATATGTGTGTGAGTTTGATGGACTTTGACCATCACTAAACTAAATGAAAAAAATAAGCTTTTCAGAATTCAAAATAAACACGTATTTATGGATATTTATTGGGGGCCAAATTGAATAATAGGTAAGAAAATGACCTCTGATCTTTCAAATGCAAGTAGAACAACATTGGCATGGCACACATGGGGGAACGAGTAGCATTTCATGGGGAAGAATTAACTTAGATTTTTTTTTCAGTTAAATAAGTTCAAGAATCACGTATTTTGAGTTGGAAGGGTCTAAATCTCTATTTTTACCAACAAGGAAACTGACATTTAAACAGAGGTTAAGTTGTATGACCAAAGATGACAGAGTTATTAATTATCAGAGTTATTAATTATTCAGCCTTAGATTTTTTTATTCCAAGATGGATACTCTGAGGGATAAAGATCTCCAAATATATTGCTATTCCTCACTCACCTCTTGCCCCTATTCTTGCCAAGAGATAAAACTTGGAGATTGCTATGAATACCATAGGAACAAAATAAAGAGACATGTCAAAGTTCACTGTTGTGGTTATTTGGGCCATTATTAAGATCACTCTAAAGCTGGATTTTATTTATGAAATGATAAAAAATTTTCTTGAGACCTATAATATCTTCAGCCAATAGGAGAAAAAATTACTGACTTGTTTTGAGAGTTTTGTTCCTTTTCTAGGTACATGGATTTCTTCCCAGTGCCTTCCAATGTAACTACTGACTTTCTATTTGAGAAAAGTGCCAATTACTTTCATTCAGAAGAAGCTCCCAAGCGAGCAGCATCTCTGGTCCCCAAGGCCAAGATCATTACCATTCTCATTGACCCCTCAGACCGAGCATATTCCTGGTACCAGGTATGAATAAAACTGACAGGTAATGTTGGTATAATGCTTTACATTTCATAAGGTTCTTTGTGGCAAGGAATCCAAATATATTGTAAAGAGGACTGGCCCTTTAGTCAGATGACAATGGGTTGCAATCTAAGCCCTGACACTTTTGTATGATTTTTGACAAGTGGCTTATTTCCCTTGGTTGAGTTTTCTCACTTCTAGATTTTATAGTAGGTGGCCCCCTAAGATATTTTCCAACTCTATATCAGAATTGGGGTCCATGAACATTTTTTACAAATGTTTTAATGACTGAATTTCAGTATAATTGATTTCCTTTGTAATCCTACAAATTGTATTTTATGAATTTAAAAATAATATCCTGAGAAAATGCCTCCCCCAAAAGGGTAAGAGCCATCCTCTTGATCTGTGAAATCTTTTAGATAGCAATCATTGGAGGAGGAAATTTAGTCACTCCATCGCTATGGTAGGATTACAGGATTAGAAAAAGAAGAAAAAAACACATAAGTATTTTTTTTTCACAAAAATAAGGATGAATTTTATTTTTAATGTATTTTTCTCTTAGTAAATATATTTGCTTGAAAGCAAGAACATTTATTGATCCCTTTAAGGTTTGTAAAGCACTTTAAACTCAACATCTCTTGATCCTCACAATACTGTAAAAGAAATGCTATTATTACACATATTTTATAGATGTAAAAATTGAGTCTGAAAGAGATTAAGTGACTTGCCCAGGGAAACTCCTAATAAATGCCTGAATCATGAACTATGTCTATGTTCTCTGACCCCAGTTTTATTGCTCCATCCATTCTGCCAAATTTTTATCCACATAGGATTGATTGTCCATGAAATAGGTTGTTTGCACAATCTTAAAAAGTACAGTGGAGGACATTTTGCCCAACCTCTTTATTTTACAAATGAGGAAAGTGGGGCCCAGGGAGTTTAAGTTATACAAAGTCACACAGTTATTATCAGATTCAGAAATTAAATGCAGTTTCTCCAACTCCAGAGTTGCTGCTTTTTTCCCCTACTATAGTAGCCTGCCTCCTGTGGGTCCAGATCTTTGAATTTCTGCATTTTTAAAAATTAAAAGCTTTACAATCCATTACCTTTTGAATTCCTTATCAAATCCATGTGTGATAAGTAACTATATAACTTTGAAAGAGAATAGAAAGTATATTTTAAGAGTTTAAGTGACTCCCTGAGCTTGATGGAAAGATAGAGCCAAAATCTAAGATAACAATTCTTCATCCCTGGGAGTTCAACCTTTGAGCTCACTGAATCACAGCATCTCTCTTCTGCAGCATGCTCTTCTTAAGCACCAGGGAGCTAGCGCTTTGTGTATATAATGCTTATCAGAGAAACAGACAGCAGGAGATGATGCTTTCCTCTGTAACAACTTAATGGACCTTCCTTGAATATATGGTACTTGGTTAGTAAACAAGTTAAAGGACAACTCTGATATTTTAATCACTAAATGAAAAAGTAAATTGAAAAGCAATTTAAATTAAATATGAATCCATTTTGTGAGGTCAGCATCTCCGAAGCACTCATTTTTGTGATGGAAAATATCTGCTTTATGGTAAAAATGTATTTGACATATCACTAACATTTCCAGCCTTGGCTAGGCAGCCCAGATGTAATCAGCATTCAATAATCTTGGGAGAAAAGCTCCAGGCAGCTCTTCCTTATCAGCAGTAATAGAAGATGGGGAAATCATGTAAAATTGGAAAGTCACAGAAAAATTCAAGACCCTCGTATTGTTCATTAGTTAAAGGCTATCCTCACACCATTTTTTTTAAAACCAGAAGAGTTGACAAATAGCAAAGCTGACTGATGGGAGTCTCAGTCCCCTCTCCTACATTCACAGCTTCTGATGAAAGTAGTAATGAGCATATAAATGGCCAGAAGGCAAATAACAAGAGGGTGAAGGAAATTTAAGTAGCAGAATCATTGACTTACTGAATAATTAAGGCTTGACTGAAAAATGATCCATCAGGACTTGAAAATGATAAGCTGTTTTAAGTATTATAAATAACCAAACTCGTCCACAGTAGTACAAGACAGGCTAAAGGAATACTAATAGCTTATATTTATAGAGCACATTATGGCCTAAAATACAGTGGCATTCATGTGAATTCATTTAATCTGCTCCAACAATCTTGTGATATCTGTTTATAAGAGTCGGGAATATTATTTTACAAAAAAAGAAACTAAGGCTCAGAAAATCAAACAAACTTTGTTTCTGGTCAAATGACTATGAAGTGCCATCCAGAATAGGAACCCACTTAAGGGAGTATCTGCATTGGGGAGATTGCAGGTCTGTCAAAGAGTCAAATTCACAAAATGCCTTACCATTAGAAAGATTTTAAGTCTCACAGGATGTATGAGGGAAAAAATCCTAGAGGTTTCTGAGGGGGTAGGTTTAGCGTTTTTGTAATAGAAAAGTGTCTTCTACTGTAACAAATATATTACAAGGTAAAGAGAAAGCATTTGATAGTACTTGAGTAAGACATTGTATGTAGAATAAGAATTAGTCCTGTGATTACAGTGGTATAAGGAACTCCCAAGTGAGAAAGATCCCTTCATCAGTAAAAGTCAATGCCTTCTCTTCATTTCAAAAAAAATTTTTATTTTGAACCTATTATGTGCTCAGCACAGGGGATACAAAAGCCATAGAGATACTTTATGGTCTTAGAGAATTGGCTAGAGACAATAGGCACTGAGAGGTTAAGTGACTTGCCCAGGGTTACAAAGTCAATATGTATGTATCACATCAAGGTTTTACATCTAGGTTTTCTTGGTTTTGAAGTCAGCCTTCTAGCAAATATTTCATGCTGCCTCTCATGCTTGGTATGTAATGCAATCTGAGTATATTACAAAGAATACTAAGGAACTTAAAAAGCAATACATCTTTTTGAATTCATTTTCTAGGGAAATGTAATTTTCCTTTATAAAATCATTCTCAAATAAAATTGCTTAAAGGATGCTATCAATAGAATTTTAGCACATTTACAGAGAAGTCTCCAAGTTTATATTCATGCCAGTGGCATGCCTTTGAAGCCATTGTTCCCAGGAAGGTATTTCCAAAAAGCTATTCTCAGCCTTTTATTAATTGCAAAACATATTATATTCTTTTCCTGAGAAAAGGTTTTTCCTTCCACATCTGATCTCCTCCCAAAGATTTGCTTATCCTTGCTTTTAACTGGAATTGAGATGACTTTCATTTTTCCATGTAGCATCAGCGATCACATGAAGATCCAGCAGCTCTGAAATTCAGCTTTTACCAGGTGATCACAGCTGGTCCCCGAGCTCCCTCGGAGCTGAGAGTGTTACAAAAGAGATGCCTGGTACCTGGCTGGTATTCTACTCATATAGAAAGATGGTTAACTTATTTTCCTCCATTTCAGGTATGTTGATGTATCATTTTACAGCATGTTAAAATATAATTCACTTTACAGCTTTGGTTCTTGGCCCAAAAGAAAGAGGAATAAGGAAAGTGGAGATGGGAAGGTGCTTTTGCATGTTTTTACTTTCTCAATGATTATCAAGAATTTCAAATAATATTAGCATGTCATGGGAGTATAAAAAACTAGATGGAAAATCAATCAACAAGTATTTTTAATTGTTCATGATATGTCAGGCCTTTTCCTAAGTCAGTGATGGGCAACTTTTGAGCTTGGTGTGTCAAAATTCACCAAAAAAACGAGCATAACTCAGGTAGTGTGTCACTTTAAGAAAAAAACCATAATTTCACAATATTTATAGTTTAAATAACAAAAATGTATAATTGAAATATATAACTATTTAATAAACCAAAATAGGTAAATTAATATAGGTAGAATTGTCATCTATTGTGCACAAAGTGTCTACACTAAACTACAAAAAATGTTTCATCCTCAGCATGTGACCCGAATACTTCAATACTTCTCTGTATGCGTCTGTGTGTCATCAAAAATGGCTAAGTGTGTCAGTGCTGACACGCGTGTCATAGGTTTGCCATGACCATCCTAAGTACTAGAACAAATTAAATTAAATTGAAGACATTTAAAATATTTTAAAACAAATTAACAAAAATTAAAACAAAAATACTCCCTATAGTCAAAGAGATAGAAAAGGTTTAATTATCTGAGTTATCAATTTTTTTCACCAAAGATTATCTATATTTTATATTTTCTTAGTTTCTTCTATTTTAAATGTTCCAAAATTAGCTGATATCCTTATCCTTATTCAGGCAAAAGTGACATACTTTTTCTTAACCATTAGACTTAATTTGGCTTTATTTCACCTTTGAACCACTAAGTGCCTTCTGATCAACCGTTTTTGCTCAGTTTTGTTATTGTTATTCTTTTTAAAAACATACTATTCAAAGACATGTGATGGTAAATCGGCAAAAGGAAAATGAACAAGAGAGGTGTGAAGTTCATCAAAAAAATTATGTAGTTCAGTCGTAGTGAAGCCAAAGAGTAGAAGCATAATAGCATATGAACTCTCAGGTTTAGCTAGGAAAGGATTCTAGGTCATCTTTCAGTTTATAATATCAAGATGTAAATGAAGAAGAACTAGTAGAAGGAGAAAACTGATGAAAGCCAAGACCAGACTTCTTACATCAGCTCTGCCAGCAATTAACTCTGTGACATGAAGATAAAACACTTTTTTTTTCATTTTACATTTTTCCTTCATATGAAGATTAGACAATGGATAGAAAAAGTTAAAAGGATAATACAAGTATAGCATTTATAAAAAGCCATCCTTGAAATGTTTCCAGGATGGCAGATAGATAGATTCCATCATTATAATTATGATTAGATCCCAAGCAACAAGGAAGAGAATGAAAATTTAAAAAAGGAGACAGTAACAGTAGAATCTGATCACACAATCAAGGGACAAACAATGGAGGAGCTAGAAAGAAACTCAGAGGCCATCTAGTTCATTTTCTGCTAAAGATACCTACATATATATGTATGTGTGGGTATACACACACACACACACAAGTACATGCATGAAATAAAAATTGTAATATGCAATGTGAATGTGTGTGTATATATATGGGTGTGGGTGTACATATATATGTATACTTAAAAACAGCAAAGAAATAACATTGTCATCCAACTTGAATCATTGATAAATGCCTATTTTGAAACAAGACTCTTACTTCAGGCACATGAACTTTATTTTGTTTTAAAATTTTGATAAAATATAATTAATCTCCTCTGCAATCCTAAGCATTTCATTTTATGCATTTAAAACATTATTCTGAGAAGGGGTCCATAGATTTTGTCAAACTCCCAGACTGTGTATTACATACATCATTCTTTTCCTCAGTGTTATTTTCTAGGTTGTTACTACAACAATGGCTACTTGACATTGACATGTGTGCACATGTGTAAATATATGTCCAAACATGCATGCTCAAATTATATATTTATATGCATGCATATATACACATATGTAGTTCAGTATGAATTTCTTGGAACAAAGTAAAATAATTAAATTATTGACACATACAATAAACTTTACAGTTTCTATATTTTTATTAAAGCTTTTACTATGCAATACATCCCCCTTTTGTCATAACCACTTCTTTTACATAATTTGTCATTGAGTTCATAAGATTTTGACATGTATTTTTCACCCTTTCTCATGAAACTACTTTTATCCCATTAGATATTTTAAGATATTTTAGCCTCTGCTAAATGATCACCTTTTTTCCAAATCTAGCCTTGCCCATAGCCTGAAAATGTTCAGTGTGTAATTTAAGAATTAGTTCTCAGGGAACAGTTTATTTCAATCTCATAGATAAATTTCCTAACATTTTATTTTGTGTGGGGCATGATAGAAAGGCTTTTCCCCCCATTTTTTATTTTTTCAGTTCCATGCAGAATCAATTTTTAATAATCGTTTTCTGACATTTTAAAATTCAGATTTTCTCCCTTCCTATCCTGCCTGCTCATCCCTGCTATAATGAATAATCTGATGTAGATTATTCTTGTACTATCATGTGACACATATTTCCACAGTGCTCATCTTATGATAGAAGACACATATCACCCATACAATGGAAATCTCATGAAGGAAATATAAATGGAAGATGGCTGGTACAAAGTCTTATTGTAGAATGCCCTTTCTCTTTGCAAAATTCTTTAATTTTGAAACAGCATTTACCAGAGCCTATCTTCTTACAATGAGAACAAAATTTCAAGGCCCAGAGGAAGAAAAAGAAATGACCGAAACTTTTTGGTGGATAGTCTGATGAAAATGTACAGTTTTATACACTCATCAGGGTTCCATCTCACAGTGTTAGTAATCTTTAATGAAAAATGTGCTTCATCAGTAAAAGTTACCTTTTCCCAATCATCAGTCCTCCAGAATTGGTATTAGCTTGTCTACATTAAGCATTTTTTTTCCTTCATGCATCAATTTATGTAATGGTTAGTAGGCTTTTGTTTATTTGTTACTGGTTTACATGCTCCTCTTCCAGGTATAACAAACCTATGTCAAACTACAAGGTAAATAAACAATGACTTCTCCAGTTTCCTAGTCTTTCTAAATGTCTTTACTTGTCTTCCGTGGATGAATTAAGCTATTTTGCAGTAATCATTTCTTAATATTTTACACCGTTTTTATTTTCAACTGTACTTAATGCTTCTTGGAGAGTTTCACTGTGGGATTAAATGATCTTTAAAATAACTGAGTATACACCAACAGCCAGTGCAATATCTCTATCAGTCACTGAAGTGTGATCTTTAAGAAATGTAGCTTTTATACGTTTCCTTGGGGGTAATCCATTCTTCACAAGCACAAAACTAGACACAAAAAATGAGAGCAATTAAATGTGTATGGAATAAAGTTTAATAATGAACTGAGAACTAAGGAAAGATGGAGAAACCATTTTAATTCCTAATTTTCAACACAGGGTCAGGCATTCTGAGGCAATTTAGTATAAATAGAGGCACGCATTTACACCCACATATCTATTGCTATCATAAAATGAAACCACATAAATATTATTGCATGGTCCAAATAATTCACATGCCACTATATTCATATATAAATATTTATACATACATACTCCACACAATGATTTTCATATGCATTATTTTCTCCACATTTCTAAATTCTTAATCTGTCAACTTTCTTCTCTGCACTTAATGTTTGTATTACTTCCCAGATCATAAAATATTTGTGAACGACAGCCAAATATTCTGAATGGGTGCTTCAACTATATTTTAGTTTAGGCAGTTGAGAAATTGAATGTTGTATAATTATAATGATCAAGCTCAGTCCCAGAAAAGAATTGCTGAATGCACCAGAAAAAAATCATGTAAGACCAAAAAACATCAGAACATAAGGGATGATGAAAGGGGAAGAGAGGCAGTTTTAGGCTCTACATAAGGAATTATTTTCTTGGAGGGAGACTTTACCAAAATATAAATTGTATATGACTGTATTTCAAGAGGCTATGGGTTTCTCTGTCATTTGAAATCATGTAGTAAAGTTGCAAAGTCAGAATGGCCATTCATCTGAGATGATTTAAAGATAGAGGATTTCCAACCAACTGCAAGTTGCATTCAGTGGCCTCTTAGTTCCTTCCAAACACACTGACTTACTATCATTCTAACATTAAAATTAGTCATTAATAAAAATGACAAGTAAAGCCAATCTTGCAAATCTCTTCACTTCCTAGAAATGAATTTGCCATGTAATTTTTTGTTATTTCTAATCTCAAGAAGCTTATGTTTTAAAAATGGATTATATATTTCTTTTATTTGTTCTCTCATCTCCTTCTTGCGCCCATTCAGTTACTTATTATTGATGGGCAGCAGTTAAGAACTGACCCTGCTACTGTCATGGACGATGTACAGAAGTTCCTGGGAGTATCTTCTCACTATAATTATTCAGAAGCTTTAACGTAAGTATATCTACTAATCAACTCACTTCTTTTTTATCAGGAAACTGATTGGGAAGTATTTATAAGATGGTACTATGGTACAGAGTTGGCTATTGCCTTCCAGGGTAATGATAGTAATTAGGTAATATGATGGATAGAGAAAACTAGGTATGGATCAGGAAGATTTGAATTAAAATCTCTCCTTAAATCTTAATTATTGTGTGACTTTGGGCAAGTTATTCAACCTCAGTTTCCTCAGTTATAAAATGGGGATAAAAAGGTTGTTGAGAAGATTAAATGAGATATTTGTAAAGTGCTTTGCACAATACCTGGTATGCCAAAATATGGCTCATTTTTCTATGATGGTCCATTAGATATGATCAATTAAAAAACTAAACAACCCTATGACCATACTTTCTTCATCCTTTCTGATTTCTATCAATTCAGCATACATGCATTATACACCTTCTAAGTGCATATGCCAGGAATTGGTCAGAGAAAGACAAAAATGGAATAGTCCTTGTCCTCAAGTATCTATTGTCCTAGTAAAAGAACTTTTAAAAATAGGTCTACACAAACACCCCAATAATTTTAGGAAAGAGAAAGCTTTAAAAACTTGTAGAATCAGCAAACAGTTTTGTGTATCTGTCCCTTACGTTGATCTAACAATTCTAAGAGATGGTGCTCAGGGAACAGTGAATTATAGGGGGAGAAGAACAAGCAGTGTAAAAATAGAGACAGAGAATATGAAATGTTGAGTTTATGGAAAATTTAGAAGGATACCTTGGCAAGAAGGTACAGTGTATAAAGGGGAGTAATAAAAAATAAGTATAAAAATACATGTTTGGATTTATCTTATAGACAATGGAGAGTCACTGAAGATTTTTGAGAGCACGGCTGATATGGTCAGATTTGAGATGAGACATGATTATTTCTAAAAAACATCAATGAAGAGAAAATGAAACATGTTGAATATATGTTATATAAAAGCAAATGCTATTTTCTCTCAGAGACAACTAAATAAATCAGTGGTTAAAACTTTGGATCTGAGGCCGAGACAACTAGTATTCAAATCTATCTGAAGATTTTTATTTAGCTGTGTAACCAGTTTTTCTTCTGGAAAATAACCCAAATATTGTTATATTATTATAATTGTAGTATTATATAATAATAATACTCTTAGGCTTGATGTAATGATGATGGTAACACTGTATTCATGAAGTTTTCTACAAAGATTAAAGAGCTACTTAAATAAGAGCTTCTTTTCATCATTAATCCAGAACCTTATTTACCAATATCATTTTCAAATCCTTCTATATCCCCCTGTTTTTTCATTATTTGAAGTTTTCAGATTTGAATCTATTTTTATAGAATCAATATGTGATATAGTCAGATTAAGATATCTTCCTATTTTGTATCAAGGGAAAAAACCTCCCAGATTTTGTTAAGATTTTACCTTACTGAAGGTATTTGATCCAATTTTCTTATTTCTTACTGAAAACTCTCCATATACCTGTGTATGTGTATGTTTATGATGTACACCAGGCTCTTTTAATACAGGTTAAAAATCTATTACAGTGAATTTCATTACACTGCAAATCTTCTAACAGTGAGAAATATGTCCAAATCTACTCAACAACATTTCATTTTGAGGTGCATTATATACAACAAAGTGTTTACAATCAAATAATATGGTTATCCCCTTGAAAATTATTACAACAAAAATTAGAATACATATTAGGAAAACAATACCAAAACCCATCCAAATTGAAGATAGTGTAGCATTTCTTAAGAAAAATCACTCAAAAAAATCACTAGAGAAATGGGAAAAAGCAGCACATCATTCTCCTACTGTCTGAAAAGAAAACAATTTTTAAAGAATTGGTAACAAGAAGCAAATGGAATTTTGGATTTCTTAAAAATTTGGAATTTTTGTAAAAACGTCTGAACCAATCCTTTCTGGAGTCACCAGCTAGTAAAGAGTATATCATCTTTTCTGTAGACATTCTACTCTATTTGCAGCCAATGACAGGGCATCAGTTGCAAAGTCTTCTTTGTATTCTTTGGTATTACTTATCTCAGGTATCATAGAGCAAGATGAACAACTGTGCCATAGCATCAAGTTTCCTGTTTTGCCTCTATTTCTCAGTTTTCTGTTCCTGAACCAAAAGGTAGCAGTCCAGCTGTATAACCTGTGGATCTTACTTAGAATAGATTTGTTATTTTCTGATAAAGTTATGAACCAAGCTTTAAAATAAATTGAAAAAGTTGGACTATTGATTAGTCCTATCTTATTTCTTAGCATGAGCTTTTTTTCCCTGTATTCAGTACTGTGTATAAATAGACCTTATCATCTTTTTTGTATCTTTTTCCTTATTTAAACTTAGAAGTGTGGGGAAAAAAAAGCTTTCTTTGACTTTCAAGGTCTTCTTTAGTTAAGTAGTGATTCAGAAAAACACCTGAAAAATATAACTTCCTCTTTCTATAACTCATACATGAAAGCACATGTAAAAGATACAATGTAATATAGTAGATTAGGGGACTTGATACCCTGGAAAGCTAAATTCTATTCATGCCCCCCTTCCCGCTTTTGACTTAGTTGTTACTTACCTTTGACTTTTTGGTTTTGTAAGCTTATAGAAAGCACTTTCAGTGTTTTCATTATCTGTATTAACTTAGACACATGACTTTAGTTATTTAAAATTTATTTGACTTTAAAGAAAATAGTAAAAAAAAAACCTAAGTGGTTTTGGTTTAAAATGGGAAATTTAAGTTTTTATTTTGCTTTTCAAGAATCTTAGGAAAGAACTTTTATTTGACTTTTATTTATTTATTAAAGAGGAAGGAAAAAGTCTCCATTTAGTGCTTTCAAGTTAGCTATTGTTTGGTCTTCTTAGTTTTTTTAAAGACCATATTACGAAACTGTAAGTTGGAGTTGAGGATTCTATAAAGACAATTTTTTTAAAGCCTGATCCTTGACCTACGCACTATGCATTTGTCTCCTCTGTAACTGCCTCAAGAGTCTGCCTCTCATTCATCTCTTTTGCCAAGAAGAGGCAATATAAACTTAAGAGAATAAAGATCAAAGCCAGTTGCTCTATATAAGAAACTGTAGGTTACTCTGCAGTTGGCATATGCCCAGCTGAAAATGTCCATTATGTGATTTTTCAAACTGTTTGGTACTCAATGGGTAGAATAGTACTGGAATATCTGCACAGAGAGAAAGCACAGCTTCCTCTTCAGTAGGTGTGTCTGAAATGTCCACCCTGCTGGTACAGAAAAATACAACTCCCTTTGGTTCCTTTTTTAATATGTTTCTTTGTCGGGCCTGGGTCTGCCCGTTGTACCTTAGATATGACGAATAGGTCATATCTTGTAGACTGTCTAGGAAGTTAGTATTATTGTCTTTGGTCAGTATTGCTTTCCCTTTATCCCAGTGTGCCACTTTCCAGTTGTTTTTATTTTTTTATTTTTTCATTTTTTTTATTTTTGTCCTCCCCCTTGATAAGTAGCTACTCTTGGTGACATAATTCTGATTGGCAGTATTTTATTGTCTTTGGACTTGTTTACAGTGGTAGTCAGTATATAAAGATATACTTAAGAAAATGCCATCTATACAAAAGGATCAGGAATGGAATACCTATATTTGACATCAATGATTTGTCCTATTGTTAAAAGTAAAGTATTGAAGCTTTACATGAGAAATTTAGTAAATTGGTCAGTAGCTTCTGATGCTTTCTCATTTGCCCTGCTTTTTTGGTGGGAGGCAAGATAATAATTTCATTTGTGGAATTTTTTTTTCTCCAGTGTTTGAGAGTCTTCTTCTTCTTGAGAAATAATCTCAAAATGCCTTTGAATTATTATTTCTTTGATGAAAACTTTATCTTCTTCTTGACATTTAAGGTAGAATTGCCAACCCCACCCCCAGATATTACAGGTCTCTGCTACCATGAATTTGAGGCATTTTTCTAACATTATGGACTTGATACTGTCCTAGAGTCAGTGAATATCTCCCAAATTCAAATCTGTTTCAATAGTGGTCAGAACAATTGATGAACATTTGATCTGTACCAAAAGTGTGAACATGGAAAAACAAGTGAGGCAAGATTGAGAATGGAAAAGAAACCATATGTGATTGAAAAATAAATTATTACCTCAACTTTAAGCTACAAACTATAACTCATGAGGCAAAAACCTCTATAGTACAAGTAGAGAAATATGAGTATGTACCCTTCTGTGCTGCCTAGGCCTTGGTTCCACTTCTGATAAGTGGATCTCTCAGAACTGAAGGTTCAGAGAAAAAAACTTCATTAATAACATTCAAATAACCCTAGATAAAAGCAATCTACGAAGTGCTATAAAGCAATCCACAGAGAGATAAAAAACAATTAGTAAGGAATTTCCCTGGAGTATGATGAGGTCCCTTCCTAATATGGTTTATATATTGTCCTTGCCCAAAGAACCCACAGCTGGACCCTAGATCAGTCAACGGGGGGTAAAATTAACTCAAACCGGCAGAGATATGCTTCTCAGAGAATGGTTTACAGCAACAGTGATTGGTAGCATGGGAATGTGGAAGAGTTAACTCAAGCCATCCCTGTTATTGCATTAATGTCATCCCCAAATATATTTCTTCTTCCTAGTCCTAGAGATCAGTTATGTAGAGCAGCATTGCCTATTGTGCCAGCAGATAGAAATGAGGTCACCTTTTATAAATGGTGATGCCAGAAACAAACCTTACCACTCTGTATTCAATATTCAGACAATTAACTGGCATTGTGAATAGTGTCAGGTCTGCAATCAGGAAGGATTCTTTTCTGGAGTTCAAATGTGACCTCAGGTACTAGCAATATGAAGCAGTGTGACACTGAGCAAGTCACATAAGTCACTTGGATATGGCAAGTGGTTTATATCTTGTAGACTGTGTTGGAAGTGAGCATTATTGTCTCTGGTCAGAATTGCCCTCCCTTCATCCCAATGTGCCACTTTTCAGTTTATCTGATTTTTGTCCTCCCCCTTGATAGTTACATAATTCTGATTTGGTAGTAGTCTGTTTTCTTTGGAATTGTTTAGAGTGGCTGTCAGTCTATATATATATATATGTATATATATATATATATA